>NC_133538.1:356526766-357126766 GCF_048544455.1 Silene latifolia
GAAGGTCACTAACTAAATAACAATGAAAGTAAATAAGCAAGATGAATTAAAAGGGTTGTAAACAATTGATAAAAAGCACTAGGGTGTCATGGGGTCATAGGGGAATCATGGGAATTGTTCATACAAACATGTTCTCAAATTATAAGCAAGCAATTATTGTTGTGATGGATTGAGTTGGGTTATATCTTACAATCCTAGGAAAGTTTGGGTCCCGGAGTCGAATCGATTAGATTGTACAACACCTACAAGTCGACTTAGTCTTCCCTACTCAACAACATGCATGGTCTAATGAGACTCGAGTTGGTTTATGTCTTACAAGTCTCATTGAAAAGATAGATGATGGGTAAAAAATGCAAGGATTCATAGGCTCACATTTCATCAAACATAACATGTGCATGAGTTGAGATCAAAACAAGCAAGCAAATAAACCATGAAAGCATATTAATTTAAGCATGAATCATTCCCCATGTTGGTTTCCCCTAATTACCCATTAACCCTAGCTAGGTCACTACTCACTCATTATCATGTTGATCATGCTAGCAAGGTTGTCAATCATACCAACAAAAGGAAACATGATGAATAAATGAAAGTAATTAACAATAATTAAAGAGAGATTAAGAGAATTATACCTACTAATGATTCCAATAATAAAGCAAAGAATAAAAGAAGTACTTGATGCTTGATTGAGAGGTTGTCAATCTCCCAATAATAACCCAAATAATCTTCAATTACCCAAAATGAAGGATGAACAAAAGAAAGATTAAGGAAATAAAACTTGTATTAGAACTTGATTAATTGTTGATTACAATACTAAAGAGAGATTTTATTGATATTAACTACTCTAATTATTGATAAGAAGAACATCCTCTTCTAAATAGACTAATGGGGTATTTATAGTGGAAATTAGGTGGATGCATTAGGGTTAACTAAAGGCTAAACTAGTAATTACACTTTTTAGATTGAGCAGGGAGGAGCCGGTATTTTTCGAAGGAAGGGCTTCTTTCTTAATAGCTTGGAAAAGACGAAATTTGGCTGCACTGGAATCCGTGCGTATTGGAGTCGGGACGGGCGGATTCAGGCGAGGGAAAACGGGCGTCTTCAGGAGAATCCGGGCGGATTCTGGGGGCTGCTAACCCGGGCGTCTTTGGAAGAAGACGCACGGATTGTGCTTAAGGAGGACGGACGGATTGTGGACAATCCGCTCGGATTGTAGCTCATCACTATTTCTTCTTCTTTTCTTCCCTTTTCTTCATAAAATCCTTGGGGATTTCCTCGGGGATGCAAGGATCCTTTCTCAACATTGCTCATCTACTATCATATGTACAAAGGCCTTCTAATCTTGTCTCTCCTTGATACTTGGTCATTAAATTCAATCAATTTAGTCTCATTTTGCCATGAAAATGCAAGATTTGCACTCCTTTCCTACCAAGGGATCAAAATCTCAAAGAATATGCAAAATAAAGCACTAAAGACAATAAATGACCCAAATATGCACTAAAAAGCATGGGAACAAGGCTAATTCGGGGGCTAAATATGTGCTAATTATGGTCACATCAAATATCCCCAAACCGAACCTTTGCTCGTCCCGAGTAAAGAGGTGACAAAGACTAGGACCATTATTTAAACTAACCTAATAACATAGCCGATATGAGACAATTAGCGGGTCTCACTCCGCCCCTTCAACTCACAACAAGACAACCATGAGGTAGGATGCCTTCTTGCAAGGCAAGGTGGATCTTGCCAAAATGGCGACACATCCAAACATTAAGCACACAAAATCAAATAATGGATGCATCTACAAAAGGAATAGTCACTTCCTCATCAAGTGGCGGAGGCACTAAGAGAGAACAAATTTAAGAGCATGTAATCCTTCACAAATACTAGTTCAACAAATTACTAAGGCTAAGAGGATGGCACTAAATCACCTCCAAATGGTGTTAAACTAGACTACTTTCGTCCTCAATTTCCAAATGCTTTCGTCAAGAGCGATCAGATGGTGGTGGAATGATGATCCCTATGATGCTAGTAGCATATGACATGACAAGTCTCGAATTCTCTACAAAAGTAAAGGTCATGGATCGTCCCAAGCTCGACAAAGTGGCTTGACAAAAGGCTTTTTGGGAATAAAATGCTCAAATCTTTATAAACAAAGGGTGGATATGACTAGTATTCAAAATTGTCCACATTTCACTTTCACATTTCAAAAATTTTAAGATGGGGTTTGTCCCTTCCGGGCTAGTGTCCTTTGCTTTCGCCAATCGCTTATTAGGCAACCGGTTAACCTCTAGACAATAGCTTTTCGGGGTGATAGTCACTCTGTCTCTGGGCGGCCGAATTCACAACCGTGTGGGGGCCCAATTCAATGGATCCCGCTCCAAAGCACATCGAAGTGGTACGCCTCCATCAAGACAATTAAATTGCTCAACATTTCAACATTTCATAACATTTGAGGTTTCCTTGGCATTAAATTACTTCCACATGACAAAATTCTTTGAAATAAGCACTTCAAGCTTATTGATAGAAAATATTTTTGGGTTGCCTTACCACAAGGTCAATCAAGGTCATCTAGACAAGTTAACCAAGTCCACATCGCATCACGGGGTTGGATAGGTGACTCACATGCAAACCCTTGACTAGGCTTTGGGTCATGGGTCAAAAGACACTAGTATGACACTATCTAGGGTGTTTTACAACCATTCTAGTAGGCAAAGTCTTAAGTTGAAAAAGTATTTGTAATGGCTTAGTTACTCTTGTCAAAGTTCTCAATTAGGCACTTTTCAAAATGTTTTATTTAAATGCAACTACATGCCATGATGCAACTAATATATACATCCTAATGCAAGTGATTCTATCAACTAATATGACATATAAACTAAATGGAAGTCCTAAGTTCACATTGTTATGCCGCATCAATCGAAATAAAGCCACAATAATCATTAACATAAAGAGGAAAAAGGAGATTGGAAAGATCATACCATGCGGTCTTCATGATCCTCATGTCTCGGATGTGGCGTAGTCATTCAATGTGAACAAGGATAGAACAAACACAATATATACAATATATATAAATATAACTACACTACAAAAGGAATAAACATGTTTTTGGGTTTTTCAATTTTCAAATTTTTATGGTTTTTTCGAAATTTTTCAATTTTTTTGGATTTTTGAATAAAAGTTAAGTTAGAATTCCCCATCCCCACACTAATATGGGCATTGTCCTCAATGGCCAAAATGATGGGAAATTATGCAAACATGATGCATGATTTCTACACTAAATGCAATCGACACTAATCTATACTACATGATGCATGGTTTTTGTTTATGACGGAGAGGATAATTTAGATTACCTCCCGTTGTGTATGCATTAACTTTCCCCAACCGATCTAGACATTATTTCTAATGTCCAAGGATGGGTGTAGTTCATGCACACACTATGCAATGCATGAAACTAATTTGTCATTTTGGATTTTGAAAGGTGGGAACAATAAAATGGGAACACCTCAAAAGTACCGAGGTGTGAGTCCTCAATGGTGCTAGGACTACTCCAACAATGATCAAGAAAAATAAATAAATAAATAGAACAAAGAGAGAAATAGACAAACCTTGAGAGGGTAGGAGCCTCCAAAGCTTGCTAATCTTCCATCATATCATCACTATCATCATCATCCTCATTAGAAGTGGTCTTATCACCACTTCCCTCTTCACTTGCTTCTTCACCTTCTTCTTCACCTTGCTCATCATACTCTTCTCCTTCTTCACTAGCTTCTTCATCAATGTTATCATCAACTTCTTCATTACCAACAACCTCATTATCACCCGGAACAACCCTAGATGCACTCGGAAATAGGACTTCCTTATCCGCCCAACTAGGCAAAGGACATGATGGGTCAAGTAGTCCTTGCCTAGCTAAGTGTAAGAGGGGTGGATATTGAGCTAAGTAAGCATTTTTCCGATCCTCAAAGGCTTGCTTGTGCATTGCTTGCATGAGAAGAGTCAAATAATCATTTCTTGCTTCAACACCTTCCGGCTTGAACTCTTGGTACTCAAAAGGGTAAGGTGGTGTGACAATGGAAGAGGAGGGTAGTTCAAGTTCACCCTTTTGTTGTTGGATAATATACTCGGCCTCTTTTGAAAGGGGAAGTAGATAGTTGGTCCGGTGGACACTCAATCGACAAATCTTTGAAGGCAAAGTGAAAGAACTAGCCTCACTAGTGAGCCATCCATACTTGGTGTCAAGAGGGTTATGGGCAACCCACTTGTACTTGTGTATCATAGTATGCAAATCAACGAGATGACCACCTTCTTTCGCCTCATACTTGTTATCTTTGTTGAAGTTAGGATCAAAGTATTTAGCTAGGATAGTGACTAGGCCTTCATTCACAATAACGGTAGTGCCTTTCTTCCCACAATCAATATTTAACCATCTATCCACCAAGAGCCTTAGAAAGTTAAAAGGCTTGGTGAATTTCCTACCAACGTTCAAAGCCGACTCAAGAAGAACAAAATCGAGTTTGGTGAAATGGTTGGTGTCTTTTCTTGCATTGATGGTGTTCCCTACGACCTTGTGCCATACTCTTATGCCCGGATGGTGGAATAAAAGAGCACGACTCGCATGAAAGTCTTCAAATTTCCTTCCGGAAATCGCCTCCCAAAGAGGGTCGGGGTTATATTTGCCAACATTCTTAAAATAACTCGGAGAATCACTAAGACCCAAAGCTTTACCCATTTCCTCAAAGGAGATGCGCCTACTAACATTAGCTAGACGGAACTCGATGGTCTCCATGGTCTCAACCTTGTTAACTTTCAAAGAACTCAAAAATTCTAAGGTAAGGGAGGGGTATGTCAATTCTTTTGATTCAAACAATTTCTCCAACCCCATGGCTTTGAAAAAGGCTCTAGTTTGCTCAAGGACACCCAATTTTTCTAAGGTATCTTCACATATAAACTTGGTGGATTGAAATGATTTTCTAGCAAACTTGGCAAAAGTGTCCCTATGGAATTTGGAAATGAAAATTACCTCCGGATAGTTTGCAAGTTGATCAATTTCCGGAGTAGTAGATGTTGTTGCTCCCATGGGAGGTTGTTGTTGTTGTTGTACTTCCAAGTTTGGGTTTGCTACCACCATAGCCAATGCTTTCTTTGCTTGAAGAGTCTTTTGCCTTAATGAAAGTGTCTTTGCCTTTGGTGCCTTTGCCTTTGTTGCCTTTGTTGCTCCCTTAGTCCTTGCCATTGATGAATTAACCAAGAAAGAGTGAAAAATCTTCAATTTCTAGTGCACCCAAATCGATTTAAAGATGAAAGGCTTTGCCTTTATGAATTCAAAAATCGACTCAAAGGTTGAAGATTTTGTGCTTGGTTTTGATTTTTGTTGAAAAATGAGTGATTTATTTGTTGTTAAAAGGATGTTTTGATTTGATTTTGGTGGATCTTGTTGAGAAATTTTGTTTTTGTGATGGAGAGGATGAGGGTTTTGAGGGTTTTGAGTAGTGTTATGAATGAAGGAATGAAGAAATGAATGTGGGAGAGGGTTTATAAAACCCGAAAATTTTGAACTGCGGGGGCAAGACGGGCGGATTCTGTTCGGGACGGGCGGATTCTGCCTTTTCTGGGTTTGGAAAAACTCGCCTAAAGACGGGCGTCTTTCAGTGAAGACGCTCGGATTTGCAAACACGGGACGGGCGGATTGGGTATATGACGGGCGGATTTCTTCACAGGGATTTTTCTTGTTTTCCTCAGCCAAGAAGACGGGCGTCTTCCTTTCTGGACGGGCGGATTTTTGAAGACGGGCGGATTAGGATGCAGGACGCCCGGATTCGCTGACAGTCAAAAATATCAAAAGTTCAGCTCAATTCAGGACGTGCGTCTTCTACCCAATACGTCCGGATTGCTTGAAGACGGGTGGATTCTCCTGAATCCGCTCGGATTCGACCCCTTTGTACCCGGATTCAGTTCCATCCGTGTACAATGCATATCCCTTGTCATTCTTCCATTCTTCTTCATATCTTGTGCTCTTCATTGTGGGGGCACTACTAAGGCATGGATAGCCTAGGCAATTGCCATCCCCACACTAAGCTAAAGCACTACACATTAATTGAAATTATTAGTCCCTCCCTCACTTCTCTCAAACATGATAATTATCTTGATCAAAGTATAAAAATCCAAAAATAACAAAAATGCAATACAAGAATTGAAATGCAAGTTAGGGAGTTAGAAATATTTACAAATGGTGGTTTAGGGAGGACTCCACCAAACTCTCATTCTTGATGAGATGTCAAGGGGGCATGTTCAAGGTGTTGTTGATGTTGCTCAACACCTTGAAAAAGTAATCAAAAGCTTGTTCATTATCATGGTAGAGGTCTTCAATAGACCTTGGCCCTTGTTGTCGGTCTTGATCGATGGCATTACCAATATAGGGATTAAAAATCCCTTCAAATTCGTCGTCCCAAAGACCACATACTTCATTAAGTTGATCATTTAAAATCTCTTGATTTGATGGAGACAACTTTCCCATTTCCTTTTCTTGGCCAATGAGGCCATCTTCTTCATTGCTTGTCTTTGATGAGCTTTGCAAGCTCTCTTTGTCACAATTCACTTGCTCTTTGAATGGAGCATCTTCAATTTTCTTCTTCTATTGGAGTTCCGACTTCTTCCTTTCATCCTTCCGACTATAATGATCGATCATAAAACACGGTTCATGTAAACGGGGAGCTCTCATAGTCTTGTCAAGATTAAAAGTTATACTCTCATCTCCCACTTCTAGAGTGAGCTCACCATGTTTTACATCAATCACCGCACCCGCGGTGTGTAAGAAGGGTCTTCCAAGAATGATTGGAATGTTGGAGTCTTCCTCCATATCAACAATGACAAAGTCCACCGGGATGAAAAACTTCCCAATTCGCACGGGGACATCTTCCCATATCCCTAATGGTGTCTTCATCGATCTATCGGCCATTTGGAGTGTGATATTGGTGCATTTAAGTTCTCCCATCCCCAACCTTTTACTTACCGAGTATGGCATAACACTCACACTAGCCCCTAGATCACATAAGGCTTTGTTGATCGTGGTGTCGCCAATGGTACACGGTATTGAGAAGCTTCCTGGATCTTTGAGTTTTGGAGGTGAACTCCTTGAAGTATTGCACTACTCACCTTAGTGAAGGCGATAGTCTCAAGTTTCTGGATCGACTTCTTCTTTGTGAGGATATCTTTCATGTATTTCGCATAGGCCGGACGTGATTGATTAATTCCGTGAAAGGAATTGAGACTTCCAAATTCTTCACAATTTCCATAAACTTTCCAAGTTGGTCATCAAATTTGGGCTTGGCTTGACGACTTGGAAAAGGAAGTCTAATCACAATGGGCTCCTTCTCCTTGGCCTTGTCTTCACTTTTCTTTGAAATCTCTTCTTTTGATGATTCTCCATCTTTGGAGTTTTGCACAATTTCTTCCTTATCACTAGCTTCCACAACTTCATCCTCAACTTGCTTCTTCGGTGCTTCATACCTTGTACCACTTCTTAAGTGAATGACACTAACCGTTTCATGTCTTGGGGGATTACTTTGAGGTGGTAATTGCCCCTTTTGTCTTTGTGAGCTTGAAGATGCTAGTTGAGTCAATTGTGTTTCCAACATCTTGGTGTGAGCTAGAATGTTGTTGATGGTGGTTTCTTTTGCTTGGCTATCTTTTTGCATTTGAGTGAAAAACTCTTGTTGATTCTTTTGCATTTGGAGGACCGCTTTTTGAACATCGAAACCTTGGTCATTTTGGTGATTGTATGGATTTTGATTTTGGTAACCTTGGTTTTGGTTGAAAAAGGGTCTTTGATTTTGGTTTCTCATGGGAGGTGGGGTGTATGTTGTTTGAGGATTTTGAACATTTTGGCTTTTGTATGAGAGATTTGGATGAAACTTGGTGTTTTCATTGTAATAGTTGGAATAAGGGGTACCACTCTTGTATGCTTGGAAAGCATTCACTTGTTCATTTGTTCCCCTACATTCACCTTGGTCATGTCCCAAAGTTCCACAATTCTCACATATCCCACTTGGGATTGATGAAGATGCCGTCATGGCATTAACATGATGCTTTGGTGATTTTGAGGCTTCTTCAAGTCTAGCCATAGCTTGTTCAAACTTCAAATTGATTGTGTCAATGTGAGCACTAAGTTGGGCACTCAATTGAGTAACGGAGTCCACTTCATGCCTTCCTCCTCTAGTAGCCTTGCGAGGTCTACTATATTGTGAGTTATGGACCGCCATTTCCTCAATCTTGTTCCATGTTTGATTGTCATCAACTTCGGTGAACATTCCATTTGATCCCATGTTGAGAATGTTCCTTGAATCTTCATATAAACCGTTCCAAAATTGTTGTACCAAGAACCACTCGCTAAGTCCATGGTGAGGACATGAGTGACAAATTCCCTTAAACCGCTCTCAAGCTTCATACAAAGATTCTTCATCCCTTTGCTTAAAACCCGTAATTTGAGCTCTTAGCATGTTAGTCTTTTCCGGTGGGTAGAACTTTTTGTAGAAAGCTAGAGCCAACTTCTTCCAAGAATCAATTCCGAGAGTGGCCTTATCAAGGCCCTTCAACCATTATTTCGCGGTGCCGATTAGAGAAAAAGGAAATAAGACCCATCGAATTTGGTCTTGAGTCACACCGGTTTGAGAAATCACATCACAATAGTCACAAAAGGTTTCCATATGAGAATGAGGGTCTTCACTAGGCATCCCCCCAAATTGGCTCCTTTCGACTAATTGGATAAAGGCGGATTTGGCAATAAAATTTCCGGTCAAATGTTGTGGTGTGGGAGTACCATTGGGTAGGTTCTCCTCGGTGGGTACGGAATGTGATGAAAATTTAGGCATTGTAGGTTGATTTTGTGGGGTATTTTGTGTTGGGTTCTCCTCACCTTCTCTTGCAAAAGGGTTGATGAACTCAATAGTTGGTTGAACAACCTCACTAATACCTCTCAAATTCCTCCTAGCAAATCTTCTATTGTTTGTCAAGGTCCTTTCAATTTCACGGTCAAAAGGTAACAAATCACCTTGTGACCTTCTAGACATGCAAAATATCAAACAACTCGAAAACAATTAGAACAAACCTTGAGGAGTTTTACTTCCCCAAGGCAAAGAAAGACACAACTAATAACAATATAAGAAAATCTAAATCAAGTAAACACCGTCCCCGGCAACGGCGCCATTTTTGATCGGTCCGTTTCGTGTTCACAATTTAATAGATGTTGTCGTTGGGTCACGTCCGAATCAAAACACAATTTATAACTTCACAAACAACTCTAAAATTAGTAAAGAGGCAAGTAAAGGTCGATCCCAAGGGACGGGAATTGAGATGAGATTTCTATTGAAACTAGTGGTGTCTTAGGGTTGTCACAATTTGGATGTATGTAGAAGGTCACTAACTAAATAACAATGAAAGTAAATAAGCAAGATGAATTAAAAGGGTTGTAAACAATTGATAAAAAGCACTAGGGTGTCATGGGGTCATAGGGGAATCATGGGAATTGTTCATACAAACATGTTCTCAAATTATAAGCAAGCAATTATTGTTGTGATGGATTGAGTTGGGTTATATCTTACAATCCTAGGAAACTTTGGGTCCCGGAGCCGAATCGATTAGATTGTGCAACACCTACAAGTCGACTTAGTCTTCCCTACTCAACAACATGCATGGTCTAATGAGACTCGAGTTGGTTTATATCTTACAAGTCTCATTGAAAAGATAGGTGATGGGTAAAAAATGCAAGGATTCATAGGCTCACATTTCATCAAACATAACATGTGCATGAGTTGAGATCAAAACAAGCAAGCAAATAAACCATGAAAGCATATTAATTTAAGCATGAATCATTCCCCATGTTGGTTTCCCCTAATTACCCATTAACCCTAGCTAGGTCACTACTCACTAATTATCATGTTGATTATGCTAGCAAGGTTGTCAATCATACCAACAAAAGGAAACATGATGAATAAATGAAAGTAATTAACAATAATTAAAGAGATATTAAGAGAATTATACCTACTAATGATTCCAATAATAAAGCAAAGAATAAAAGAAGTACTTGATGCTTGATTGAGAGGTTGTCAATCTCCCAATAATAACCCAAATAATCTTCAATTACCCAAAATGAAGGATGAACAAAAGAAAGATTAAGGAAATAAAACTTGTATTAGAACTTGATTAATTGTTGATTACAATAATAAAGAGAGATTTTATTGATATTAACTACTCTAATTATTGATAAGAAGAACATCCTCTTCTAATTAGACTAATGGGGTATTTATAGTGGAAATTAGGTGGATGCATTAGGGTTAACTAAAGGCTAAACTAGTAATTACACTTTTTAGATTGAGCAGGGAGGAGCCGGTATTTTTCGAAGGAAGGGCTTCTTTCTTTATAGCTTGGAAAAGACGAAATTTGGCTGCACTGGAATCCGTGC
Source organism: Silene latifolia (assembly GCF_048544455.1). Classification (NCBI taxonomy): domain Eukaryota; kingdom Viridiplantae; phylum Streptophyta; class Magnoliopsida; order Caryophyllales; family Caryophyllaceae; genus Silene; species Silene latifolia. The sequence continues at coordinate 356,537,220 of NC_133538.1, forward strand.
GTATTGGAGTCGGGACGAGCGGATTTAGGCGAGGGAAGACGGGCGTCTTCAGGAGAATCCGAGCGGATTCTGGGGGCTGCTAACCCGGGCGTCTTTGGAAGAAGGCGCACGGATTGTGCTTGAGGAGGACGGACGGATTATGGACAATCCCCTCGGATTGTAGCTCAGCACTATTTCTTCTTCTTTTCTTCCCTTTTCTTCATAAAATCCTTGGGGATTTCCTCGGGGATGCAAGGATCTTTTCTCAACATTGCTCATCTACTATCATATGTACAAAGGCCTTCTAATCTTGTCTCTCCTTGATGCTTGGTCATTAAATTCAATCAATTTAGTCTCGTTTTGCCATGAAAATGCAAGATTTGCACTTCTTTCCTACCAAGGGATCAAAATCTCAAAGAATATGCAAAACAAAGCACTAAAGACAATAAATGACCCAAATATGCACTAAAAAGCACGGGAACAAGGCTAATTCGGGAGCTAAATATGTGCTAATTATGGTCACATCAGCCATAAAACATTTTCACCCTTGGTTCCTTATACCATGACGGTTTAATCCGTTTTTCGGTGATAATATTTGGTTAATTACATTTTAAAAGGTATTTTAAAACCTTTTATTCATTTATTTACATTTCAAAAAACCAACATATTAGTCATACATGCAAAATCATCCTTGGTTCTAGTACAAAAATGACATTAGGGTAGCACATAAGGCTACGGTTATTAAAAATAGCCGTAGCCAATTATAAAAGGCTACGGTTGTTGGAAAAGAACCGTAGCCAAATCTTAGGGGGTGTTTGGTTCGCGCGTGGGTATGGGTTTGGAATGAGGAATCATACCCGGATGGTATGGGTTTGGAACTTGATTCCTCATATCATGCGTTTGTTTCAATTTCAGGTGGAATGGGATCTAACTTCACCAAAGTCAAAAAAATCTAAAATACAACATTGAAAATAATTATTTTTGATACTAAAAAATCATGAAAATGAAGAGTTAATCAAATAAGTATAAAAAAAATTTCATTTAAAATGTTCCATTTAAGTTTTTTTTCATGTTTTTTGGTTTTATTACTTGATACCCATGGGTATCAATCTCATACCCACCTCCCTATTTGAGTATGAGAAACCCATACCTCATGGGTTTGGGGTATGGGTATGAAACCCCTATTTTTGCCAAACAAACACTTGGTATGAGTTTGACTCATTCCAAACTCATACCTCATACCTATATGAGTTGAACCAAACACCCCCTTAGTAAGAAACAAAAGGCCACGGTCCACTTTCGAAACTGTAGCCAACAATGCTTTATAAAGACTAAAAGGCAACGGGTATTTATCGACCGTAGCCATTTATCAAAGAATTGTTGGCGCAAATCTCATAAACGTTTGGCGCCGTTTATTATATTGACTTATTGACTTATTCTAATAACACATTACTTCAGTCATATTTTCTATAACCTATATAAAAAAGGGATATGCAGTCAAAATATGTTTAACCTTTGCGTAACATTTTTGTTTGCATAACCCGTTATTCAGATTTCCAATACTGCTCTTTAGTTTACACATCTACTAACTCCCTATTGTAATTTATGCATGCTTATCATGCCACGTTATTAGTTGGGTTCATCTAGACACATAACGGATTGTGGATTAGAAATTATTTTTTTTCATTTGTATCCTATCTTCTAAATTTCCCTACAACTTTACCCAAGTTTACTATGAATCAAAACTTTTTGATAATTATTTTATTTTTAACTTCCGTGAGCCTTATTTTACGTAGTTCTGGTCTGTTTTACATAGTATTAACATAAATCCGTCTTATAAAAGACTAACTAATACTCTCTCCATCTAGGTCAATTATTTACCTATTTTATTTTTAGATGTCTTAATTACATTATTGTCCACTTGCGATCTAATGACAATACCCAATACCCGCATGATCCTTTCCTCTCTTTGGTCTTTGTGAAAAACAGAAAAAGTGTAAAGAAAAGACCAGGACGGAATAATAAGCCGAACTCGAGATCGAATTTGTCCTTTACCAATGTCGCTCTTAATGTAATAGCTTGAAAATGAGTACCATTAAATATAAGTGTTAGTGTGTTACATTAGATTTTTTTTGAGAGGGAAATTACATTAGAATATTAGATACTCTTAGAATATTAGATACTCGCAAACGGCTCAAAAGGTCAATTTGGGTAGGCCAGTTAGTGCCAAGTTGGGGTAAATTTTTGTACATTGAATTATATGGAGTTGAGTCATTTTTTATGTTTGGCTTACAGACTTACAATATGGATAAAGGCATTTTTAAGTCAGATATATGTCTACCCAAAATTATGAAATCATTACCTTCATAGCTTCATTACATTTATACATTTTTGCAAAAAGTTCTTGAATAATTTAAACACATATATATATATACAAGTGTATATATTTATTAAATTATTCAAGAAAATTTTAATTAAATGTAAATAATCTTTTAGTTAGAGGAAGTACTTGTGCGGAGAATATTTAATACGGAGTATTTTGGAACATTGTAGAAATACTCAAATCCTCCATTGAATATAAATTTTGAATAGCAATTTCAGAGTAAATACTACGTGCATAGCACGTACCCAAAACTAGTATTTCTTAAAAACAATAAAATACTCTATCAGCCTTATTCTAAAACGACGACCATCAACCTCCGTCATACGCTCACGACAACACCATCAACTCCTTACGCTCACGACGCCGCCGCCACCGCCGCCATACTCAAAGTAAATTTCGGGTATTTTTTCTGAATCAATTCTTTCATATATTTATTTAATTTTTGCTTGATTTAATTTAGGGTTTGAATTATACCAAATTTTGGGTTTTTCTATTGGATTTAGGGTCTGATTATTTTTGTTTTGTGGTTGTTGTGCGATATAATTGGTCTTCTTCTCTAGTTTATTGGATTTCTGGTCAGCCTAATTACCTTGTTTCTGGGTTTGTGTGTTTTGGTGATTTTATTTAGAAATATGCATTACTTTTGAACTGAGAAATATATGTTAAAGAACATCTTACCCAGCATAAAAGTTTTGAAAATTGAGGGGTTGAAAGGATAAATTCATATGTGTCATGAGAGATATGTGATTAGGCCATATACTAAGTGAACAATTTGGCTGTCAGAGCATTTTGGCTGTTCCATCTATCGTCTTGTGGTCTATGAAGTGAACATTTTGGCTCCAATATGTGATTAGGCCATATACTATTGACATACTAGATAAACATGAAAAAAAAAAGATAGAAGTTAGACCATTATAGCTAACTACATCAGCATTCATTAAGGTTGTCAGAGCATTTGCAGGAAAAAGTGAGTTACAAACCCTTTCATATATGCCGACAACAAGGATGCATTTTGTGTTGTCTGGATCCACATTATTTACATAATTCTCGTTGCAAGATTTTTTAGGCGTCTGTTTGGTGAAATGAAGGAAACCAGTACAAATATCAGTTATAATTCAAGCAGTACTCAACAAGCAAGCAAATTTGACTGCATGACAGTTTCAACTTGCAATAGTCCAACTTCAATTTACACAATAGAGTTGCAAACCAGTTAGCAATATAGAATTAAACTGACCTTGAGCATCTTATTGCTCCATTTGTACCAAAAAAAGGGTTATTTAATAGGAATACTCTAAACTACTGGGCTCCTTCTCAAATTACTCCAAACTTTAATTTAACTAGAATTATACCCAACTATTACCCCCTTTGTCATTTAATAGAACCGGTGGAAGGGCTACCTGTTTAGTTGGTTACCTTTCTTATAACCCTTCCATCTTCATTCACCCTGCTATGTAAACCCTTCTTCTTCCCAATTACTCTACTGGACCTCTCAAAAACGCCATTAAAGGCTCTTCTCAAAATTGGATAAGCGGCTCGAACTCCGATGAAGACGGTTCAACTTAGACAAAACCATCGATTGAGGTGGATGATGAAGAAATGGTATTGGTGAAATGTGATTTGGATTTTTTTTTAAGAAATGGTGTATTTGTCTCTATTGTTCATCAATTGAGGTGGATGAAGAAATGATATATTGGCCATTACAATGCACAATATGAGCTGCTAGTTGATAAATATGCGAATCCAAAAAAAAAAAATAGAAATTTAAAAATAGAGCCTTGAATAACAAGTTTATGGCAATTACATGATAGGGATTAGGGCTGGTTTTTTTAATCACCTTAATCGAATATTTTAATTTAGGGATTTGGGGATTCAAACACTTAATTATTTTAGTTCTCAGGGACATGATTATTTAAATGACTTACTTTGTATTATGGGGTTTAATGAGTGTAGTGGATGTTTTGCTAAGAATATTTAACATAGAAAAGGTTGTATTAGGAAAGACACATTCTCATTGATTTGGGTATAATGGTTTTTAACACCTTTTTTATTCTTAGGATTTGCATAATAAAGAATTTCCGAGCCGTCTATCGTAGTACTAGTTAACATCACACCCCACAATTAAATCAATGCTGCTCCATACTTATTATGTGCCAGCTCTTATATTGACTTAGCTGCAAATTAAGGATACAGGTCATCCTCTGCCATCTTTTTTTTTTCTTTTTTTTTCCATCTCTATGGATATTTTAAAATCGATTCTTCTCTACTACTATTGTTTTATGGTTTAGCTACTTTACATGAAGGTTATTTGTCCTGCTTGTGGTTGTCAAGTAAGACGAACTTATGTTGCTAGGGACCAAGTACAAACCCATCAGTATTAGCTTCATCATCTTTGGGAACTTATCTCCTTTAATTCGTCTTCAAATAAATCTTTTCCCTGCATAAATTAGAGTTTTTGTCAAGTAAGATGAAGATATTAAACCAGACGGTATGATTAAAAAAAAGGAATTTTGATGCTGACGAATTTTATAATAGTAGTAGTGGAGGAATTTGTCAAGTAACACAACATATGTCTAACACAAAATGTTATATGACATTATTCTCTCCTTTGCTATTGACATGTTTTTAAATTGATCTAGGTATTGTTTGAAGGAAAAGTAGATCTATATATACTAACATACTCATATATGTTATAATTTAATTTGTCATAAAATTAAAGATTGATCTTATGCATGCAAACTTTAAAACAAAATAAGGAAGAAGCATTATTCTTACATATGGATTTTCGGTTTATGGGCACAAGAGAGATCACCTTTCTCTCTTGTTCTTGAGCTTCCCAATAATGGATGAACATACAAAATCCCAAAGTAGAGATTCTCCAATTAGTAGCACCCAAGACAATCCCTTAATCCCACAAACTAACATGTACTAGATGTTTATATTGTGGTTTACCTTAAATTTGATTACTAATACTCATATATTACTTTGATAATTTTAGTAATCTTTTGAACAAATTTGGATTAAAATCTCATCTTTTTGATGAAGATTAAAGAGAGAGAAGAGAGAAAAGCATGAACCTTTTTGCATGTTTTGTAAGAATGAATTATATCATCATATGAATGTGTGTGTAAGGAAAATAAAATAACCAACAACCCACAATAGAGAGGGAGTGTCACGGTTGGAAAAGCCAAAATTGGCATCATTTCTTTTCCTTTTACTCTTCTCAAAAATAGTAGGTGTGTAAGAGGTGTAAGACTAGTAGTAGGTAGGCATTATTATGTTTATTTTATCAAATAAAATAAAACAACCAAAACCCACTAACACACCCTCCATTTTCGGTCCATATACTTAAAATGGACTACCATTTTATTTTGTCAATTTGTCATTTGTCACACAATATGTCACATGTAGTATGATACATGTTATTAATTAATTTAATGCATATTTATCACATAAATATCATTTTATGAATTAATTAAGTTACTTTCAACAAATTGACTAGTGATACTTGATCACGTAAATAAAATGGGTCATATAATTATAACTCACAATGTCTTGTAATTATAATCAACCATTCATTCTTATATTTATTGTTTCTCAAACAATAAACAATTTTAGTAATAAAGCATTTTATTTACTAAAATAAATCTTATTTAATCCCATTACAATAAGATATCAATATTCTCTCTCAAAAATTGAATTTGTTCAATTTTTAAGGAATTAATTAATCTGTATCGGTATACAATTAATTAACCTTTTTAATTAAGGGAATCGTCCTTTAGGTGTGACCTCAAGGATCAATCGATCACCACCGTCGCACGACAGTAATGTCAAACTCTAGCCAGCCAATCATTACCGATATGTGTGGACCAGTTGACTATATATGTAATGTATCATCCCTTCCGTATTCTTGAAATGAGATTTAATAATGATATTTAAATCATGTGATCGCACTATTGTTGAGGACACATTTCCCAACAATCTCCCACTTGTCCTCGACAAGTGTGCGTCACCAATTCTCTTGTCCTATTACTATCTCCCACTCAATACAAGGTGTCTTTCGGGTCGTACTTGCAAGTGATCATATCGAGAGTGGTTTCCTCGATCTGGAGAATAACTGATTGACCGGAATTTATCCACCATGGATACCTTCCGAGCGTGGCCACGCATTTCCAGTTCATTACTCCTCGAGTGGCCCTGAGATATTGTTATAACCCTGACAAGGGGTGGACAATTTCTATTGCACTTATTCCCTTCGACTAGCCACAGCCATCATAACCCAAAATATGCCCATTTGACCCCATTTACGAAGGTCGTAGTAACACAAATCAAAGTTAATCAAATCTGTGCCATCTTAGGTGAACAGTCTTTAGTCAAAAGAATCGACTCATTAGAATACTATAGTAGCTCTCGCCACGACCAGGCTTTATAAATTTCCAGAACTCTATAAGCGGTCACCGCCCGACAAAATGTTCCTAACAATCCGCCTATGTGATCGACTAGTCATCTCACATGACTCTATGACACTTGAACTTGCCATCAATCGCATCACACTCTAGTCACTTCGAGACGTCACCTCATACAAGTGACTATGGGCGAATACAATGCTAATCCGTGTTCACTTTAACGGGGTTCAATGTTGTCTCTACAACCCGTTTGGATGTAACAAAGTATAAAAGAAGAGTTTTAGAGTAAAACTCAAACGACAAATGCGATTATCACATATGAATAGTCAATGCTTGATTACTACTTCATATTCTATAATCTAATTTGATCTTTTATGTAGTTATTCATCTCAATTTAATTGAAATGACATGACTCATCATGTTAAGCCTATGAGAAGGCTTTGGTTAGTAGGTTTTATCAACTTCTTGTACCTTACTCAACCTTACTACATACTCGTTTTCCTTTGTAATGTATACATTTGCATTACAAAACTTTCTGAGTACGTGTCGAGATCCAATCAAGACATAGGCCCTCTAGCCTAAGAATAGCTCCCACTGTTTTCACAATGTGTGGGACTCATCCTTCTTGCACATCTCATGATCGCAAGTGTACTCAATTTCCGTTATAAATATCTCTCATTGTTCTTTATTGCCTAGAACGATTCTAGAAAAATCTACTTCTTAATTAACATTGCCACAATGGTATCTTAACCATCCTAATTTGTTTTGATTATGGTTTTGTCGGAAACCATGCGCAATCTCAATTGTCAATTGTCACTTGTGTAACACCCTTACACAATATTGCATCATAAACACTTTGCTTTACTTCCTTAATGCTTCTGCAAGCACTTAAGGGTAATCTTTATAGCTTACTTGGTAAAGATTACTTAAATTCGATTTTTGAAAACAATTCATCATACTCAAAGCATATGAAGTGTTATACATCATTTCTTTTTAATTGATTCGGCAGCGGAAGCAAATGAAATCAATCAAATATGTTCAATTTAATTGAACTAGTCATGAATCTTATCAACATAAGACTTCTTACTGACGCTAATATCATGTGGATTTATCTTCATAAATCCGGATATTCAAGATGTATTATAATACTCCAAAAGTCTTAAATCATTCTCAATGATCAATATGTCATCCACATATCGGACTAATTAAAAATTCCGTAACTCCCACTAAACTCCATGTATAAACACAACTTCTCGACTTATCGAGAAATGTTTTATCACATGATCAAAATGTTGATTCCAACTCATTGATGTCCTACTTAAGATTCTCTCTTAAGTTTCACATTATCTTAGGATTGCAAGAATCTATAAAACTTATGACATGTATTGAATACATTCCTTCTATTGAAGAAGTGGGTTTTAGATTCACTTGATGTATGCATATCCTCATAATGAAACACAATCCCTAAGAAGATCCAAATAGACTTAATCATTTCAATTAGTGCAAAACCCTTTGCAACTAATCTTGCATTGGAATATCTCTTTATTAGTGCAAGACCCTTTGTCACTAATCAAGCCCTTTCGTTTCGGATTTTCATGGCTCTAAGCCTTGTATTGAGTTGTGACTTTAAACACTCTTATGTAAGTCATATGTTCATTACTTTCTAGAAGTAATCTACTTAAATCAAACAATTTCTTTTGTAAGTTATAAGCTCTTTACTTTCTTAAGAGTAGCATGAATTCATCATCTTTAACAAGTGACGAATTTAACCTCCTAGGTTTTAAAGAAACAATGTATAATGTCTTACACAAAACGTCTCATGTAGCCAAGAAAGACCAGTTTCTTGCGACATAACATTCTCTGTGGTATTCTTTGTGGCTCTTGAATAATTTCTCCCACTCTGTCTTCTAAAAATAAACTTGTATTTTAGAAAGACAGCTTCATGAGCCGCAAACCCGTCGTGCTCGTGATAATTGCAAGGGAAAAATGAGCATTTGTTTCTTGTGAAAAACTTACAACCATGGTACCCTTACCATTTCATATCTCATATGATTCGATTTAGTGGAAAAATAATTTAGACAAAAATGATAAAATCCCCAAAAGGATCAAGTAACTCAAAGTAACTTGATTGAAGTCCAAACCATATCGAATAGCGTTTGATTTCTTATCCATCCACACATTATTTCATAATGCGTGCTAAGAGAGATTAACTTGTGATACTATATCACATTTCCATTGGCTTATATCAAAGTCTTCACTTTGATAATCCCATCACGACTAAATCGTGATTCCTTGAACTCTTGAACTTCTTCAAAGATTTCTCTATTTATCTTATTAAGTGAACACACTAGCTTCAACTTAAATCGTTGGTAAAAGAGAATAATCAATCTATTATGGATCAATGATTTATAACCTCGATCTCCTTTTCAACCAAAAGGCACGAGACATCTTGCTTTGAATACAAGATACGCATATACCATTAACTATCTAATGGTTTCAAGAGTACTCGTTAACTCTTTGCGTTCATTATTCCAAAATTTTAAAGTTTAATCTTGGGTTACCAATTTGAGTCTTGCATCATCTTCATGATATATTATTCTAGTTTGGTTTAGAATATAATCACCTTGATGATGGGCTAGCCATACATCAAATCATGGTGTATAGGGTCACAAAAGTGAAACCTCTTTTGTATCTATAACAAATTGTATTCTTATTTAGAGTTTATATACTTAATAGTCACAATTAAGTACAACTCCAAACCCGAAAACTAGATTTAGTACACAATGACTCTATCTCTTGACTTCATTGTTGCTAGTCGTCATATTCTAATCATCCTATGTATCAAACATAATGATGAAATCCACCACCGGTTTCTAATATTGACGAAGTAATACTAGCAAAATTTGTGTTTAATCAAATAAACATTTAACGAAGAAGGTCCCATTAGATGTCCCACAACTAACTTGTTGATTCTTCAATAATTTGGGGTAGTTTCCTTTCTCGTGTCCAACATTTAAGACAATGGAAACTTTATCGGTCGGGATTGATAGGTTTAGTATCGTCATTCTCAACAACTTTACCTTTAACATTACCTTGTATCAATTCCATTTACTTCTTGAACCTCGTCCTCATCTTAACAGTTTAAGAGAATGCTCCCACTTATTTCAATGAGTCTTTGCTTTGAGAAGCAAAATTGAATTTACGAAGATCACTCTTCATTTGTTCGTTTTAGTCTTAAAACTTTAATTGAAGTGGTTGCGTTATTTTGGTCAATTACGAATTCTGGACAAAACTAATTACCAAAACAATTTATCGCTTCAAGGTACTTAATTCATTTAAGTACATGAAAAACAATCCATTGTAAGTAGATATGTTAGTCTAGAATCAAAAACCTGTTTGATAATGACTAGCTTTAATCTATCTTCTTTACAAGAGATCCTTAGCAATGGTTCATTTGAGGTTTTAGAAGCAAATTCATAGTGTCTTTAGTTACGATGTTTTAATGGAGTTTTGAATCGAAATGATATCGTATATGAATTGTGGTAAAGAAATAGAACAATATAACAACGGAATAGTGGAAAACTTAACATTGATCATTTCATTAATACTTGTAAATAACAAGTAAAGCATTTACATAGTGACCTCTACCCAACTATGATAAATGATTCCAAGATCCAAATTCATATTAACTTGGGCACGGTAGGGCCGATTCATCCCTTATCAATATAACTCGGTAGATTAACTCTTTAATCGATTCTACTTTTAGAACTCTTGGTCGATAATATTACATTAACAATTATCTTTAGCCCAAAACACATTCGACAAGGGCACGGTAGGGCCGATACATCCCTTATCAAAAACTTTTGTTGAGTTCAACCCAAATTTCGAATAAATGTGTCCATGATCCAAATCCACATCAACTTGGGCACGGTAGGGCCGATTCATCCCTTATCAACATGAATTCGGTGGATCAACATTCATCACCCACTTCCCCTACGTAACAAGGTTTGTACCCCGGTAGGGCCGAGTGCACTCCCTCGCGAAATAGGTTTTCATGGTTTCTACTATTTGGTAAGGCTAAGTCTCAATTGTTTATTTTAGCGAGAGGTCATGTCAATTTATTATCTATCACTTTTTAAGTGAACTAAAGCGGTGAACTACGATAATTATAATTGACACGGTCGATAAACTCGATAAAATGATAATGCATGTTTTAGTTATGGCGATTTAGCGATGCATGCAACATAAAATAAAATGCAAGCATAAAAATAAATAAATCCTAGTATGGCCTTTCCTAAAATAGAAAAACTATTTAACTATTACATATTCTGAAACCAAACTCCATTGGTCCTTTGAACTTCGGTTGTGGCACGCATCTCGAGGTAACACCGTCTTTATGTATCGCCATTCTTGAAGAAATCCGTCTTTGGGAACTCCGAGATAAATTAAATTACATAACAAATTACATAATTTCCTATTATACATTTGTAACTAAAATAAAATAAATCTATTAAATTACAAAACGGTGATACGAGATCACAATAAAATTACAACCGAATCGATATTCCCATACATTTCGGAAATACCAATTAAAATCTAAGGCCATACTAAGTAAAATTACATAATTCAAAATTACATAAATTAAAATTATGACAATCATAAAGAAAAATGCAGCATTATAATATGTATGAACATGCTCAATTTTATGCTAAATCGCCTTTAATTAGCCAATATCGTATATTACTCGGTTTTTACGTATTTGCGTGATTTCAACATTTTATAATCACAAAAATTACATAAATTCATATTTATGCATAAGTTAATTACCCTAACCTCTTAGGACTCAAAATTTAGTCTTCACTAATAATTTGACCATAATTAACTCATATTTATAAAATTTTTCATTAATGGACTAAAAAAAATACAAAATATGCTATAAACTTCAAATAAATCACAAAATTTCAAATAAATTCAAAATTTGAAATTTAAACTCATGAACATTCTGGAAAAATACCATGACACTCATAATGTTCAAAATCTTAGGTTAAAAATTTCGAAATTTTTCCGGAAAAACAATGTTGCGGTTTATCGGTTTTATAATAAAATAATCATAAAACATAGAAAAATTATATTCATTAACTTTTCAATTTTAGATCTGTAAAAGATAATAAAATGCAACATTAGACGTTTTTCCTAAGTCATAGATTATGTTTTTATTAATTTTACACTAATAATGTCACTATTTATGCTATTTTTCTTCAAAAATCCATAAATCATGCAAAAAGACTTCTTTATAGCCAATTATTTTACACACATCTTGTAAAATTGCATGTGACAACATATTAATTTTCTATGACCAGATTCGAAATTTAACTCATATTAACCTATTTTTCACTTAAATCCGAATTTAATAATGAAAAATCCATTTTTCGAGCATAACAAGTCTAAAAATTATGAAAATTTACAGGTTATCTCAAAATAATATATGTGACAACATATCCAAAAATCAACTGAAAATTCGAAGTATAGCTAATTTTAGACCCAAAATGACATTTTTACTCATAAAATCATATTTAAATGCCATTATTGTATTATATGAACAATAAAAATCCGTAAAATTAACCAAAATACCCTAAAACATTTTAGGACCAGAAATATTAACATGCATGGATTAATTTCGTGATATCTCATAATAACACAAATTTTACAAGTTTTATATGTTATTCTTATAACTCGGAAAAACTTTTAACCGATTTGCATGCAAACAACCGTGGCTCTTGATACCGATTGAAGGAAAAGTAGATCTATATATACTAACATACTCATATATGTTATAATTTAATTTGTCATAAAATTAAAGATTGATCTTATGCATGCAAACTTTAAAACAAAATAAGGAAGAAGCATTATTCTTACATATGGATTTTCGGTTTATGGGCACAAGAGAGATCACCTTTCTCTCTTGTTCTTGAGCTTCCCAATAATGGATGAACATACAAAATCCCAAAGTAGAGATTCTCCAATTAGTAGCACCCAAGACAATCCCTTAATCCCACAAACTAACATGTACTAGATGTTTATATTGTGGTTTACCTTAAATTTGATTACTAATACTCATATATTACTTTGATAATTTTAGTAATCTTTTGAACAAATTTGGATTAAAATCTCATCTTTTTGATGAAGATTAAAGAGAGAGAAGAGAGAAAAGCATGAACCTTTTTGCATGTTTTGTAAGAATGAATTATATCATCATATGAATGTGTGTGTAAGGAAAATAAAATAACCAACAACCCACAATAGAGAGGGAGTGTCACGGTTGGAAAAGCCAAAATTGGCATCATTTCTTTTCCTTTTACTCTTCTCAAAAATAGTAGGTGTGTAAGAGGTGTAAGACTAGTAGTAGGTAGGCATTATTATGTTTATTTTATCAAATAAAATAAAACAACCAAAACCCACTAACACACCCTCCATTTTCGGTCCATATACTTAAAATGGACTACCATTTTATTTTGTCAATTTGTCATTTGTCACACAATATGTCACATGTAGTATGATACATGTTATTAATTAATTTAATGCATATTTATCACATAAATATCATTTTATGAATTAATTAAGTTACTTTCAACAAATTGACTAGTGATACTTGATCACGTAAATAAAATGGGTCATATAATTATAACTCACAATGTCTTGTAATTATAATCAACCATTCATTCTTATATTTATTGTTTCTCAAACAATAAATAATTTTAGTAATAAAGCATTTTATTTACTAAAATAAATCTTATTTAATCCCATTACAATAAGATATCAATATTCTCTCTCAAAAATTGAATTTGTTCAATTTTTAAGGAATTAATTAATCAGACGGTATACAATTAATTAACCTTTTTAATTAAGGGAATCGTCCTTTAGGTGTGACCTCAAGGATCAATCGATCACCACCGTCGCACGACAGAATGTCAAACTCTAGCCAGCCAATCATTACCGATATGTGTGGACCAATTGACTATATATGTAATGTATCATCCCTTCCGTATTCTTGAAATGAGATTTAATAATGATATTTAAATCATGTGATCGCACTATTGTTGAGGACACATTTCCCAACAATCTCCCACTTGTCCTCGACAAGTGTGCGTCACCAATTCTCTTGTCCTATTACTATCTCCCACTCAATACAAGGTGTCTTTCGGGTCGTACTTGCAAGTGATCATATCGAGAGTGGTTTCCTCGATCCGGAGAATAATCGATTGACCGAATTTATCCACCATGGATACCTTCCGAGCGTGGCCACGCATTTCCACTTCATTACTCCTCGAGTGGCCCTGAGATATTGTTTTAACCCCGACAAGGGGGTGGACAATTCCTATCGCACTTATTCCCTTCGACTAGCCACACCATCATAACCCAAAATATGCCCATTTGACCCCATTTACGAAGGTCGTAGTAACACAAATCAAAGTTAATCAAATCGTGCCATCTTAGGTGAACAGGTCTTTAGTCAAAAGAATCGACTCATTAGAATACTATAGTAGCTCTCGCCACGACCAGGCTTTATAAATTTGCCATAACTCTATAAGCGGTCACCGCCCGACAAAGTGTTCCTAACTAATACCGCCTATGTGATCGACTAGTCATCTCACATGACTCTATGACACTTGAACTTGCCATCAATCGCATCACACTCTAGTCACTTCGAGACGTCACCTCATACAAGTGACTATGGGCGAATACAATGCTAATCCGTGTTCACTTTAACGGGGTTCAATGTTGTCTCTACAACCCGTTTGGATGTAACAAAGTATAAAAGAAGAGTTTTAGAGTAAAACTCAAACGACAAATGCGATTATCACATATGAATAGTCAATGCTTGATTACTACTTCATATTCTATAATCTAATTTGATCTTTTATGTAGTTATTCATCTCAATTTAATTGAAATGACATGACTCATCATGTTAAGCCTATGAGAAGGCTTTGGTTAGTAGGTTTTATCAACTTCTTGTACCTTACTCAACCTTACTACATACTCGTTTTCCTTTGTAATGTATACATTTGCATTACAAAACTTTCTGAGTACGTGTCGAGATCCAATCAAGACATAGGCCCTCTAGCCTAAGAATAGCTCCCACTGTTTTCACAGTGTGTGGGACTCATCCTTCTTGCACATCTCATGATCGCAAGTGTACTCAATTTCCGTTATAAATATCTCTCATTGTTCTTTATTGCCTAGAACGATTCTAGAAAAATCTACTTCTTAATTAACATTGCCACAATGGTATCTTAACCATCCTAATTTGTTTTGATTATGGTTTTGTCGGAAACCATGCGCAATCTCAATTGTCAATTGTCACTTGTGTAACACCCTTACACAATATTGCATCATAAACACTTTGCTTTACTTCCTTAATGCTTCTGCAAGCACTTAAGGGTAATCTTTATAGCTTACTTGGTAAAGATTACTTAAATTCGATTTTTGAAAACAATTCATCATACTCAAAGCATATGAAGTGTTATACATCATTTCTTTTTAATTGATTCAAAGAAATGGAAGCAAATGAAATCAATCAAATATGTTCAATTTAATTGAACTAGTCATGAATCTTATCAACATAAGACTTCTTACTGACGCTAATATCATGTGGATTTATCTTCATAAATCCGGATATTCAAGATGTATTATAATACTCCAAAAGTCTTAAATCATTCTCAATGATCAATATGTCATCCACATATCGGACTAATTAAAAATTCCGTAACTCCCACTAAACTCCATGTATAAACACAACTTCTCGACTTATCGAGAAATGTTTTATCACATGATCAAAATGTTGATTCCAACTCATTGATGTCCTACTTAAGATTCTCTCTTAAGTTTCACATTATCTTAGGATTGCAAGAATCTATAAAACTTATGACATGTATTGAATACATTCCTTCTATTGAAGAAGTGGGTTTTAGATTCACTTGTTGTATGCATATCCTCATAATGAAACACAATCCCTAAGAAGATCCAAATAGACTTAATCATTTCAATTAGTGCAAAACCCTTTGCAACTAATCTTGCATTGGAATATCTCTTTATTAGTGCAAGACCCTTTGTCACTAATCAAGCCCTTTCGTTTCGGATTTTCATGGCTCTAAGCCTTGTATTGAGTTGTGACTTTAAACACTCTTATGTAAGTCATATGTTCATTACTTTCTAGAAGTAATCTACTTAAATCAAACAATTTCTTTTGTAAGTTATAAGCTCTTTACTTTCTTAAGAGTAGCATGAATTCATCATCTTTAACAAGTGACGAATTTAACCTCCTAGGTTTTAAAGAAACAATGTATAATGTCTTACACAAAACGTCTCATGTAGCCAAGAAAGACCAGTTTCTTGCGACATAACATTCTCTTGTGGCATTCTTTGTGGCTCTTGAATATTTCTCCCACTCTGTCTTCTAAAAATAAACTTGTATTTTAGAAAGACAGCTTCATGAGCCGCAAACCCGTCGTGCTCGTGATAATTGCAAGGGAAAAATGAGCATTTGTTTCTTGTGAAAAACTTACAACCATGGTACCCTTACCATTTCATATCTCATATGATTCGATTTAGTGGAAAAATAATTTAGACAAAAATGATAAAATCCCCAAAAGGA
Organism: Silene latifolia; assembly: GCF_048544455.1. Taxonomy (NCBI): domain Eukaryota; kingdom Viridiplantae; phylum Streptophyta; class Magnoliopsida; order Caryophyllales; family Caryophyllaceae; genus Silene; species Silene latifolia. Next base: position 356,553,638 of record NC_133538.1, read on the forward strand.
TCAAGTAACTCAAAGTAACTTGATTGAAGTCCAAACCATATCGAATAGCGTTTGATTTCTTATCCATCCACACATTATTTCATAATGCGTGCTAAGAGAGATTAACTTGTGATACTATATCACATTTCCTTTGGCTTATATCAAAGTCTTCACTTTGATAATCCCATCACGACTAAATCGTGATTCCTTGAACTCTTGAACTTCTTCAAAGATTTCTCTATTTATCTTATTAAGTGAACACACTAGCTTCAACTTAAATCGTTGGTAAAAGAGAATAATCATCCTATTATGGATCAATGATTTATAACCTCGATCTCCTTTTCAACCAAAAGGCACGAGACATCTTGCTTTGAATACAAGATACGCATATACCATTAACTATCTAATGGTTTCAAGAGTACTCGTTAACTCTTTGCGTTCATTATTCCAAAATTTTAAAGTTTAATCTTGGGTTACCAATTTGAGTCTTGCATCATTTTCATGATATATTATTCTAGTTTGGTTTAGAATATAATCACCTTGATGATGGGCTAGCCATACATCAAATCATGGTGTATAGGGTCACAAAAGTGAAACCTCTTTTGTATCTATAACAAATTGTATTCTTATTTAGAGTTTATATACTTAATAGTCACAATTAAGTACAACTCCAAACCCGAAAACTAGATTTAGTACACAATGACTCTATCTCTTGACTTCATTGTTGCTAGTCGTCATATTCTAATCATCCTATGTATCAAACATAATGATGAAATCCACCACCGGTTTCTAATATTGACGAAGTAATACTAGCAAAATTTGTGTTTAATCAAATAAACATTTAACGAAGAAGGTCCCATTAGATGTCCCACAACTAACTTGTTGATTCTTCAATAATTTGGGGTAGTTTCCTTTCTCGTGTCCAACATTTAAGACAATGGAAACTTTATCGGTCGGGATTGATAGGTTTAGTATCGTCATTCTCAACAACTTTACCTTTAACATTACCTTGTATCAATTCCATTTACTTCTTGAACCTCGTCCTCATCTTAACAGTTTAAGAGAATGCTCCCACTTATTTCAATGAGTCTTTGCTTTGAGAAGCAAAATTGAATTTACCAAGATCACTCTTCATTTGTTCGTTTTAGTCTTAAAACTTTAATTGAAGTGGTTGCGTTATTTTGGTCAATTACGAATTCTGGACAAAACTAATTACCAAAACAATTTATCGCTTCAAGGTACTTAATTCATTTAAGTACATGAAAAACAATCCATTGTAAGTAGATATGTTAGTCTAGAATCAAAAACCTGTTTGATAATGACTAGCTTTAATCTATCTTCTTTACAAGAGATCCTTAGCAATGGTTCATTTGAGGTTTTAGAAGCAAATTCATATTGTCTTTAGTTACGATGTTTTAATGGAGTTTTGAATCGAAATGATATCGTATATGAATTGTGGTAAAGAAATAGAACAATATAACAACGGAATAGTGGAAAACTTAACATTGATCATTTCATTAATACTTGTAAATAACAAGTAAAGCATTTACATAGTGACCTCTACCCAACTATGATAAATGATTCCAAGATCCAAATTCATATTAACTTGGGCACGGTAGGGGCCGATTCATCCCTTATCAATATAACTCGGTAGATTAACTCTTTAATCGATTCTACTTTTAGAACTCTTGGTCGATAATATTACATTAACAATTATCTTTAGCCCAAAACACATTCGACAAGGGCACGGTAGGGCCGATACATCCCTTATCAAAAACTTTTGTTGAGTTCAACCCAAATTTCGAATAAATGTGTCCATGATCCAAATCCACATCAACTTGGGCACGGTAGGGCCGATTCATCCCTTATCAACATGAATTCGGTGGATCAACATTCATCACCCACTTCCCCTACGTAACAAGGTTTGTACCCCGGTAGGGCCGAGTGCACTCCCCTCGCGAAATAGGTTTTCATGGTTTCTACTATTTGGTAAGGCTAAGTCTCAATTGTTTATTTTAGCGAGAGGTCATGTCAATTTATTATCTATCACTTTTTAAGTGAACTAAAGCGGTGAACTACGATAATTATAATTGACACGGTCGATAAACTCGATAAAATGATAATGCATGTTTTAGTTATGGCGATTTAGCGATGCATGCAACATAAAATAAAATGCAAGCATAAAAATAAATAAATCCTAGTATGGCCTTTCCTAAAATAGAAAAACTATTTAACTATTACATATTCTGAAACCAAACTCCATTGGTCCTTTGAATTTCGGTTGTGGCACGCATCTCGAGGTAACACCGTCTTTATGTATCGCCATTCTTGAAGAAATCCGTCTTTGGGAACTCCGAGATAAATTAAATTACATAACAAATTACATAATTTCCTATTATACATTTGTAACTAAAATAAAATAAATCTATTAAATTACAAAACGGTGATACGAGATCACAATAAAATTACAACCGAATCGATATTCCCATACATTTCGGGAAATACCAATTAAAATCTAAGGCCATACTAAGTAAAATTACATAATTCAAAATTACATAAATTAAAATTATGACAATCATAAAGAAAAATGCAGCATTATAATATGTATGAACATGCTCAATTTTATGCTAAATCGCCTTTAATTAGCCAATATCGTATATTACTCGGTTTTTACGTATTTGCGTGATTTCAACATTTTATAATCACAAAAATTACATAAATTCATATTTATGCATAAGTTAATTACCCTAATCTCTTAGGACTCAAAATTTAGTCTTCACTAATAATTTGACCATAATTAACTCATATTTATAAAATTTTTCATTAATGGACTAAAAAAAATACAAAATATGCTATAAACTTCAAATAAATCACAAAATTTCAAATAAATTCAAAATTTGAAATTTAAACTCATGAACATTCTGGAAAAATACCATGACACTCATAATGTTCAAAATCTTAGGTTAAAAATTTCGAAATTTTTCCGGAAAAACAATGTTGCGGTTTATCGGTTTTATAATAAAATAATCATAAAACATAGAAAAATTATATTCATTAACTTTTCAATTTTAGATCTGTAAAAGATAATAAAATGCAACATTAGACGTTTTTCCTAAGTCATAGATTATGTTTTTATTAATTTTACACTAATAATGTCACTATTTATGCTATTTTTCTTCAAAAATCCATAAATCATGCAAAAAGACTTCTTTATAGCCAATTAGTTTACACACATCTTGTAAAATTTCATGTGACAACATATTAATTTTCTATGACCAGATTCGAAATTTAACTCATATTAACCTATTTTTCACTTAAATCCGAATTTAATAATGAAAAATCCATTTTTCGAGCATAACAAGTCTAAAAATTATGAAAATTTACAAGTTATCTCAAAATAATATATGTGACAACATATCCAAAAATCAACTGAAAATTCGAAGTATAGCTAATTTTAGACCGAAAATGACATTTTTACTCATAAAATCATATTTAAATGCCATTATTGTATTATATGAACAATAAAAATCCGTAAAATTAACCAAAATACCCTAAAACATTTTAGGACCAGAAATATTAACATGCATGGATTAATTTCGTGATATCTCATAATAACACAAATTTTACAAGTTTTATATGTTATTCTTATAACTCGGAAAAACTTTTAACCGATTTGCATGCAAACAACCGTGGCTCTTGATACCGATTGAAGGAAAAGTAGATCTATATATACTAGCATACTCATATATGTTATAATTTAATTTGTCATAAAATTAAAGATTGATCTTATGCATGCAAACTTTAAAACAAAATAAGGAAGAAGCATTATTCTTACATATGGATTTTCGGTTTATGGGCACAAGAGAGATCACCTTTCTCTCTTGTTCTTGAGCTTCCCAATAATGGATGAACATACAAAATCCCAAAGTAGAGATTCTCCAATTAGTAGCACCCAAGACAATCCCTTAATCCCACAAACTAACATGTACTAGATGTTTATATTGTGGTTTACCTTAAATTTGATTACTAATACTCATATATTACTTTGATAATTTTAGTAATCTTTTGAACAAATTTGGATTAAAATCTCATCTTTTTGATGAAGATTAAAGAGAGAGAAGAGAGAAAAGCATGAACCTTTTTGCATGTTTTGTAAGAATGAATTATATCATCATATGAATGTGTGTGTAAGGAAAATAAAATAACCAACAACCCACAATAGAGAGGGAGTGTCACGGTTGGAAAAGCCAAAATTGGCATCATTTCTTTTCCTTTTACTCTTCTCAAAAATAGTAGGTGTGTAAGAGGTGTAAGACTAGTAGTAGGTAGGCATTATTATGTTTATTTTATCAAATAAAATAAAACAACCAAAACCCACTAACACACCCTCCATTTTCGGTCCATATACTTAAAATGGACTACCATTTTATTTTGTCAATTTGTCATTTATCACACAATATGTCACATGTAGTATGATACATGTTATTAATTAATTTAATGCATATTTATCACATAAATATCATTTTATGAATTAATTAAGTTACTTTCAACAAATTGACTAGTGATACTTGATCACGTAAATAAAATGGGTCATATAATTATAACTCACAATGTCTTGTAATTATAATCAACCATTCATTCTTATATTTATTGTTTCTCAAACAATAAACAATTTTAGTAATAAAGCATTTTATTTACTAAAATAAATCTTATTTAATCCCATTACAATAAGATATCAATATTCTCTCTCACAAATTGAATTTGTTCAATTTTTAAGGAATTAATTAATCAGACGGTATACAATTAATTAACCTTTTAATTAAGGGAATCGTCCTTTAGGTGTGACCTCAAGGATCAATCGATCACCACCGTCGCACGACAGAATGTCAAACTCTAGCCAGCCAATCATTACCGATATGTGTGGACCAGTTGACTATATATGTAATGTATCATCCCTTCCGTATTCTTGAAATGAGATTTAATAATGATATTTAAATCATGTGATCGCACTATTGTTGAGGACACATTTCCCAACATTGTTTTTCTAGCCATGGATCGAAGTTGGATGTATAATATGAAACGTTCAACTCTTGAATTTCGGAATTTGGTGAAAGAGAAATTTGTGAGATGTGCTGTGGAGAATGCAGTTAGAAAAGGAGAGAGACGCATATTATGCCCTTGTATTGATTGTGAAAATTTGGAGAAAGTGTTAACCCCTGATGTGTGTGTAGATCATTTAGTTTTACGTAGATTTATGAAAGATTATACATGTTGGATATTTCATGGTGAACCCATAGGTCTTTCTGGAATTGAAATAGGTAGAGAAGAGAAACGAGAACATGTTAATGATGATGATGATATTGAAAGGGACCGAATAGATAGCTTGATTGATGACGTGCAAATTAATTTTGAGGATGAGCCACATGTTTTGGAGAGATTGTTAAGAGATGCGGAGAAATGCGAAGAAACCTTTGTACCCTAATTGTGATAGATTCACCCGTTTATCTGCTGTCATGAATTTAATGTCTTTAAAAGTGGAAAATAGGTGGAGCGATAAGAGTTTCACAGCCTTGTTAGAACTCTTAGATGACATCCTTCCGGAAGGTCACGTTCTTCCAAAATCTACTTATGAAGCCAAGAAAGTTATGTGTCCAATAGGTTGTGACTATGAAAAAATTCATGCATGTCCTTGCATTTTGTACCGTAAGAAATATAAGGATTTGCATAAATGTCCAAAATGTGGGACATCACGATATAGGGTGAAGGACAAGGATGACAGTTGCGAGAAAAATAAAGGCTCTGAAAAGAAAGGCTCTCCAGCAAAGGTGGTGTGGTATTTACCTATAATACCAAGATTTAAACGCTTTTTTGCTATTGTAAATGAAGCTAAGAAGTTAAGGTGACATTCAGAAATGAGAAAAAAAGATGGCAAGCTTAGACATCCTGTCGATGCTCCACAATGGAGAACAATTGACAGAATGTTTCCAGAATTTGGCAAGGATGCTAGGAATTTGCGTTTAGGCCTTTGCAGAGATGGAATGAATCCTTTCTCTACTTTAAGTAGTCAGAATGTTATTTATTTATTTAAATTTGTTGTTTTAATTATATGTAGAATGCATTGGACGCTGATAATTCTTTGTCCACTTATACAAGAAGCGTATTTTTGTGATCCTTTGTCGAAAAAGCATGATGTGACCTTTAAATACCTTTTACAAAATCACCTGTGCATTTTACTAACACTATATGTACGCACTTTTAAAAACTCTCTCAGTTTAACCATCAATAATTATTTCTTTTATATAGTGCGTTTCGAGGTTTTAAGGCCCGTGTAGGTCATACTTTGAAATCAGGGATGTCATTAAAATGGAGCAACTTTGAAGTAAGTTTTTTAATCATTATCGTTTTAAAGTTCTTTATAAATATATATATATATATATATATATATATATATATATATATATATATATATATATATATATATATATATATATATATATAATTGTGCTCAACTTAAGTCACCCTACTAACTTAAGTCCATGAGTCTTTTTAAAAGCCCATTAGATCTCATATAATGAATGGCTAAGATTAAACAAAATAAACACACTAATTCACCGACTGGCATTAAATTAAATGAATTCAATCTCGCCAATTTCCAATCACCTACTATTCCCAATGTCCGTATTTATTTTCCTGTTTACTCACAAAACAAATTACCCTCATTCACTTTCATCCCTACCAAACCTACTCTCATCTCCACAAACGCTACACAAAATCACTCTGATCAGGGTCCTCCCTTCTGTTTATAATCCCTAATCACTACCAACACCAAGATTCGTCATTCCTTCTGCTTCTCTTCTCCATTTTTGCTCCGGCCACCAACATCCTCGCTTCATCCGTATCCGACGACTGTCCAGATCTGGTGTCGTGGTCGTCGCTTTCTGATCGATGCGCGACCATTCCTTAGTTAACCAAAAACTCCCTAGTTGTCGGTGCATCCTGATCGACGGCCTCCGTTACCAATCTTCAATTGCCACCAAAGAAGATAATTGGGTTTAAGGTAATTACTTTGTGACTCATGTATGTATTTTTTCAGCAAATCTCCACAATTTTACGCACACCACCATTCCATCAAATGTACTCATATAATGCCAATTTTACCCAATATTTTACGGCCTCCGTTTTCAAATGTGCTCATATAATTGTATCCATTTTTGATGTTTTGGGTTATGACAGTACTATAGTCTAACAAACTTTTGGGTATATCACAAGGAACATTGACTTTTGTGCATTTTGTCAAACTTCATATCTAAATATCCCTATATAATTTGTTGGATGATTTAATATCAATTTATTTGAAAATTAACACTTGTGGGGTTTGTGTGTCCTTAGAAATGTGCTCAACACACAAATTGGTAAACATTTGGCATCCAAGCACTGGAACAACTCTTTGAAATGCAGAAACTGTTTAATCCAGCTTGCCGAATTTGTGTTTTTTTAGTTCCAATACAAAATCATGTTAATCAATTTTATTATGCCTCTAATGTATTAATTCTAATTTTTTTCTCTGATTGTTAGCTATTTGCAGGAACATGTGTTCGGTGGTACGTTGTTGCCAAGAGTAGAAGAGCGAAAGACTTGTAAAAGGCGAGAGAATTATGTTGGAGATAACTTCAAACTAATACCGTGTAATTTCAAGTTGTTAAATGTGTAACTTTACGTCCCTATAGTATATTATGTAACTACGTCTACAAGTTTGGACGGTTCGCATTTGTAAATTAGACTAGTAAATATAAGTTCCGATGGTTCACATATGTATAGTTTGTACTAATATCTATCGTGTAACATTAATCAAATGTATCTAATCTTAATCAAAAATAGTGTAATTTTAATCAGAAATAATGTAATTTTAAGTAGATATAAAATAACTTTAATTAGAAATAGTGTAACTTTAATAAAAAAAATAATTTAACTTTAATAAAAAATAGTGTCACTTTAATCAAAAATAGTGTAACTTTAATCAGAAATAGTGGCACTTTAATAAAAAATAGTGTAACTTTAATCATAAGTAGTGTAACTTTGACATTATATGGTGAAACTTTAATCAGAAATAGTGTAACTTTGACATTATATGGTGAAACTTTAATCAGAAATAGTGGAACATAAAAAAAAGTTAGTATAACTTTAGGTAGATATGGTGGAACTTTAATCAGAAATTGTGTAACTTTGATCATATATGGTGTAACTTTAATGAAAAATAGTGTAACTTTAATTAGAAATAATGTAACTTTAAGTAGATATGGTGAAACTTTAATCAGAAATAGTGCAACTTTAATCATATATGGTGTAAATTTAATCAAAACTAGTGTAAATTTTAAGTATATATAGTGTAACTTTAATCATATATGGTGTAACTTTAATAAAAAAATAGTGTAACTTTAATAGCAAAACAGTGTAACTTCAATTGATAGTGTGTAAAATCAACTATATGAGTAAATTCATTAATTAATTTCAAGTAGATGTGACGTAAATTGAGTACAACTTTAAGCGGATATGTTGTAACATCAAGTAAATATGGTGTAACTTCAATTGCTAATGTGTAAATTCAAGTATATGAGCAAATTGATTAATTAAATTCAAGTAGATTTAATGTAAATGCAAATTAATTAATTAACTTCAAGTAGATACCGTGTAACTTTAATTCAATAAAGGTGTAACTTTAAATTGATATTGTGAAACTTCAAATTAATATTATTTTGAAGGTAACTTTAAGCTAATACCGTGTAACTTTAATTCAATAAAGGTGTAATTTTAAATCGATATTGTGTAACTTTAAATTAATTTTACTTTGAAGGAAATTTCAAGCTAATGCCGTGTAACTTTAACTCAATAAATGTGTAACGTCAAATTGACATTGTGTAACTTCAAATTATTACAGTGTAACTTCAAGTATATGGGTAAATTAATTAGTTAATTAATTAATTAATGTCGAGTAGATAAGGTGTAATTTCAAGTATATGATGTAACTCCCAATTCACGAAGTAGTACTGAATATTTCAAAAACTCAATAGTATTTTAAAATATTACCATTGTAACGGGATCGAAAAAATAATAAAATTAGGCTTTTATTTCGCCTTAATCGGAGTCCGAATGAAGATTTACGAAACGTTTTTTAAAGCCGCTTTTAATTTACGCGGGTATGAAATTTCAATAAACGTTAATTTGACATTTGAAATGGGAATAACCAGTTTATGAAAAAGAGAATGTAATTAATAGATTAATTGGGAGTAAAAACTAGGAGAGATAAAAGTCAATAGATCATTAATTACTAGTGGGTGGATGTGTTTTTTCTTTTAATCACAACCATCAATTTTATAAGATCTAATGGTTTAGATTAGGACTTAGGGACTTAATTTTTTAGGTGGACTCATTTGAACTTGACTCTCTCTCTCTCTCGTATATATATATATATATATATATATATATATATATATATATATATATATATATATATAATTAGGTTCAAATGAGTCCCCTTAGATTAGGTAAGTCCATGAGTCCTCATCCTAACCATTAGATTAAGAGAATGAATGGTCAAGATTAAAACAAAATCAAGGGCCAAGATTAGATCTGAAAACATAAAACCCTAATTCACACACATCCTCTTATTCATTCACTCATCTCTCTCCCTCTCTAACTCCCTCTTCTCTCTTTACCTCCCTCCTCCTCTCTTCGTCCTGCTGCCACCACGCACACACAACGGTGCCACCACTCACCACCAACAGCCACTCCTTCGTCTTCTCCCTTCTCTCCTCTTCTGTCTCCCTCGGCCACCACCCGACTCCACGACAACAACAACAGCCACACGCCGACAACAACCACAACAACCACCACTGCCACGCCAAATCCCACTGCCGCCACCACCAGCATGCGCATCCCACCACTCGTCGCCTCCCTCTCTTTCTTTTCTGAAATCCCGCCATTCTTATTTTCGAATTTTGAATTTCGAAATCCCGCCTCTTTTGTTGTCGTTGTGTTTGTTAGGCCGCGGTGGTTGTTTGTCGTTGGGGGTGTTGGTGGCTGCCGCCTCTTTCCGTTCTCCTTTCTTTTTTTTTTAGATATATGGTGGTGGTCGTGTGTTGTTGGTTGCATTTGGACAACATTCACACCGCCTCTCCTTCTTTTTTTTTTAATTTTTTTTTTCAGATTTGGGTGGTATCTGTTTCGGTGGTGCTGTGGTGGTTTGGAGTGGGTCAGTCGTGTGGTGGTGGTTCTGCCGCCTATCTCCCTCCTTTCTCTTTTTTTTTTTTCAGATTTGGTTGGTGGTGTTGGTGGCGAAAGGGGAGAGAAGGTGGTGGTCGTGGTGGTGTTGATATATGGTGACCTTTCTCCTTTTTTTTTTCCAGATTTGGTGGGGTGCGTGGTGGTTGTTGTAACGAGGTCGTGGTGGTGGTGGTTGTTGGTGGTTGGTGAAGGTAATGGTGGGGCAGATGTGCGACAGATGAGATGGTTGTTATTAATTGGTGGCGGTGGTGGTTATCGGTGTCGATGACGGTGGATCGATTAAAGTTACACATATCGTCTATTAAAGTTTCACTCGTATACAATTAAAGTTTCACTCGTATACAATTAAAATTCCACTCGTATAATTTTTTTATATATAAAATGACTCGTTAAGAATTAAAGTTCCACTCGTATACAATTAAAGTTTCACTCGTATATAATTAAAGTTCCACTCATAAATCGGTAAAATTACATAAGTCTTTACATAATTACATGATGAAAATGGCCTAAAGAAATTAAAAGTTACGCTTATAACATTAAAGTTACACTCGTATATGATTAAAGTTTCACTTGTATTAAAATAAAGTGTCGGTCAAAAATTGGTGAAATTACATAAATTTTAATCAAAATTATACTATTACATAAATTCAATTTTTTATATTTAAAAATGACCTAAAAAGATTAAAGTTTCACTTTTAAGCATTAAAGTTTCACTCGTAAAACATTAAAGTTTCAGTCAAAAATTGGTAAAATTACATAAATTTTAATTAAAATTACATTATTACATAAATTCAATTTTTTATATTTAAAAATGACCTAAAAAATTAAAGTTTCACTTTTAAGCATTAAAGTTTCACTCGTAAAACATTAAAGTTACATTCATAAATCAGTGAAATTAAATAAATCTTAGGTATAATTACATTATTACATAAATTCAATTTTTTATATTATAAATAGCCTAAATAAATTAAAGTTACAATTTTTAGCATTAAAGTTTCACTCGTAAAACATTAAAGTTATATTCAAAAATCAAATAAATTTACAAAATCACCTTAAATACTAAAGTTACAATCTTAAAGAACTAAAGTTACAATCATAGATTAAAGTTAATCTTAAATGATCTAATGGCTAGGATTAGGACTCATGGGACTCACCATTTTAAGTGGACTCATTTGAACTTGCCCCTCTCTCTCTCTCTCTCTCTCTCTCTCTCTCTCTCTCTCTCTCTCTCTATATATATATATATATATATATATATATATATATATATATATATATATATATATATATATATATAAAAAAATGCGAGTACAATATCATATCCAGGCAAGCACATTTGATATAACAACTTATATATCTGAGATTTAGCCTAGTTATCCAATTGCTATCTCATTTGCCACATTTTTAGGCTTGCTTGGAGTTAATTCTATGAGTCCATATCATATACACACAACAATTAACCAACATTTCATAATATAGTCTATGCATTTTTGTTATGTTCCTGGCATTGCTCCTCTGAATTGGATTTATGACATTTATCTAACATTTGCTTGAGTTGAAACTTGCTAGCTGTAGTGTAGATGCAGAGCTTTGTTCATAACCATCCATGAGATAATAGAATGTTTTGGGATAGTCCACCTACTCCAAACCATTCTATACAAGTTTCATTTAGGCTCTTGCTCTATATACCATTCATATCTATATTTATGATCATCTCCATTCTATTTACCATCTAGATATCCTATAGCAAATTTATCCCTTACATGGTAAATTTATCGTTTTATAGTTCTATTGTATTGAAAATGGAGTAACCTTTTGGTACTGGTGTTTTTAGTGTCACCAACAACCAGGAAGTACAGAGTGCGGTTATTATGTCATGCGGTATATGTTAGATATTGTGAGACACTACCATTAGAATATAGCTGACCATAAGAAGGTATTTAATTTAAATGACAAGTTTTGACATTATCAGTGAACATACTAACGATACAATTTTTATTGTCACGTTCAATTATACATATTTATGTTTCAATGTATTGATAGTGGTTTGGAACACAAAAGGCTTATACGGTTGAAGAAGTGAACGAGGTTCGAGATCTATGGGCTACTTATTTGATGACGAACCATCTCTAGTTCTAGGTAATTATATCATACTCATCACTTTTACTCATGTTCATATCTAGCTACTTAGTTTGTTGCTAAAATTATGTAGGAATAGTGTACGATTGGCGGCTTTTCTTTAAATGAAATCTGTGTCTGTTGGTGTCGATTGAATTGGGGCAGTTGATGGTATCTTGTTTACTTCCTATTCATATTGCTACTGCTTTAATTACTAGACATTATCCTCAAAATCTACTCCCTTCTCTCTTTTTATTACCAATCTTTCTTCATTTGCTCTTATCCTTATTTTGTTTTACATTGTTTAATGTTGTAACATATATATGTAGGTGAAATATATAAGACAGTTCAAGGTCATCAAGTTTTCAAGAGAAGCATTGTAACACCCGCAAATTTCTCATTTTGACATTTATAATTTATGTAATCGTTCAATTACTTCATTTCACATTTTTAAATTATTTAATTTAATTAATTCATTTTAAACGCGATTTTTATAAAAGTAATATATAAAAACTTATTTATATAAAAAGAAATACGTATTTTAGTCGGACAATAATAATAGTGTGACAGTAATAATATTAGTTTCCGTCTTAAGTTAATATAGACTCGAGACATTATTCCGTCTAGCTATAGACCGTCACATTTCCACTAGTGAGACTAATCTTTTCTCGACCTATCATATATCGACAACATTCGCTCTCTTGCACTCTTATTTAAACAATTATTATTATTATTATTATTATTATTATTATTATTATTATTATTATTATTATTATTATTATTATTATTATTATTATTATTATTATTATTATTATTATTATTATTCTAAATCCCACCATCTGTCTTCCCCTTTGCCCTTTTTGAAATCTCACCTGCAACAAACAAAAAATCAAACATAAACAACAAAATCAGACAGTGAACCAAATCGTCATCTCTATGCGAGCTTCAAACCCCGATTTCTCCCCCATTTCTCGACCAAATCCGATAATTTTTATACCATTCTCTGCCCCTTTCCTTCCTCCTCCTTTCAAGGTAAGAAAGTCTTGTTTTTGTGGTGATTTCAGTTTGACCCGTCTCATGAAAGTTCTGATTTTTAGCTCTTTTATGTCGTTTTCTTTCCTCTAGTTGAAGGATTTGAAGACCCGGAGCAGTTTGAGTCGGAAATCGTGCTCGTTGAGGAATTTATAAGGTAACGGTGATAGGTTACTCGACAAAAATGTCGAAATTTCGTCTTATATGTCGTCTTTCATGCCTTTGTATGTTGAAGATTTGTTCTTTATGCTTTTCTCATTTGAATGGTTAAATGTGTCAGAATAATACTTGACTTATATACTTACTTTATATGACGAATTTCCATCTCAATGTGCTCTTGAATTGGACTGTTTGAGGATGGCTTTGTGTAAGTTTTCAGGACTGTATTAAGACGGAAAGTGGTCTGTTTTGCAGACGGTTTTATGTAGATTTCCGGACAGTTTTGAGCGTGAATGTTTTGGGGCGTGAGAATGATTGTTATTAGGATGGTTTTACTGTGCTTTTTGGGACTGTTTTGGACAGTTTAATTACGGTTGCATTCAGGCCGAGTTGGGACTGTTTTTAACATGTTTGAGCTGAGAAATTATAGTGCTAGAAATGTGGGTTGAATACGTAAATTATTGACTTCCATCACATGTACTCCGTATATAAATACGTGCATTTGCCTTGTTATCCTCACAAGCGTACTACTAGCAGTGTAGCCGTTTTTGTTGTTGTCGAAGTATACATATGCAGACTGAACTAAGGAAAACAGACGGAAGGAGTATGTGACTAAGAAATATTGGGGTTCTTAATGTTAGGTTGGATAAATTCAAAAGGGTCAGATGTCATAATGCATGTCAGGAGTTGGGAATATAGATGTGAATTTTAGGGATCTCAGGCGTGGGATATGGCATCCAAATTTTCAAGCTTGAATGTATCTCGACCATATCGGGATACGTGGACATTTTCAGTTGAGCGCTACTAAATACCCGTCACAAAAAAAAAACCATCTCGAATGAAGTATAATTTATAGTTCAATTCTTATTCTGTTACATATAAATGATTTATTTCCATTTATTTGCATTTTTATTCAAATGACAAGTATTTAAAAAGTGAGTTACTAATTCACGTTTACGAGTATAAATGGGTTTGGAATGTCTTGCTTGGTTTATTATTTACCTATTACATTTATTCTTCCCTGTTCTATGTTTCATTATGTATCATACTTGGGCTTGTTGTATGCATCTTTGTTGTTGGACCAACCCATTATCATGGCGAATGTTAGAGAATGACCCATTTGTAGTTCGTTACATTTTATCTCGTATTTTACATAACGTAAATTATTCATTACCGCTTGTTATATTTTATTTAACTGACATGTATATTTATGAAATGAAATATTTACAATATAATACAAGTATAAAAGAATTATTATAAATAATTACTTGTAAGAGTCGTATTCTTGTAGAAGTGCCCTAATACTGTCATATATGCTTGATATGACTTTATGCCTACTTGTGCCGTTCTTCCAAGTATGGGTTAACTCATATTGTATTCTGGTGATAATGCCTTTATGCTATACCGTATTGCTTGACTTATCTTTACGCCTCTTTCGGACTGTTCTGCCGATTGTCGGTTTAGCTCATATTTTCCGCCTCTTTCGGACTGTTCTGCCGATTGTGGGTTCTCGACTTCCGTTCTATCGATCGAGTCTTGGATGCGGACTGTTCTGCCGCATGTCGAATCGGGAACCGTTCTGTCCCGAGAGTCTGGCCAGATTTAGACTAGGACTGAGTCTTGGGAGTAACATTGTCGTCCTACCAGGGGAATTATATATTTATATATGAGTATTAAAGGTTTTGCTTGGTTATCGATATCGGTATTTATCTTTGAAGGTAAGAGTTATGCCTTGTGTTATTTGTCTTGATCCTATCGGATACTAGGGGTGAGTTATAAGCCCTCTAGTTGCGATATGATCGTCGGGATTGATGCTCCCATCCGTTCTTATGGTGAGATGCAAGCCATAAGTATGAATGTGACATTAGTAGCCACGTCCCGTACAATATTTGCTAAGTGGTTTTCCCAAAAAAATGGCTACAGTTTCTATTCTTGTAATTTGCATTGGTTGATCCCTTACTTAACTGTTTCACATGATTCGGATTCTAATCTCATATCTGTATTGTATTTCTTTGAAATGCGTGCTTTGGTGTAGATTACCGTATTCTTGTCTTTCATATTATTTAACTGTCTCACATGAATAGTTTAATCGTTATCATGCTAATGTTGATCTATCTCGTTCCATCTCATTTAATTGCCGTGTTTAAATATAAACTTGATATTCTTATCTTTTGTGAGTATCTTATATGACTTACCTGTTTTAGTTCTTGGTTATGTTCATTTTGACATTTTGTGGCTGGGAGAACCTTGAGTTACTCCCCACTGACTGTGGCGTTCATGTTTACATGAATGACAGGTATTAGTGGTGCATTCATGGGGTGAAGACATGTGTGAGCTAGTGAGCACTTTGGCCTAAAAGTTGGTTTATTAGGATTGTTTAGACTCACCTTTTATTATATCGTCATTCGAGGGATATATTTTCCCTCACCTTGACTATCACGTTTGTATAATTTTAATCTTTATTTCCGCATTCTTTATTTGTGTTTTGTATTTTAATAAAACCGCGCTTTAAATTTTAAAAGTTTCAAAAATTCCCGATTTCCCGCTTGAATTTATAAATTATATTTTTCGCTTTATCGCGGGGTGTCACAGTTAGTATCAGAGCCTATGTTGCTCCCGACGCACACACGTGTACCTTAAATTTAAATTTGAACTTGACATTGAATAATAAATGAGAGATGGGTAGACTTAAGGACCTAAGGTGGTAGTCTGTAGTGTGTTTGCTCTTTGTTAGGTTCTAACATGTTTGTTGATTGTCATTTAATATTTGTTGTGCCCTTGGATCAATGACCGTTGGCTTACCTACGTGAAGATCAAGATTTGGTGCCTATTGCCGGGAATTAAAGATTCGTTCAACCTTTGAAGAATGCTTCTACTTCCCCGAAGATATTCTCCCTTCTTTGTGTACCTTACCTCATTCTTTTACTTCTTGATGCTTATTTCTTCTTCTAAATCCTCTTTTCTTTTCCTTGGAAGTTACTCTTGTACCTCCCAACTTGTCCTTGTTCCTTGCTCATCCTCCCTTAACGCCTTGTAGATATTTCTCCTTCTTTTGTGGGATGTTAATTTGGTTGGATAATTTGGCTCTGTGGAGTTTGTGTGTGGTTGACCCATAACTCTTGGTTTTGAGAAGTTGTGATGCTGGAAAGACTTAGGTAGTGTGGTGAGACATACTTGGTGATTCTTATACCTAGTTCTTTGGTAAAGTGAGTATAATTGATCGGTGGAATTATGTGTGTTAAGTGTGAGTTGCCTATGATACTAAGACTACGGAACTTGGCCTTGTTGTTTATACTTGGAATTTGAGGATTTGGTAACTTGAGTTTTGTTGCTTGGGTTTTGACATGGAGTAGAGTTTATGATGAGAGCTTGGAAGGAAACACCTCTAGGACGTTGTTGGCCATTGGTGATGAAAGTGTTACTTGGAAATTTGAGTTGAACTCGAGGTTAGAATAATCGGTATACTTTTGTGAGTGTTGTGATGATTACATGAGAACCATGTTAGGTACCCACTTTGCGGTAATGAGGTTTAGTAGCCAGAGTTCTTGAGATGCGATTATAAGTTGGGATCGATAAAGGTTGAGATGAGTTAGATGTTTTGGGTGGTTGTCTCGTGATTTGGGGAATGTCACCATCTATGCTTTAGGTTTCGAGAGTATAACAAGATCTCTTTGGGATGTTAGATTGTATAAAAGAACTTTTGAACTTGGATTTTTGATTGATGGTTTACCATTTTGAGAAGCTCATAGTTGACACTAGTTGGACATGGGTATAGCGTTGTTAGGAGCTTTGACCTTGACCTCGTGGAGGTGGTTAGTAGATGTGTGAGGATTTGGAGTGGTGAAATCACGGTGATAGTGAAGTATCTGGTTTCAAGGAATAGCTTAGGATGAAGTAACGTAAGTGTTTTAAGGAAATCCTTGGGAGTGATGTGGTTATGAGTTTTGTTGTTAAGAAGTTTTCGGAACTGCTTAGGTTGATGTTGTAATTTGGGGTTTGAGTATCTGGCGTTTCCTTGTTGTCTTATTTCCCTTCTTCTTTGACCATAAGCGTTACCGTTCATGCCTCTCTTCCTCGCTTATCATGCTCCTCCTTTAAGTTTGACACTCGTAACCTGTGAAACTCTATCTTTGACATCCTTGTTGACCTGACTTCAATTCTTACCCTAGGAAGTTCATCATAGCCCTTTTTTTAGTTAAGTCTGGATCCTCTTAACGTACTTTGTTTTTTTTTTTTTTTATGATATCTAAGTTACTTTTCATTTCGTACAATTTCTAAATATTTCAAGCTACCATTTTTGGTTCGTTGTTAAAAATTTATGTTACTATTATAAAATTTTACCTATTTGTAAAGATTTGAAAAATGAAAATTTGATTTAATTCTATAATTGTTCTTTGAGTATAGACTTCTTTATCATGGTTTTGAGTTGCTAAACCTGAGATTTCTTTGAATTTTGCCCAATTTCTGTTAACTTTGATCTATTTATGATTTCTTTGTCAAAGTTTGATGTTATCTTTTCACAACTTGACTCCTTTTGAATTTAAAAGTGAAACCTTTATTTCTATTTTGGCTTTTGCAAAGAAAATTTGAGTGAATTATCTTTTTCTTTTGATTTTGACGTTGATCGGATGTTAGAACTCGTTATTAGAGACGTTTAATAACTTGTTCTACGCTTGTCGGCAAGAGATTTTTGTTTTAAATTTGTCATTGACTAGCGTTCTTGTGTGCACGACAAGAGCAATTTCGTTCCATGAATGAGACTTATACTTTTGAAAACTCTTCGTTAATGTTTTTGAAAGTATTTTGATTTTTGATTTATACAAATGATTTGCCTTTTGACCTTATCTTTGATTTGGAATGAGATGTTCTTGAATACGTAACCAGAACACTTCCGTTCCTTTGATGAGAATCTGGTTCTGTCAGAAAATTTTATTTGAAACTTTTGAAGGAATTTTAATTCTTACGCTAAGTAACCGTTTAATATTTTAGTTACCAATTTCAAAAAGTCCAGCTTTATTTTTATAACCTTTCATTTCTATTTTCAAGTTTCGAGGACGAAACTTTTTAAAAGATGGGGTGATTGTAACACCCGCAAATTTCTCATTTTGACATTTATAATTTATGTAATCGTTCAATTACTTCATTTCACATTTTTAAATTATTTAATTTAATTAATTCATTTTAAACGCGATTTTTATAAAAGTAATATATTAAAACTTATTTATATAAAAAGAAATACGTATTTTAGTCGGACAGTAATAATAGTGTGACAGTAATAATATTAGTTTCCATCTTAAGTTAATATAGACTCGAGACATTATTCCGTCTAGCTATAGACCGTCACATTTCCACTAGTGAGACTAATCTTTTCTCGACCTATCATATATCGACAACATTCGCTCTCTTGCACTCTTATTTAAACAATCATTTTATTACTATTACTATTACTCTTCTTCTTCTTCTTCTTCTTCTTCTTCTTCTTCTTCTTCTTCTTCTTCTAAACCCCACCATCCGTCTTCCCCTTTGCCCTTTTTGAAAGCTCACCTGCAACAAACAAAAAATCAAACATAAACAACAAAATCAGACAGTGAACCAAATCGCCATCTCTATGCGACATCCGTCTTCCCCTTTACCCTTTTTGAAAGCTCACCTGCAACAAACAAAAAATCAAACATAAACAACAAAATCAGACAGTGAACCAAATCGCCATCTCTATGCGAGCTTCAAACTCCGATTTCTCCCCCATTTCTTGACCAAATCCGATAATTTTTATACCATTCTCTTCCCCTTTCCTTCCTCCTCCTTTCAAGGTAAGAAAGTCTTGTTTTTGTGGTGATTTCAGTTTGACCCGTCTCATGAAAGTTCTGATTTTTAGCTCTTTTATCTCGTTTTCTTTCCTCTAGTTGAAGGATTTGAAGACCCGGAGCAGTTTGAGTCAGAAATCGTGCTCGTTGAGGAAGTTATAAAGTAACGGTGATAGGTTACTCGACAAAAATGTCGAAATTTCGTCTTATATGTCGTCTTTCATGCCTTTGTATGTTGAAGATTTGTTCTTTATGCTTTTCTCATTTGAATGGTTAAATGTGTCAGAATAATACTTGACTTATATACTTACTTTATATGACGAATTTCCGTCTCAATGTGCTCTTGAATTGGACTGTTTGAGGATGGCTTTGTGTAAGTTTTCGGGACTGTATTAAGACGGAAAGTGGACTGTTTTGCAGACGGTTTTATGTAGATTTCCGGACAGTTTTGAGCGTGAATGTTTTGGGGCGTGAGAATGATTGTTATTAGGATGGTTTTACTGTGCTTTTTGGGACTGTTTTGGACAGTTTAATTACGGTTGCATTCAGGCCGAGTTGGGACTGTTTTTAACATGTTTGAGCTGAGAAATTATAGTGCTAGAAATGTGGGTTGAATACGTAAATTATTGACTTCCATCTCATGTACTCCGTATATAAATACGTGCATTTGCCTTGTTATTCTCACAAGCGTACTACTAGCAGTGTAGCCGTTTTTGTTGTTGTCGAAATATACATATGCAGACTGAACTAAGGAAAACAGACGAAAGGAGTATGTGAATAAGAAATATTGGGGTTCTTAATGTTAGGTTGGATAAATTCAAAAGGGTCAGATGTCATAATGCATGTCAGTAGTTGGGAATATGGATGTGAATTTTAGGGAGCTCAGGCGTGGGATATTGCATCCAAATTTTCATGCTTGAATGTATCTCGATCATATCGGGATACGTGGACATTTTGAGTTGAGCGCTACTAAATACCCGTCACCAAAAAAAAACCATCTCGGATGAAGTATAATTTATAGTTCAATTCTTATTTTGTTACATATAAATGATTTATTTCCATTTATTTGCATTTTTATTCAAATGACAAGTATTTAAGAAGTGAGTTACTAATTCACGTTTACGAGTATAAATGGGTTTGGAATGTCTTGCTTGGTTTACTATTTGCCTATTACATTTATTCTTCCCTGTTCTATGTTTCATTATGTATCATACTTGGGCTTGTTGTATGCATCTTTGTTGTTGGACCAACCCATTATCATGGTGAATGTTAGAGAATGACCCATTTGTAGTTCGTTACATTTTATCTCGTATTTTACATAACGTAAATTATTCATTACCGCTTGTTATATTTTATTTAACTGGCATGTATATTTATGAAATGAAATATTTATAATATAATACAAGTATAAAATAATTATTATAAATAATTACTTGTAAGAGTCGTATTCTTGTAGAAGTGCCCTAATATTGTCATATATGCTTGATATGCCTTTATGCCTACTTGTGCCGTTATGCCAAGTATGGGTTAACTCATATTGTATTCTGGTGATAATGCCTTTATGCTATACCGTATTGCTTGATTTATCTTTACGCCTCTTTTGGACTGTCCTGCCGATTGTGGGTTTAGCTCATATTTTCCGCCTCTTTCGGACTGTTCTGCCGATTGTGGGTTCTCGATTTCCGTTCTGTCGATCGAGTCTTGGATGCGGACTGTTCTGCCGCATGTCGAATCGGGAACCGTTCTGTCTCGAGAGTCTGGCCAGATTTAGACTAGGACTGAGTCTTGGGAGTACCATTGTCGTCCTACCGGGGGAATTATATATTTATATATGAGTAGTAAAGGTTTTGCTTGGTTATCGATATCGGTATTTATCTTTCAAGGTAATAGTTATGCCTTGTGTTATTTGTCTTGGTCCTATCGGATACTAGGGGTGAGCTATAAGCCCTCTAGTTGCAATATGATCGTCGGTATTGATGCTCCCATCCGTTCTTATGGTGAGATGCAAGCCATAAGTATGAATGTGACATTAGTAGCCACGTCCCGTACAATGTTTGCTAAGTGGTTTTCTCAAAAAAATGGCTACGGTTTCTATTCTTGTAATTTGTATTGGTTGATCCCTTACTTAACTGTTTCACATGATTCGGATTCTAATCTCATATCTGTATTGTATTTCTTTGAAATGCGTGCTTTGGTGTAGATTACCGTATTCTTGTCTTTCATATTATTTAACTGTCTCACATGAATATTTTAATCGTTATCATGCTAATGTTGATCTATCTCGTTCCATCTCATTTAATTGCCGTGTTTAAATATAAACTTGATATTCTTATCTTTTGTAAGTATCTTATATGACTTACCTGTTTTAGTTCTTGGTTATGTTCATTTTGACATTTTGTTGCTGGGAGAACCTTGAGTTACACCCCACTGACTGTGGCGTTCATGTTTACATGAATGACAGGTATTAGTGGTGCATTCATGGGGTGAAGACATGTGTGAGCTAGCGAGCACTTTGGCCTAAAAGTTGGTTTATTAGGATTGTTTAGACTCACCTTTTTTGTATCGTCATTCGAGGGATATATTTTCCCTCACCTTGACTATCACGTTTGTATAATTTTAATCTTTATTTCCGCATTCTTTATTTGTGTTTTGTATTTTAATAAAACCGCGCTTTAAATTTTAAAAGTTTCAAAAATTCCCGATTTCCCGCTTGAATTTATAAATTATATTTTCCGCTTTATCGCGGGGTGTCACAAACATGAAGAGAAATGACAGGTGATCTATCAATCTGGACTCGTTATAATATTTTAGGGGTTATTGGTTAGAATGTATTTTGTGACCGTGAAATATTAGTTTATGTTGTTGATTAACCTGAATTGTATTTGGAAATACATATGTATACTGATCGAGTACGATGTTTTTTTTTTTTTTTTTTTTTTTTTTTTTTTTTTTTAATAAAATAGACCGATTGATTTTGCTTCCATTGGTGATGAAATGGAAAATTGTATTTGTTATTGGTGGCTTTTATTTCCCACTACAGTTTTGCAGAATAGTAGCCACAAATGGATAAATTGTTTACTTTAGGCATGGGCTTTTGGCTACGGTTGTAGTCCTGTAAACCGTGGCATAATATACACTTTTGGCTACGGTTAATGATTAAGAACCGTAGTCTTATATGTACTTTTGGCTACGGTTAATAGTAAACAACCGTAGCCTTAAATGCACTTATGGCTACGGTTCACAACCGTAGCCTTTTCTTCTCCATTTAAGGCTATCCCCTGATTTGCTACAGTTGTACGACCGTAGCCTTATGTCGTTTTTAACCGTGGTCGTATGACATTTCTGTACTAGCACATCGGTTTTAAACCCGAGTACGATGATAAACATTGACGAATTACAAACAAATGGACTTAATACAATTAGTTCTAATCATTTTTCAACACTATTCATGTCAAGCTTGCAAAACCGAACCCGACATCGAATATAGTCAATACAATGATGATTATTCAAGTCCCGTTCCTCACATTAACACAAAAGCGGTCTAAACGACCTTTTCAACAAAAACGGGTTTAAACACCCCCTTACAAACCGTTTTACAAACGTTTTCAACAGTCAGAAGGCGTCCCTTTGGACAGTCAGCTGCCTCGCGCCTAAACAGGCCAACTGTTTTCCAGTTTTCAAACCAGGACAGGTCCCCTTGCATCGCCTGACGGCTCACGCCTCAATAGGCTGCCTGATGCAGGTCTTGCTTCCTTTCCAGCACTTGTCTAGGACGATACCGACTTCGATTAACCCGAATACATGACAGATCAGATGACAAGTCTGCCCCTTTTTACTTTGTATTTGCAAAATGCCTTTCTAAGACAAATGGATCACGTTATGCACCATAAACCTAACTCGGTAAATGGATGTTTAATTTCCGTCTTGCATGCAAATCAACATTAAATCCAACTTGACATCAATTACTTGATATTTGGATAAACAACCGACATAAAAAGCTCAGATGTTAGGTTTAAACTTGTGGATGCGCATTCATACATTTACCCGTTTTATCAACTTTTGCATTTAACCAACCAAGATCGATCAGTAGAGGCCGCTACCGCGGGCGAGATTGGGTGTCTGATTAAAGTGCTTCCCAATACGTACCTTCACCTCTTACTCAGAAACTTTGGATAGTGGACGACTTTATCCAGGGCGAACGAGAGTCATTCTAGAGATAGAATGCTAAAGAGGGACGACTTCTTATCTTTAGTACTTATGTCAAACACCGCTTTTTGCCTTGGTTGACCACGGTATAAAGTGGTTTCGAACGGGTTCCAAGCATCCGACAAATGCTTGGTGGCGACTCCGAACATCTCTTGCATCGTTTCGAGACCCCTGCCGAGACGAAACCGACCTATCTAAAACAATCCGGTCGAAAGCATTTTTACGCCGCTGAGCGTGGCTTTCAAAAGACCGCTGCCGCGCCCACAGATCGGCTGGGCGTCGCTGGTGGGCCCATGTCCACAGATTGGCGACTCCGTTGGGGAGAATTAGGACACTTGTGTCTTTGTGATCCCTAGATGGTGAGACTCGAACGAGGTCTTGGTTGAAATGCATTATTTGATATTACGGTCATAAGTCGGGTTCCTTGTCCGGGCCCACAACCTAACCTTTATCGACCAATTGGCTCGTCCCGCCGGCGTGAGTTTTTCTCATCCCCACGTTTTGAATCCCGATTGAGTCAAGCATACCGTTGACGTTACACATTTCTGTTTCGTCAAAGAGCTTTTATTTCCTTCGTGCACGAGGCTAGGGCACCCTCCTTACACATTTTGTATGGATTGGTATCCCTATCGAAAATCGGGGTTTGATCGCTTGGTGTGTAACCCACAGTTTTAAGCCAAAACCCGTGTCAGCATTATGCATAATATAATGAACTGCGAGTGCTTATGTGCTATATGATCATAAGTCCTTCCGTGTCATTTCAAACTTTCAAAACACCCTTTTGCGCCGTTATAATGACCGTTTCAAACCTCGGCCTCTCGCCGACCGTTGCACGCCTTTTTAGGCCGTTGTAATGACGATTTTCAAATCCGGTTTTCTACGACCATTTCAAAAAGCACGACTTTTTAGGCCGTCGTAATGACGATTTTCAAACCAGGTTTTCTACGACCATTTCAAAAAAGCACGCCTTTTTAGGCCGTCGTAATGACGATTTTCAAACCCGGTTTTCTACAACCATTTCAAAAAGCACGCCTTTTTAGACCGTCGTAATGACGATTTTCAAATCCGGTTTTCACAACCGCTTCAAAAACACCTTTTTACACCGTTATAATCGCCGCGTCAAGAAACGGATTTTAACCTGTCTCGCGCCTGTAGACACCTCAAAGTTGTCTACTAACCTTATGGGTACCCGATGATGAGGCTCAAATTTAATGACTAAAAGAAAATTGACAATGTTATAATTAAAGGCTCTTTACGCTTATTTCTCGAAAAAACTAACCACCTTTCAAGCCCATCGTTTCCTATAAGTCCACTTTGACATGTTATCGTATTATTGGCCCAATACCAATAAGAAATAGAGAACATATATTGATGTTTCTAGACCCGTTTAGAGTTGGATAATGTAACATTATATTTCGATCCGTAATCGTAATCAACTATCTATTTTAAGTGTTTAGCAATCAAATTATAAGATGGGTCCCGGTTTTTGAAGCGTTGAAAACTTGTTATGGGTTGGATTTGCCTAAAAGATATATTCCCTCCTATTCTTAATAACCCTCCCCTTTCATGGAGGGCACGAGAATTAAGGGAGGGGAGTATTATATGGTAAAGTATTGTAGTGGAGTAGAAGATTGAAGAGAGGGAAAGTATTGTGTGATTAAAATAAGTTTTATTGTGGAGTAATGTGATTAAAATAAGATAAAGTATGAGTATTGTGGGGTATTGTTGTGGAGTGGGTGATTAAAATAAGTATAAAAATTTGCTAAATAAGGAAATAGAGAAAGTATTGTGAATAGACAAAAAAGGAAATAGAGAGAGTTATTTAGAATAGGAGGGAGTAGAAAATTGGAGACTCACGTGGGTAAGTCAACAACAAATAATCAAGTACAAGATAAAAAAAAGACGGTATTGATTTTCATAATGGAAAGGAATAAAAGGGTGGTTCTGTTTGGCTATGACTCAAAGTGTGCATGAGATCAAATTGACGAGTGGACAGTAGTAGACTATAAAAGGCGGCACCATCAGCAAGAAAAAGGGGGAGAAGACGGACAATTATACGGAGAGCACGACAGAAATACAAAAAGCCGTGAGGCACAATACTAGACCCAGATCCCATAAATTCTACTCACATACACCGTCTCAAATATACTATTCCAGTTTCAAATCAAACCACAAATAAATCGTCCCAGTTTTATACAAGTGCATAAGAGCCAATAATTTACGACAAAGTCGAAATTCATTAATAGTCAAATCTAAATAGACCTGAGGGTACCAGATTCAAATAAGTTTTTCTTTAGTCTTTCTTTTTATTTAATTCTTTTATCTTGTCTTTTATTTATTTTCTCTATTTATTGCATTGACTAACCTAATAAACTTGTCCTTGTAAATAATTGTATAAAGTTTGTTTCTAACTTTTTCTTCTTTGTCTTAATTTCGTCAAATATATAATATTACAAATAAATAGTACAGGCCGTCAGTTTGATGGGTGGTCCGGGTGCCAAACACCTTCCCTGACCGTGACTTTACCCCCGAATCCGCAATCTTTGGTTCAGACCGGAGTGACGGATCAGTCCCCATTCCAGGGATCAAAAGGGGCCTTTTCCGTTACTTATTTTTGTATGTTTTTTATAAAACCTACTGACGACTCCCATATTATTAAATTATTTTTAAAAAGGAGATTTTTTTCAGGGATCTCACAGCGCCGACACAATGGCTCTTTCAAAACCCGAAAATGGCACACACCCTTTTTCAAGGCTTTTCAAATCCCGAGGGCCGTACACCGTGCCCGAGAACACAACCTTTTCAAACCTTTTAAAACCCGATTTTCAAAACACACGATTTTGGATTTCAAAGGTCGTCTTTGGAAACAACACATTGTTTTCAGAGCCGCCGCCACTCGAACTCAAACCGTCTTTTGAAAACAAACTTAAGACACCCTTTTAAACTGATCGACTTTTGAAGATCCCTATTCTTCGGAAGCCGTCCATAAAGCGACAAATGAATCTTTTTGAAAATTTCTGTTTTCGAAAAATTTCAGTCCACCATTCCAATTTCGCCTCGTGTCTATCGAGTCAAAGCAAACGTACTTATGGGTCTTTACTTATGAGTCGTCTCACCTCGAGACTCCTTCAGAGGCATCACGCCATCACGTTGAATACGAGTCCAAGTCCGATCAACACCGTCACACCATAAATCGAGTCAGCACCGAGGCACCACACACGGTTGCCCTCGTCTTGTTGGGTCTGAAGTGTCTTCCCGTCTTTTGTGTTGTCTGCGTTTAGCCGTTAAACCGTGTCAGATTGGGATGTAACGTGAGCCATTTTCTACCTCAGAGCCATAGCCCCGTCTTCAGCTTCGTCCAACAACAACGATAACAACAGAGATCTCACGACTTCTCAGCTAGCCAGCCTGCTCACCGCTCTTAAGGTCACCCTGGACCGTGTCGAGACCCGTATCGACACCTTGGAAAACAAGGAAACCGGAGAACACAACACTCCGCCTTTGACCAAAACTGAGAAAAGGCTCAAGCTCTTGGAGGAACAGCTCTTAGCCCGTGGTAACAACATCCACCTTGAGAACAATCGAAGATTCGAACCCGTTGGGGATCAACTACTCGACAACTTTACCCTGACTGATGTACCTAGTTTAAGAGGGTGGAGGACCCCCTCAATCACATTCGGGCCATCAAGGATTACATGTCCATCAAGGGGGTCAACCAAGAACTCTTTACCCGGATCTTCCCGTCATCCCTGGAACCAATTCCCCGTCAATGATACTTTTCCCTCGCCCCAAGAGCATTACCACTTGGGACGAAGTCGCCATCAAATTTGCCAAACAAGTATGCCGACAACGTCGAAATCCAAGCCAACACCCGTACTCTTGAGGTCTTGACTTAGAATGATAAGGAAGGGTTCACAGAATTCCTAACCCGTTGGAGGAGGGTAAGCACCCAGTTGGTCAGTAAGCCGAGTGAATCAACTCTGATGGAGAAGTTTGTCAACAACCTCCGTCCAGTTTATGCCATCTAGAGCTGATCAAAACCGGGCTTGGGCTGGACATGGGCCGGGCCCAACTAATAAAAAAGTGTCCGGCGGGCCCTTTTTTATAGCCCGAGCCCGCAAAGCGGGCTAATTTCCACCGTCCGTACCCTCCCACTTCAAGAAAGCAGGCCGCCCCGCGGGCCTGACTAAAATTAAATGGAAAAATAGTGCTTCTATTAAAACACGAGTTTGTTATCGCCACCTCCCACTAAAACATAACAATTGTCTAAAAAAGCTTATCCTTAATAAAATATACTAATCTTCAAAAGATAAGTTTACTAGATTTTGGAAAAAAAAAACATGAGTTTGGCAATGTTCTCCTACAAACATCAAAAGTTCATTTTTGCCTTGGTTACATACACTCCAGTGTAAATACTTAAAAGATATTATCTTTATACGACAATCTCGTTAGCATGTCCATTATACTCGGCGAATCTTTATACGTCAAGTGTAAATACCGACAATCTCCCACTTATACGTAAGGCATTAGTATTCATTTGCGCTACCTAACTGGTTTAGAGTGTACAAACTATTAGTGAAAGAGCAGAGAACGGCGGAGGGCGGAAGACTGAGAGTTTGGGACTTTTGTGAGGTTACTTCTAATAGCGGGTCTAGCGGGCTGTCCATGGGCATTTTTGTTTAGTCCAAACCCGTCCATTAATTCTAGCTGGCCTAGTTTTCTTGTCCGTTACCCGTTTATTTTTTGATTTTTCTTGTCCAAGCCCGCCATTTTAGCGGGCCGAACGGGCTGGGCCAAACAGGCCGACCCGCACTTGATCAGCTCTAATGCCAACCTACTGAGGTATCAAAACATCAAAACATTCCAGGACCTACAAATCCTCGGAACCCGCATTGAAGACGACCTCCGCAAGGGCGTCCTAGCCAAAACCACCGGTAGGGGCTATCAGGGATCTACATCAACCAGATCTCGTCCTTATGGTCAAATAAACAAAATCGACGAGGTCAACCTCCTCGAACCAACCACAAAGAAAACTGAGCGTCCTCAAAGGGTATTCACAAACTTGGGAACAACCTATGCCAGTGCCCTAAAAAGACTCATGGACCAAGGGAAACTACAGCCGATTGGACCCACTCCTGACCCGTCCGAGGCCAAGAAAACCCGTTTCTAGAATCCCAATGCCTACTGCCAATACCACCAAGGTAATGGCGGGCTTGGACAAGAAAAATCCAAATAACAAGACAAACCCCTTGGGAATCCCAATGCCTACTGAAGCACGCCATTCAAGATATGCTTGAGAAAGAAGAATGACCTCTACCTCCGGCAAAAAAACCAAATAACAAGACAAACCCCTTGGGAATCCATGCCATCTCTAATGACGAGCCAACTCTGGATTGCTCACACCTCATCTTACCCATTGATGACGAGGTGAATGCCTTGGAAAAGGACACCCCGGACGGGATGTTTGTATTCAGCGCCGCAACCTTGCTCACCATGTTCCAGCAGATTGAAGAAGCCATAGCCAGTCTCTCAGAAAGGATTACCCGGCTTGAGGACGCCTACCACCGGTTGATTTTCAACCCACCAACACCAACACCACGTCCAAGGGAGGGTCCTCCAAGCATCCAAAACTCCCATTACCAGAAAGGTTTTCTTCCACGATCGTTTTGGCATCAACCACACAATAATCAACCCCACAAAAACTACCCCCACAAGAACTTCCCCTATAAAAACTACCCGCCGAGGAATACCCCTCCGAGGTACCCTCGCGGTCCCAAAATCAACGGTATCTGGAGAGACGACGCCGAGGATGTCTACATTGTTCCGGGAAAGGGCAAACAAGCAAAGGAGATCGGTCACCTCACCCGGTTCGGACGCCCCTACCAAAATCCGAACAATTCAACAGCCATTCCAACAACAAATGACCAAGTCGTCCCGGACGTGGACACTTAACCCAAGGTTCCCGAAAACTCGATCCTTTAACAACTACAAAAGGCGAAGGCCGAAATATCAATTTGGAAACTGATCGCTATATCATTCGAACATCATCAGGCTTTGTTACAAGCCTTGGGAAAGTTGACAGTTCCCTCTACCTCCTCCCATGAAGAAGTGGCAGCGCACATGACAAGGGATGTCCCCAACCTAAGCAACCCGGTCATATTCTCTGACGAATATATCCCTCCATTCGGAGCCAATCATAACCTGGCCATATACATCACTGTACAATGCCTCAAGAAGAATGTGTCTATGGATCTAGTAGATGACGGATCTGAGGTCAATGTCATTCCCCTCAAGACGGCTCATAAACTGGGTATCAAAGAAGCTGACTTGGTCCCGACTAATCAAGGAGTACGAGCTTATAACGTCACTCATCGTAAGGTCGCGGGGCTTATCACCTTGACCATTGCAACTGGACCCTTGGAAAGACAAGCCAGTTTTTAGGTCGTCGACATCGACGCCTCTTTCAACATGCTTCTGGGACGCCCCTGGATTCACGCGGCCAAGGCCGTTACCTCAACCCTTCATCAGAAAATCAGGGTCCCTTTCAACGGGAAAACAATCACGATTCCTACATCCTCGATCAAGGCTATCATGAAAAAGGGAATAGCCTCTTAGGTCATTGAAGAGGACGACAACGAAATGTGGGGATTCCAAGCTGTGAATGTCCTAACCAATGAATAAGCACCTTTTGATTGTGACCCATTCTCAAACCTCACAATCAACCGCATTTTGATGCGCCAGGGTTATTTCCCGGGCCTGCCTCTCAATTCGCTAAAGAGCGCCTTGCCTCCTATGAAATAGGCCTAGGTCCCCAACATCCCCTTCGGGCTAGGCTATGAACCAGCCAATGAAGACATCACGGAAATGAATTTTCTGATACGGAAGCGCAAAAAGCAAGGAGTCATCCTCCGTCTCTACCATCTGACTCTCAATGGCTACTCCGTCCCCGAAGGAGAGTCTGAGCTCTACAACGGCTTTCCAGAGCCATTCTACGACCTCGTAGCTTAGGTCAAACACTCGGGCGTAGAGGTCTTTCAGGACTGTTACTTTATCCCCGACAATACCAAAGTTGCGTTAACCTAATCTGAGTCGACCCCGTGCCTGGACGGACAAGCCGCGAGTCTCCTCTTTGGAGAAGACAACATCAAGCACCTCAGCTATGAGGACATCATCAACATTGCTCTAAAGGATAACCAGTTTGATCCCACTGCCTTAATCTCTGACCCAAAGAAAGCTACACAAGGTTGGAGGAAAACTGTCAAGTGGACCGATTGCCAAGGCCGCATTCTCAAGATCACAACTGGAGAAGGCCCTATGTTCAAAAAGGGAAGTGAAGATGAAAAAGGAGTCTAAGTCTGAGTCTAAGTCTGAGTCTGAGTCTGAGTCTGATTCTGAGTCAAAGTCTATCTTAGCTCCTAGCACTCCTGATGTCCTAGTCAAAGTCCCCTTTCCACGGTTTTATCACAAACTTGTGGCTGCCTCAGAGGCTGAGTCAACTAGGGTTATCCCCACTCTCGCAGAAGGTAGAAACCTGGAGCCTGTTCCAGGGGCCACCTCCTCTACTGTGTTGCCTCAGACTGCCCATGAGATATCTGTCCTATCCGAGCTTTTCGCTAAAGTTGACTTAATGAACGCTAAGTTTGCTTACGACTCGTCTCAATTTAACTGCAATGCAATTCTGAACAAATATGAGGAATTTGAATTGAGTGACTACCCAACTCACCTAGCCAAAGAACTTGACAAACGAGAGGATAAAAGACCCATCATTGAGGAGACCAAACCTATTAACGTAGGGACCGACAATACACCTCAAGAACATAGGATAGGGATCACCCTTGACCCCTCGGAAAGACAATAGTTCATCGACCTTCTACACAAATACAAGGACGTATTCGCTTGGTCCTACAAAGACATGTCTGGGATCGACATGGAGATTATGTTAGTATTTTAAACCATCTTAGACTCATCTTATGATAATAAAATTACTAGCTAACTTTATGTGATGGTCTAAAATCTACATGCATGCAAAGATTTTAAGATGAAATTTCCTTACATCGGGTATAAGGCAAATTGGGCACCACAAAGATCGCCTATCTTTGTAGTTCTTGAGCTATGTTAATATGGATGATCCTCCAAGAACACCAAACCACCAAGGAGATGGTCTCCTTCAAGATGCACCAAAGACTAAATCCAAATTTTATCCTATAAATTACTAACTAGATAAAGTATAGGACAACCTTGTATATTATGTAATATTATTACATTAATAATATTAGCATATGTTTATTATTTATGTGAATTATTTGATGATGATTAACTAATTAATCAAGCGGTTTTTGGTGAAGAAGATGGAAGAAAAAAAACTCTCATTTTCTTCTTAATATGATCCGGCCAAGAGGGCCTTTATGGGTGATTTTTGTTTCTTAAAATTTTTGATGGGTCATGTCTAGGGCAGAGTACGGATCGGGTATCTGATCCAAAGTGCTAGTTCGGATCAGATATCCATATTAAAAATTCTGATATTAGATATCCAATATCCAAACCAAATGTTTCGGATATCCAATGTTCGGGTATCCAAAATAACCGGATCGGATGCGGATATCCATCGGATATCCATACTTTTTAATTTACATTAAAATTAAGTTTGAAACACGATTATAATCATAGTCTTACATGATTTTCTTTAATATTCTTACTCCAATGTTCTCGACATAAAAGTTAAGTACCACTTAGTTATTTCTCTAATATTTTAAACATTAATTAAGTTTATGTATCAAATAAAATTTTATTTTCTCGAAATTATACTAGAAAAATATAGTTTCGGATCGGTTCGGATATCCAATTGTTTTAATTCTAATATCCATATCCAAACCAAAACCAAAGATTTTGGATCAGATATCCAAACCAAACTTAACTTTCGGATCGGATATCCAAAAATTCGGATCGGATATCGGATCAGTTTGGATAATCGGATTTTTTGCTCAGCCCTAGTCATGTCGTCGGGTCTCCCAATCAAACACATTTATAATTCTCAACAAACAACTAGTTAGCGGTAAGTCGAGGTCGATCCATGGGACGGTGTGCTTTGGGTTCTAAGTCTATCTATCTTAATTTATGCTAGTGCCACAATTGATTTGGGTTTGTAGTTGTGTTCTAGACTAATGCAAGCAATAAAGTAAAACAAGAAATAAAAGGAAGGATGTAAACAAATGATTAAAAGTACTAGGATATCATGGGGTCATAGGGGATTCATGGTGTTGATCATACAAACATGTTTGCAAAGTTGCAAGCAATTAATGTTGTGGAGGAACCGAGTTGGTTTATGTCTTACGGTTCATAGGAAGAGTTGGGTCCCGGAGCCGAATAGATTAGATTGTCCAACACCTACAAGTCGACTTACTTTCCTCGTATTCAACTTCTATGCATGGTTTAACAAGACTCGAGTTGGTTTATATCTTACAAGTCAAGTTGAGTAGATAAGAGATGGGTAAAAATGCAAGGAGTCATAGGCTTAGCATTTCATCAAACATAACATGTGCATAGGTTGACATCACAACAAGCAAGCAAACTAATTATGAAAACATACTAAATTAAGCATGATTAATCCCATGTTGGTTTCCCTTAATTACCCACTAATCCTAGTTAAGAGACTACTCACTTATTATCATGGTAAACATGTCATTAATGGTGTCAATCATCACAACAAGTGTAAACATGATAAGAGAATGAGGAAATAAATAATAAAGAGTAAAGGGTAAAAGAATTATACCAAACTTGAGATGATTCCAAATAATAAAGCAAAGAATAAAAGAAGAGAACTTGATTGATTGATGAAGGGTTGTCAATCCTCCAATAATAACCCAATAATCTTCAATTACCCAATAATAAACTTGAATAATAAACTCGAACAATAAATAAGGAAAGATTAATGTGTAATTTGTGGAAAGATTAAAGAGTAATCTATTCTAATCTACTCCTAATCTAATCTAAGAGGATTTTCTAATGTGGAAGCCCCCCTTTGATTATCATCAAAATGAGGTATTTATAGTAGTGCCTCATTAGGTTAACTAAGGCTAAACTAGTAATTAAAAATTCTAAGTTCTAAGCAGGGAACCGCAAGTATTTCGGAGAGATGGGCATCTTTGCTGAAGACGCCATGGTCCGCTCGTCCAAGAGGTAAGACGCTCGGATTGTTACATGGAGGGATGAGCGGCTGAGGAGTCGGGATGCTTGGATTGCGGGCTCCTTGGACGAGCGTCTTAGCTCCTTGGACGAGCGGATTCCTCTTCAGAATGCTTCCCTTCGCATAGTTCTTATTCTTGCAATGTTGGTTTTTAGTTCTTGCCCTTCCTTCAATACCCGTTCAACCAAGATCGTCAATGTCCTTCCAAATAGGCTCAAGAGACGGGAATTTTCCGCCTAATTGTATCCTTTCCTACAAATCAAACACAAAGCAATAGGAAAGCAAAATAGGAAGCATTTGACGGGTAAAATAGCTATGAGACGCTATAATAATATGTAAAATAGGTTTAAGTAGGGGACTAAATGTGCGCAAATATGAGTCACATCAAATATCCCCAAACCGATCCTTTACTCGTCCCGAGTAAAGAGGTGACAAAAACTAGGACCCTTATTCAAACTAACCTACTAATATAGTTGATGTGAGACAATTAGCGGGTCTCACTCCGCCCCTTCAACTCACAACAAGACAACCATGAGGTAGGATGCCTTCTTGCAAGGCAAGGTGGGTCTTGCCAAAATGTCTACACATCCAAACATTAAAGCACACAAAATCAAGTAATAGATGCATCTATAAAAGAATAGCCACTTTCCTCATCTAAGTGGCGGAAATTATCTAAAGGGGAAGCAATTCAAGGGTACACACACCTTCATAGATGCAATTTCTTCAAACTACTAAGCCTAGGAGAATACCAATAAATCACCTCCAAGTTGTGTCAAGCTAGGGTACCTTTGTCCTCAATCGTTAAATGCTATTGTCAAGAGTAGACTCCCTATGGTATTAGAAACACTGGAGGATCGCGGAATTCCCCTTCATGCCTAGACAAGAAGAAGGGTCGTCCCCTCTCTACCATGCACAAAAGTGGATTCGATGGATAAAGGGATCAATAGTTTTTGAGTTTTATTTTGGGAGTTTGCTTTTGTTGTTGTTTTCCCCCCCAATTTCTTGTGGCATTTGACATTTGAGAACATTTTCTTTTCGCCATTTCTTTTGATGTTTGGCATTTCAATACTTGACAACTTTCAACTTTTTGCATTTTCTTTTGAACATTTTCAAAGTCACCCCAATTTGTAACGATGGTGCCTTATATTTGAAGCATAGGAGTTTTCATTTTTGTTACTCCTCTTTTCTTTTGATGCATTTGCAAACTTTTTCTTTTCTTTTCTTTTCATGAACTCAAATTTTTGAACAATTTTTGTGTGCCCATTTCCTTTGATGACAAAACGTGATAGAATATGGATGATGGATGGTTGCATGGTTTCAAGGGTCACCTTGGAATAAATGGTAGCCAAGAAGTTATCATACCACAAGGTACTCTTGACTAGGCCTTAATCCATGGGTCAAAGGATACTAGAATGACACATCCTAGGGCGTTTTACAAGTATTCTAATAAGCAAAGTCTTAAGAAGAAAAAGCATCTACAAGGGCCTTATATACACTTGTCAAGCTTCCCAAATAGATGCTTTTACAAAGTTTCTCTAACATGCAACTACATGCCATGATGCAACTAACATATATGCATCCTAATGCATATGCTTCTACCAACTAGCATGCCAAATAAACTAAATGCAATCCTAATTTTACATTGTTTATACCGCATCAATCAAAATAAAGCCACATAGTCATTAACATAGAGAGGGAAAAGGAGATTGGAAAGATCATACCATGCGGTCTTCATATTCTCATGTCTCGGATGTGGCGTAGTCGATCAATGTGAGAAAGGATAAACAAACAAGCAAACAAGCAAGTATGTGCAATATATACAATACTAAACTATAAGGGAAATGAACATGTTTTTTGAATTTTTAAATTTTCAAATTTTTATGGATTTTGTTTTTGAAACAAAAATACATGTTTTTGTATTTTTAAAATTTTTTCAATTTTTATGTGTTTTTGGAATATAAATTCCCATCCTCCACTTTATTTTGGACATTGTCCTCAATGTACATGTAGGAGTAGGAATGAAAAAGAGATACATGTTTTTGGTTTTTTAAATTTATGGAAATTAAAGTACAAATGCAATGATATGATATGAATGAAAGCATGCTCTACCTAAATGCAATTCTATATGACATATATAACAAATGAAAGCAACTTAAACTATATTATATGATGCATGATTTCTAGTAAACTATGATCACCTATGATCAAACCTCCCCAAACCGATTTAAACACTTTTTCTAGTGTAGAAAAGAATAGGATTGGTCATTAGTGACTATGCATGAATTCTAGTCTATATGCAACTAACTACATGAATTATAAGGAATATAATACAATGCAAATTATACTATACGAACTAGCTAATGCAAATGCAATATGAAATATAATACAAATGCAAGTGAAGGCTAAACTAAATGCAATGCACTATACAAAAGAGAGGGAGAGAAGAGTATCATACAAATGGAGGTGGTGAGGTAGACATCTCTCACTCGTCATCATCGTCTTGGTGGTAGCCATACCTACTAGAGCTTCCTCCTTGGTCATACCCTCCTCCTTGACCAGAGTATCCTCCACCTTGACCATCAAAGTTCCCGGCTTGGTTCCCTTGATTAGGGAACAAAAGATGTGGTTGAGCCCAAGATGGTCGAGGGCCATTATGGTCGATATACCCTTGTTGTGCCATTTGGTTGTACTGAGGATAAAGGGCCATGTAGTTATCGACCCACCTATCGTGTACTCCGAGATCAAACTTCTTCATAAGTTTCATCAAGTCATGCATATCTGGAGCATCGGGGATTTGTGGTGTGAATGGCGTATGAGGAGTAGGGTATGGTGGGATATGCACTTAGGATGGTGGGGGAATGGGCCTTGCCGGTATCCCACGAGGTTGTGGAGGTTGGCGGGGTACTTCTTCTCTTTGAGGGGGGTTGGCGAGGATTTGGATGTTGAGAAGGTAGCTCGGCCTAGGCGAATACGAGCTCAACCTTGGGTCGGTACCAGGTATATTCCACCCCGAAAGAACAATAGAGGAACACCCTTTTGTGAACCATTCTACACTCCCATTTTGAGTGTAGGCACACCACCGGTGGTGGTTGAAACGACGTCCTCATCAATCAAAGTACTATCCTCAAGAGGTGTATAAGTCCCATGGGTGTTGAACCCGGGACAAAGGTAGTTTGCCAAGATAGTAATTAGACCTCCCATCACGAAGGTCTTAAGTTGGGAGTTCCCTTGAGAGAAATCATAGAACCTCGTAAGCATCTCAAGGGGGGTATTGAAGTTGTACCTCCTTGTCCCCCGGACATTTATATAGGACTTAAGGAATGTCAAATCGAGGAGAGTGCACCTATCTTGCTCATATCCCCCATTAATGGTGTTGGCTACGAAACGTTCGGTGATGCGAATCACCGGGTGTTGAATCGCAAAGGTGTAGCATTATTTTTGGTGAATGAAATCCCTCCCGGAAATAGCCTTCCATACTAGGTCCACATCAAAGTCGGAGGGTTTGTTGATGTTGTTTATTGGTACAATAAGACCAAAAATTTGAGCAAATTGGTCAAGTGATAGGCTATGGTCAAGGTTGCACAATCGGAACTCCATACCAACATTGGTCCTTGTGTTCGAAACAATACGAAGGCTACTCAAAAATTCCAAGGTAAGGCTAAGGTACGTCTCTTCATGGGCATGGAATAATTTCCCAATCCCCAAACCGTCAAAGAACATTTCGGTTTGGTCCCTTATACCTAGGGTTTTTAACACCCTAGTGTCAATAAACTGAGCCGGTTCGTAATGCTTACCTAGCAACTTGACGAACTTAGTACGGTGGCCATCGGATGTGAAGAGTACCCCCGGAAAGTACTCAAGTTGCTCCACCCCTCCTCTTATCACGGGATGAAAGTTTCTTGGTACCATCATTTGTTGAGGGGATGAAGAAGAAGAGCCCTTGCGTTTCTTGGTAGCGGCTTCAAGCTTCTTGGCTTTTCCCTTGAGGTTCATCATTTTCGATTTGGGAAAGTTAGGGTTTGGTTAGTTTTTGTTGAGAAGGGAGTGTTTGAAGATGAAGATGAGTGGATTTTGTTTAGATAAGATGAGGAAATGAGGGATGGTGGGGGTATTTTTATAGAATAGAGGGGTGGGACGAGCGGCTGAGGGTCGGGCCTGGGCGGATAATCCGAGAAAAACGCAGAAATCCGAGCGTCTTCATTGACGGGACGAGCGTCTTCTTCAGGTGGTCCGAGCGTCGAAAGAAAAATCCGCTCGGATTTCGTTACAGGGATCCTGCTTCTTAGGGAGGAACAAAAGACGAGCGTATTGTTTCTGGGACGAGCGTCTGAAATTGGACGAGCGTCTTCTTCAGAATCCGCTAGGATTCTAGTTCAGTCCCAAACTTTTCTTCAGGTATCCTACGGGACGAGCATTCGACTTAGAATACGGGTGTCTTTCTCTAGACGAGCGTCTTGGGCAGCAATCCGCTCGGATTTTGTGTCAGAACTAAACACCACCTGGAGGGAAGCTGAGGACGAGCGTCCAGGCCTCGGGACGAGCGTCTTCCGCTGCTTTTCAAACTTTTCTTTCTTTTCTTTTGCAAGATCGTACCCTTGCACCCTTTTGCCATTCCTCCTTATCTTTCTCTGAAATTTTGCTCAATACGAATGTAAGAAAACTCTCTCTCACTACTCTCATGTAAGAAATTGTAAATAAAAATGCGAAAATGTACAATATTATACAAGGTAAAGGTCCTAGAAATATCTTACAAATGGTGGTTTGAGATAGGACTCCACCAAACTAGTTCAAATTGTAGAAATTCTTGTCCATAGAGCTCAAGGCTCTTAATAGAAGATCAAAAGCTTGTGAACAAGCTCCAAATAAGCATAAGTATGGTTTGCTTAACTTCAAGACGAAGCTTGGCCAAGGGAATTTGTCATTCATTCTTGTTTTCTTCCTCTTCTTGGCACTTGAATATTCACGATGCTTCAAACCAATTAGCCCATGATTCTTGTTAGCGTAAGGTAGGAAGTATGGTTCATGGTTGTCCGGAGACTTCCACTCACCACCTTTTTCTTCAATTTTGCTTATGATAGCATTTTGATTATTCAATCCCCCAAGAGTAGAAGGAGAATCCTCATGACCTTGATGATCTAGTTCCTTAGAAATTGACATTGTGGGCGCCAAATTTCCACAAGTAGCTTCATGTGCAAGTTTCTTTCTCAGCTTTTCCACCAAATATCCTTTGTATGATGCTTTGACCTTTTGAAGAAGGTCCACCATATCATCTCCAACAATAATTGGCTCCATGGTGGGTGTTAAGTAATCTTCATGAGTAATAGGGAAGGGACATTCATCTTCATGATAAGATATCTCAAATATCTCAAGGATAGGCTCCTCAAGCAAGGTGATATCACAAGTCCATTCTTCTCCCCTATTCCAAAGGTCCTTGTAAGACACGTATTCTTCGTAGGCCTCTTTTATGGTCTTGTCATCATTACTATCTTCATATGAATCATAAATGGGCGCTTCATTCAATTCTTTCTCCAATGTCTCAAAGTTCACATCAAAAGACACACCCTCGTACTCACAAAGGCTAAGAGTACTTGGCATACTCAACCTCATGTCTTCTTCATCAAACACCACACTTTCATACTCACAAGAGCTCAAGGAGGTTGACTCTTCCCACTTCTCATTTTCCATGTCAAAGGTTACTACTTCAAACTCACATTCATGATCAATGTCCAAAGAATGGTGGGGAGTGATTGTTTGGGATTTTTTCATTTGGGCAATTTGAATCTCCAATTCCTCACCTTAAGTAACAATGCCTTGAAGAACATTGTCCCTCTTTTGGCTCTCCTCTAGCATTTGTTTGAAGAAGTTTTGTTGATCTCCCATCATTTGGAGAATTACATTTTGAATGGGTTCATCATCTTGTTGTGGGCATGTGTGAAAGTGGTTGTATTGTGGCAATTGAAATTCATTATAAAGTGGGTATTGTGTGGGTGGTTGTTGTGGATATTGTATGTGGTGATTTTGGTGGGAAAAATTGGGGTAGTAGTTAGGATTTCCATTGTATGAATAATAAGGTAGGTTTGTGTTGACTTGCTTCTCAAACTCCCCATACCCATAGTCATACTCAAAAGATCCACCACATACTCCATATATCAAGTCTTGAGCCATCATAGCTAAGATATAAGGAAACAACTACAAGCATGAAAACTTCACAAAAATGGTAAGAACAATCCTTGAGGAACAAGTTCCTCAAGGTGAAAACAAAATCGAAATAGACAAACAAGTAAGAACTTAATCACATAGCACCATCCCCGGCAACGGCGCCATTTTGATGGGTGATGTCGTCGGGTCTCCCAATCAAACACATTTATAATTCTCAACAAACAACTAGTTAGCGGTAAGTCAAGGTTGATCCATGGGACGGTGTGCTTTGGGTTCTAAGTCTATCTATCTCAATTTATGCTAGTGTCACAATTGATTTGGATTTGTAGTTGTGTTCTAGACTAATGCAAGCAATAAAACAAAACAAGCAATAAAAGGAAGGATGTAAACAAATGATTAAAAGTACTAGGATATCATGGGGTCATAGGGGATTCATGGTGTTGATCATACAAACATGTTTACAAAGTTGCAAGCAATTAATGTTGTGGAGGAACCGAGTTGGTTTATGTCTTACGGTTCATAGGAAGAGTTGGGTCCTGGAGCCGAATCGATTAGATTGTACAACACCTACAAGTCGACTTACTTTCCTCCTATTCAACTTCTATGCATGGTCTAATAAGACTCGAGTTGGTTTATATCTTACAAGTCAAAATGAGTAGATAAGAGATGGGTAAAAATGCAAGGATTCATAGGCTTAGCATTTCATCAAACATAACATGTGCATAGGTTGACATCACAACAAGCAAGCAAACTAATTATGAAAACATATTAAATTAAGCATGATTAATCCCATGTTGGTTTCCCTTAATTACCCACTAATCCTAGTTAAGAGACTACTCACTTATTATCATGGTAAACATGTTATTAATGGTGTCAATCATCACAACAAGTGTAAACATGATAAGAGAATGAGGAAATAAATAATAAAGAGTAAAGGGTAAAAGAATTATACCAAACTTGAGATGATTCCAAATAATAAAGCAAAGAATAAAAGAAGAGAACTTGATTGATTGATGAAGGGTTGTCAATCCTCCAATAATAACCCAATTACCCAATAATAAACTTGAATAATAAACTCGAACAATAAATAAGGAAAGATTATTGTGTAATTTGTGGAAAGATTAAAGAGTAATCTATTCTAATCTACTCCTAATCTAATCTAAGAGGATTTTCTAATGTGGAAGCCCCCCTTTGATTATCATCAAAATGGGGTATTTACAGTAGTGCCTCATTAGGTTAACTAAGGCTAAACTAGTAATTAACAATTCTAAGTTCTAAGCAAGGAATCGTAAGTATTTCAGAGAGATGGGCATCTTAGCTGAAGACGCCATGGTCCGTTCGTCCAAGAGGTAAGACGCTCGGATTGTTGCATGAAGGGACGAGCGGCTGAGGAGTTGGGACGCTCGGATTGCGGGCTCCTTGGACGAGCGTCTTAGCTCCTTGGACGAGCGGATTCCTCTTTAGAATGCTTCCCTTCGCATACTTCTTATTCTTGCAATGTTGGTCTTTAGTTGTTGCCCTTCCTTCAATACCCGTTCAACCAAGATCGTCAATGTCCTTCGAAATAGGCTTAAGAGACGGGAATTTTCCGCCTAATTGTCTTCTTTCCTACAAATCAAACATAAAGCAATAGGAAAGCAAAATAGGAAGCATTTTACGGGTAAAATAGCTATGAGACGCTATAATAATATGCAAAATAGTTTCAAGTAGGGGACTAAATGTGTGCAAATATGAGTTACATCAATTTTCCAACCCTTAATTTGTGTATAAGATGGGGTATTTATAGGCAAATGGAAGGGGACACAAGGTGTTATGTGTCAACAATTTGGACACTTGTCCAAGCATTAAAAAACCGGTCCATTGACTATATTTGGGTCCATTTTGATTTTCGACATTTATTCCACAAATGCTTATAAGTCTTATATTTAATTATCTTATATAATTAAATATTAATTTGATTATTTAACACTTAAATAATACCAATTAACTACTAATGACTACTTAACTATGATTTAATTATTAGCTCATTTTATCAATATAAAATGTGTCTTATGAACCCTTATTAGCTAATTTTACAACTTCTTGTAAATTTAAATAACTAATTACCTCCGCCTCAAAACTTATACAGATATCGTATAAAATTAATTAATTAACAAATTCTAATTTACATTTATTAATTAATTATCATATAATTAAACAATAAATCTTCTTGGCCCGAGTTCGTAACTCTTCATCAAATAATATATATACACGACTTAATTAAAAGTCATTTAATACAAGGATTTAATTAATTTGTATCTCATACAAATAATAGTTTATTTATTTATTTATTTATTTGGGCATCATCCTATAGGTGTGACCTAAAGGGATCAGTTGATCACCGCCGTCACACGACAGTAACGTCAAACTCTAGTCAACCGAGCATTACTGATTAATGTTGATCAACTGACAAATATATGAACTAAGTCCCTTATATTCCTTGTACGAGATTTAAAATGTAAACGCACTATTGTGTAGGACACTCACTCCAACAATCTCCCACTTGTCCGACACAAGTATGCGTTACCAATTCTCTTGTCCAATAATATCTCCCACTCAATGCAAGATGTCTTTCTGGTCGTTCTTGCACGTGATCATATCATAAAGTTGTTTCCTCGATCAGGAGAATGACTGTCTGACCGGATAATCTACTATAGATCTCTTCCGAGCGTGGCCACGCATTTCTAGTCACCTTTCCTCGAGTGGCCTTGAGATAAAAAATGACATGGGTGAACAATACTGTTGACCTATTTTCTTTGTTAAATGCAGATCACAATAACCCAGTAAATTCTCATTGGCCTCCTTTTACGGCGCGACCTAGAGAAAAAAACCTAAGCCACCGAAAAACCGCACCAACTCAGATAAATAGTCACCAGTCTAAAGAATTGACTCGAAGGAATAAATAGAAATCCTCGCCACGACCAAGCAACGAAAGGACTCTATAAACGGTCACTGTCCGACAAATCGTCTCACAATCTGCCTATGTAATCGACCAGCCATCTCTATGGCCATATGACAGTCGAACTTGTCATCTATCGCCTTACAATCTAGTCACTCCGAGACGGCACCTCATTAAGTAACTAGGGACAAAATACAATGTTAATCCAGTTCACTTTAATTGGGTTCGACGTTGTCACTACAACCTATTTGGACAAAACAAAGTATTTAAATTCAGATAAAACTGAATATAAGAATTAAACGATAAATGCAATTATCATATATGAAATAATAAATACAATATCTTAATTATTACATATCGTATAATTTACAACAGTTCAGGCATTCGTCTCAATCCCATAGAAACTACATGACTATCATGCTTAGCTTGAAACAATGACTTGGTTAATAGATCAGCTATGTTGTTAGCTGTCCCAACCTTATAGACTGTAATTTCCTTTCTTTCAATTAAATCTATAATTACATTAAATTTTCTAAGTACGTGTCTAGACTTGTTACTACACCTGGGCTCTTTTGCTTGAAAAATTGCCCCACTGTTATCACAATATAAAGTGACAGGATCCTCGGCGGTTGGAACTACTTTCAGTCCCTCTAAAAATTGTCTAATCCAAACAGCTTCCTTCGCAGCTTCAGAGGCTGCAATGTACTCAGCTTCCGTTGTAGAATCAGCAGTCACAGACTCCTTAAAACTTCTCCAGCAAACTACTCCTCCGTTGATCAAAAAGACAAAACTAACCTGGGATTTCAAATCATCCCTATCAGTTTGGAAACTGGCATCCGTATAACCTTTTACACGTAATTCAGATTCTCCTCCAAACACCAAGAATGAATCCTTAGTCCTTCTCAAGTACTTAAGAATATTCGTGACGACTATACAGTGACTCTCATCTGTATTTTTCTGATAACGACTCGTCATACTCAAAGCATACGAGACGTCAGGACGAAAGCACATCATAGCATACATGATCGATCCAACAGCGGAAGCATAAGGAATCGATTTCATGCATTCAATATCCTTAGGCTCAGTAAGACACTGCGACTTACTCAAAGTAATCCCACTGCCTATAGGTAGAAAACCTCTCTTGGAGTTTTTCATATTGAATCGGTTAAGAATCTTATCGATATAAGCTTCTTGACTCAAAGCTAATATCGTTTTAGATCTATCTATATAGATCCGGATACCCAAGATGCGTTGAGCGTCTCCCAAATCTTTCATTTGAAAGTGATTTCCTAACCACTCCTTGACAGAAGCAAGCATATCTACATCATTCCCAATGAGTAATATGTCGCCCACATATAAAAGTAAGAAAACAACTTTACTCCCACTAAACTTCATGTATAAACATGGTTCCTCAACACTTCGAGAAAAACCATTCTATTTAATAACATGATCAAAACGATGATTCCAACTCCTTGACGCTTACTTAAGACCATAAATGGATCTCTTAAGTTTGCACACTTTGTTAGAATTTTTAGGATCAACAAAACCTTCAGGTTGTGTCATATACACTTCCTCTTCCAGAAACCTGTTTAGGAAGGCGGTCTTGTCATCCATTTGCCATATCTCATAACCATGAAATGCAGAAATCGCAAACAATATCCGAACAGATCTAAGCATAGCTACTGGTGCAAAGGTTTCGTCATAATGT
Organism: Silene latifolia; assembly: GCF_048544455.1. Classification (NCBI taxonomy): domain Eukaryota; kingdom Viridiplantae; phylum Streptophyta; class Magnoliopsida; order Caryophyllales; family Caryophyllaceae; genus Silene; species Silene latifolia. Next base: position 356,598,205 of record NC_133538.1, read on the forward strand.
AAACCATGAACTTGGGTGAAACCTTTTGCCACCAATCTAGATTTGTAGACATCTTTATGTCCTTCCATGTCGATTTTGATCTTAAAGATCCACTTACACTGAAGAGGTCGAACATCTTTAGGTAAGTCAATCAGGTCCCATACCTGATTATCGTACATAGAATCCATTTCGGATTGCATTGCCTCAGGCCATAACTTAGAGTCAGAACTAGTAATAGCCGCTTTGTAGGTTTTAGGTTCGTCACCTTCTAAAAGTAATACCTCATAGTCACCATCTTCCTCGATAATGCCTAGGTATCTATCAGGGTGACGACTAACCCTCCCTGACCTCCTAGGTTCAGAAGGAACATTAACCGAGTCATATGTAGAAGGAACATCTTCCTGTACCGTCACATCAGTTTGTGGCTCTTGAACTTCATCAAGTTCAAATTTTCTCCCACTCTGTCTTCTAGAAATAAACTCTTTTTCTATAAAGACAGTCACACGAGCCAGAAACACTTTGTTGTCGTTACTATTGTAGAAGTAATATCCACAACTTTCCTTAGGGTAGCCTACAAATATACATTTGTCAGAACGAGGTGCAAGCTTATCGTGAGACTTGTTCTTAACATAAGCATCACAACCCCATACTTTCATGTATCGCAAATTCGGGACTTTCCCTTTCCATATCTCATATGGAGTTTTGTTGGTTGCTTTAGTGGGACTTTGATTAAGTGAGCGTATCGCAGATAAAATGACAAATCTCCAAAATGACTTAAATAACTCAATTTGACTCATCATTGATCAGACCATATCTAATAAAGTTCGATTCCTCCTTTCAGCCACACCATTCAATTGTGGTGTGCCAGGAGGAGTTAACTGAGATACAATCCCGCAGTCTTTAAGGTGATCTTTAAAGTCATTACTTAAATATTCCCCACCACGATCTGATCGTAATGTTTTAATCTTCTTATTTAATTGGTTTTCTACTTCATTCTGAAACTCCTTGAACTTGTCAAAAGCTTCACTTTTATACCTCATTAAGTAGACATACTCATATCTACTCATGTCATCGGTGAAAGTAATGAAATAGTCATAATTGCCTCTAGTAGTGATAGTCATTGGACCACATACGTCGGTATGTATTAAACCCAATAACTCACTAGCTTGAGACCCTTTTCCTAGAAAAGAGTGCACGAGTCATCTTGCCAAGAAGACAAGATTCGCATATGCCAAATGATTCGAAATCAAAAGGTTTAATTATACCAGTTTACACTAGTCTCTTAATGCGTTTCTCGTTAATATGTCATAATCGACAATGCCATAAATAAGATTGATCGGGATCACCTGTTTTGAGTCTTTTATTATCTAAATGATAAACATCGTTGTAAGTGTCTAGAATATAAATACCATTAATTGAAATAGCTTGGCTATATACAATCCCATTAAGGGAAAAAGTACAACATTTGTCTTTAATTACAAAAGTAAAACCTTCCGCGTCTAACACAGACACTGATATTATATTTTTTGACAACGTTGGTAAAAAATAACAATTATTTAGAAACAACTGCAAACCCGAAGCTAAATTAAGTACATATGTTCCTACTGAAACAGTGGCTACTTTAGACCCGTTACCCATCCGGAGATCAACATCACCCTTGTTTAGCTTCTTTACGCTTTTTAGGCTCTGCAGTGATTACATATGTGAGAACCACAACCAGTATCTAATACCCAAGTTGTATTTGAAGCGTAATTTATGTCTATCATAAAAGATTCGGTTGAGAAATTACATGTTGGCTTCACATTGCCAGCTTTGATGTCATCCAAGTATTTGGGGCAATTACGCCTCCAATGTCCCTTGTTATTACAATAGTTACAAGTATCTTTAAGAGAATTACCCTTTTTAGGTTTAGGCTTGGTAGAGCTATTCGCAATAGCCTTACCTTTACCCTCAACCTGTACGGGCTTCTTACCAGCATTCCTCTTAAACTTCTTCTTCCCCTTCACATTGATCGCAAAGACATCCTTCCTTGTACTCCCACTCAATCCCATGTCCTTCTCTGCTTGCACAAGCAAAGAATGGAGCTCATGAAGACTTTTCTTCATGTTAGTCATATTATAATTTACCCTAAATTGGGTAAATCCTTTGACATGTGAGAGAGAGTGGAGTACTCGGTCCACCACAAGCTCATCAGGGATCTTGCATCCCAGTCCATCTAGAGTTTCCACGTACTCAATCATTTTAAGTACGTGTGAACTCACAAGTTGTCCATCTTTGAGGTTAACCTCAAAGAAACGGACCGCGGTGTCATATTGAATTATCCTCGGGGTTTGAGAAAACATTGTAGATAGCCTCGAGAACACCTCATGAGCATTGTGGAATTTGACGCATTGCCTTTGTAAGGCAAGATCCATTGCAAAAATTAAAACGTTTTTAACAGCAGCATATTCTCTTTGATATTCATTATAAGCCTCCCTTACATCTATAGTGGCCCTAGAACTAGGTGAAGGGGGAGTGGGATCGACTAGGTAGCGTAATTTACCATCACCTGCGGCAGCTAATCGTAGTTGTTCTTCCCAATCTTTAATATTACTACCATCTGCTTTTAAAACATATTTGTCCATAAAAGAACAGAGCCATGAATCTTTAGAAATTGTGGCGGTTTGACTAGTAGAAGCCATCGTGATTACTACAAAAACGGAAATGAAAGGAAAATTAACATTTATCGTTAAACATTTTACTTGTAAAACTATTTTAACAAGTTCCCATTTATATAATGATCTCCCATTGAATTATATAAATGATTCCAAGATCCATATTTTTATAAACACGGGCACGGCGGACCAATTCATCCCTTATTTATATAAATTTGGTGAGTCAACAATTTTGACTGATTCTACTATTAAAACTCTTGGTCGACAGATTTTCTTAAAATCTATCTTTTAGCCCCAGAATTAAATATGGGCACGGTGGACCGATTCAACCCATATTAATCCCGTTGAGTCCAACCAAATTTCACGTGTAATAACCTTTATTACCCTATTTATCCAACGTAAAAAGATTGTACCTCGGTGATCCAAACCTACCTCTAATGAAGAAGGGATTCATAGGTGCTAATGCTTGGTAAGGCTAATCTCAATTTTTAAAGGTGAGAGATCTTATCAATTTAATTGTCTATCACTTTTAAGTGAACAAAATTAGTGAATGGTAGACAATTTAATCGATAATAAAAAGTTGTGACGATTTGACATGAAAGCAAATAAAGTAAAACAATAAATCCTAATATGGCCACCTAGTTAATCCTATTAACTTAAAAAAAATACACTTCGGAAACCAACTCCTTGGTCCCTTGAGTCTTCATAAAAAATGGCTTCCGTCTTTAGAATTTCGGAACGTCTTTCCGAAATTCACCGTCTTTATGAAACTCCGTCTTTAGATGCTTCATCTAACTACTAATAATTAAATTACATAGAAATTCCTATTATATAATTTGTAATAAAAATAAAACTATTAATTAATTACAAATTGGGCGATGCGAAATCGCAATTAATTACAAAACAAGTCGATATTCCCTTACATTACGGGAAATACCAACTTCTACCTATGGCCATATTAGGTAAATTTACATAATTGAAATACTTAAAAACATTCATCCATATGAATAATAATAATTAAAAAAAACATTATGTAAAATGTCATGCCAAATCGTCTAACTTACCAACAACGATCAATTGAGCTTGTAAGGCGGAATTTTTACCGTTAAAAAATTATGATTAATTCTTAAAACAATTTTACGATAAAAAAAAACTTCATACTAATCTGGTATAGTATCAAAATAATTATTCCCACTAATTATCTTGAAATTATATGGGTTTAAAACATTTATTATAACAAAATGTCATAACAATTCATAATTATTATAGAAAAATTTCATTTAATTAAAATATTTATTAAAAATTAAACTTTAAAGTTTTGTACATTCTGGTCTTTCACCAAAATGACATGCATGTGAAAATGTTTGGATTTAAAATTTATTTAAAATAATTTTACAACTTTCTCGGTAAAACGACAATTTTTACGATTTAATTCCAAATTAAATCATAAAAATTGAAATAACTTCAAAATAAAATTTTTAACTTTTTGGAACAATTTCCAGGAGATAAAAATCAAAAACATTTGAGCCCAAAAATTAAATAAATATTTATTTGTAAAATAACCATTATTTACCAATTTTTATCAAATAAAAATCAATAAACTACCTAAATTAATCACATTAATTAAATTTGTTTTATTTCTCATAAATAGAACACGCATGTGGTTATTTCTAAATAAATATACATAATATTAACATGCAACATAATTTAATTAACTCTTAATTAATTTTATTGCATTTTGACTCAATTTTATGCCATTTTAAGTTATAAAAAATAAATATAAGTGATTAAATATTACAAAAATAAAATTTTTGTCCCATATGTTTTGAGACAAGATTATATACATGAAAGACTATATTTTGTGATAAAACTAATTTTAACAACAAAATATCATATTTTACCAATTTTATCGCATAAACTCGTAAAATCGTCTAAATGTTACATGCATGTACTTAACATTGCTAGGATACCACTTGTTAGTATGTTAAACCATCTTAGACTCATCTTATGATAATAAAATTAGTAGCTAACTTTATGTGATGGTCTAAAATCTACATGCATGCAAAGATTTTAAGATGAAATTTCCTTACATCGGGTATAAGGCAAATTGGGCACCACAAAGATCACCTATCTTTGTATTTCTTGAGCTATGTAAATATGGATGATCCTCCAAGAACACCAAACCACCAAGGATATGGTCTCCTTCAAGATGCACCCAAGACTAAACCCAAATTTTATCCTATAAATTACTAACGAGATAAAGTATAGGACAACCTTGTATATTATGTAATATTATTACATTAATAATATTAACATATGTTTATTATTTATGCGAATTATTTGATGATGATTAACTAATTAATCAAGTGGTTTTTGGTGAAGAAGATGGAAGAAAAAAAAAACTCTCCTTTTCTTCTTAATATGATCCGGCCAAGAGGGCCTTTATGGGTGATTTTTTTTCTTAAAATTTTCCAACCCTTAATTTGTGTATAAGATGGGGTATTTATAGGCAAATGGAAGGGGACACAAGGTGTTATGTGTCAACAGTTTGGACACTTTGTCCAAGCATTAAAAAACCGGTCCATTGACTTGTATTTGGGTTTATTTCGATTTTCGACATTTGTCCCAGAAATGCTTATAAGTCTTATATTTAATTATCTTATATAATTAAATATTAATTTGATTATTTAACACTTAAATAATACAAATTAACTACTAATGACTACTTAATTATTATGTAATTATTAGCTCATTTTATCAATATAAAATGTGTCTTATGAACCGTTATTAGCTAATTTTATAACCTCTTGTAAATTTAAATAGCTAATTACCTCTACCTCATAACTTATACACATATCATATAAAATTAATTAATTAACAAATTCTAATTTACATTTATTAATTAATTATCATATAATTAAACAATAAATCCTCTTGGCTCGAGTTCGTAACTCATCATCAAATAATATATACACACGACTTAATTAAAAGTCATTTAATACAAGGATTTAATTAATTTGTATCTCATACAAATATTCAGTTTTTTTATTTATTTATTTGGGCATCATCCTATATTTGAGAGTCTTGAAACAGGATTTGGATCTATTTGAACTCGTATCGGTACTTAGACTGACATCTTAAGTTCATTCTAAGGGACTTGTGGTCACCTATCTTGTTTTAAGGGCATGGAGTGTGCGCTCCCGTGTTTCATTTTGTATGTTTGGACAAGGGTGTACAGAGAATCTGGTTTGAATATGTTCGAGCTAGTTTTCTAGCACCAATGATAGTGAATGATAATATTTGGATATTGATCGGTTATATGAGATTGTGCTCATCTAGTAGCCATTTTAGATATGAGAAATTGACAAATTTGGTATAAAGAGAGTCTCATGGAAATTTGACGAATCAGGTAGATAGATGAGTCTCCAAACCTATAGGTCACCTAGCTAGAGACACGACGATTAAGGAATTATCACACCATAGGAGATGGAAAAGGTGGTCAAATGCACGCCCTCGTTCAGGCTGACTCTAAGAGGTCGATTGATCTACACTAAAGAGATATATACCCCCTAAAGTACAAGTCTATTCTACTAGTTAAGGGTAAAAAGTATAACAAGTGACTAATAAAAATGACATGTGCTCGTTTATTTATTCAACTCAAAAAGGACTAGGATCGTCCTAATCTAATTAGACACTCTAAACTACATGTTATTTTATAATGTCAGTTATAGAGTTATGAGATTATAAGATGGTAAGAGTAATTTTTCTTGTTTTATTGACATGGTTTGCTTACTCTTTTTTTTTTCAAACCGGTTGCCATGACTTTAGAATTAGAATTCTGGGAGAGTTGTATTGAAAATAATGGAAAGACTCAAAAAGTGTAAGATGACCCGTATAAATTTCTACAATGGATCACTAATGAGCTAAAAAACGAATGGAAAAAAAAATTGTTTTTTTTATCATTTTTTTAAAAATAATTAAATAAATAAAAAATAAACCCATTTTTTTTTATTTTGCAAAGAAAGATTTTTTTTAAAAAAAAAAATATGCAAATGATATGTATTATGATTAATGTGGTACAACATAGTGTTAACTGTACCTAATGAGTCTGCTAGACGAATAGACACGTCAAATGAACGTATTTGAACAAAAAAAATTACACAATGTATAACAAGCAGGTGGTAATACTACGTGCAAATGCTAGGAGGAATATGATGCTACATGCAGATGACGTAACTATATGCATATAATGCAGATGCCGAGAAGAAGAGAAGTACAACAAATTTGCAGGGAGGTCTCTCTTAACTATTTAGACGTGAGATTTTAAGATAAAGGCATCCTAAGACACATAATGCATGAAACTAGTCTAAATGCTACGGATACTAGTCTAAATATTGGTATAAAGATGCAACTAATTATTAATGGTTCAAAACTAGCTAGTGCGCGATTTAGTACCTTAATGCAAATTCTTAAGACGTTTAAGTGACTTATAGGATAGATAAAAATTACAAAAAAATATATAAAATAAACAATCCTAATCAAAGGTTCTACGGGCTCTATGGTTAGGTTTGTGGGTAGGAAATTGGGTACTCAAGACATTAAAATACCGCGAGGGTATCTCTCGCTTTTGTGATCCCCCAGTCAGATGGACCAGACGAGTTGCCAAAACACGACGTCATGAGGTGAAAATACGTGTAAGGCCTAGTCGGTCGAATGGACCTTCTAAGTATACACCGTACTTTATCGAGGGTAAATTAGGGTAGCTTAGATGGCATAATATTGACTTACGGAGAGCCTATGCCTTTTTTGTCTGAACCAAATAATATATCACGAATTTATAATCAAGACAAACATTAGATATAGGGGATTGGAAAACAAAACGAAAGTGTTAGACAACCTCATGCCAATAATATTAACGTAAAATCACATGTCAAACAGTTACGAATTAGTAAGCCAAGCTCATGCTGAGACAACTACCAAGTACCGCCAATCTCAACTTAGTAGAATTAGAGAGCTATTACTCTTATTAATAGGCATCTGAGTGCTTACTCTAACAACCAAAGATATATTTTGTCTATATCACGTATATATACAACTTATTATCCGGATTAATCCCCATTAACACTAGATGAGCCAAATTCGTCAAAATACAATATTATAAATAAATTTCAAGTCTTACCCTCTTATTAAGTCCCTAGTGGAGTCGCCACTGTGAGATCTCTGAAAAAATCTCTTTTTTTGAAATAGGTAATTAATATGGAGTCGCCAGTAAGTTTTATAAAAAAAACATACAAAAATAAGTTAACGGAAAGGCCCCTTTTTATCCCTGGAATGGGGACTGATCCGTCACTCCGGTCTGAACCAAAGATTGCGGATTCGGGGGTAAAGGTACGGTCAGGGAAGGTGTTAGGCACCCGGACCGCCCATCAAACTGACGGCCTCTACTATTTATTTATAATATTATATATTTGACGAATTTAACAAAATAGTACAAATTATTTACAAAGAAAAAATAAATTTGGTTAGTTTATATACAAATCATACGATAAATAAAGAAATAAATAAAAGACTGAAATAAAGAGTGCAAAGAAAACTTATTTGAATTGGTACCCTCAGGCCTCTGTGGATGTTGACTATTAATGAATTTCGACTTTGTCGTAAACTAACGGCTCTTATGCGCTTATATGAAAACTGGGATGATTTTTATGTGAATGGTTTGATTTGAAACTGAGATAAAATATTTGAGATGGTAATTTGTACCTGAGTATGGAATTTGTCTTATATGTGTCGCTGGTTTTTGTGTGTCTCGTGTCTTGTTGTCAGTTTTGTATCCCTCGTCTGTTCGTCCTCCTTGTTTTTTTTTAGACAACTATGTACTATTATAGATAAGCAAAAGTCAGAAATATACATACCTGTTACCATACAAACCGAGGGCCAGTAGAGACCCATGAACTAGAAAAAGCACAACTAACATAACTAAAATTACAAAGAGAGTTGATACCAAAACAAAGACGACGCTTTTTAAACGGAGGATGGTGGTCAAGCTGGAACGAGCAATAATCTTTTCTCTTAGAACATGCGCCCCGTTCTTGGGCTCCCGTCAACCTGCAAAAAGTAGATGAACGTCTGATCATCAACATAGATTTATTCATTACCTTAGCTCGAACCCGATTCGAGCAATGACGGCTGGTAGAATTCCCGACAAATCTGCTACAAACTGCTCTTGAATGCGTCTTCGTGACTGCAGAAAATACAAACGGACTTGGACATGTCAAAGTGTTAGAACCGACCTTCAGAGGATGGTCCAAAATAGCACCTTCAGACAAAGAAACTTTGGTAACCTCGTAAAAGTGATTGGAAACCTTCTCAGGTGAGAAACGAGGCTTCTTAACTTCATGAGAAATAGCCTTATCGTCATTGAACTTAATATGATTTATAGCTGGATCAAAATCCACTGCTGGATAATAATTTTTCGGCAAAGGAGGATAAGAGGAAACTGCTTCCCCATCGTCATTGAACTTAATATGATCTGGATATTGATTTTTCGGCAAAGGAGGATAAGAGGGAACTGTTGCTTCCTGTGAAGGATCTTCATTGAGGGTTCTCGGAAAAGATGAAGACTGAGAGAAGAGGGGGCGAACCTTCATATAAGCCCCTGATTTGGGATGGAAAAATTGTAGATTCCTCCCAAGTTTCAAGTTTTCGTAATCTTTGTGAGACAGATACAATTTTTTGTGGGCTTGTCTTTTGTTAGAGAAGCTGCATTTTGTAGTTTCCGGGGCAAAGGTAAGAGAAGGGATATTATCACATTGAAATGGCGAGGGAGAGGGAGACTCAGAACCGGAGTCCATAAACATGTCAGAACTCGCGCTACTTACAAACTGGTCATAGCTAGTCGCATTGGGTAAACATTCCATATTACTACACGAGGCTGTACTCACAGCACCAGGAGATGTAAACTTGTTGTCTATATCAGCATGAAGAAGAGGTTTCTTACCTTTCTTGTCTCTCCCTAAAGGGTCAAATTGGTGAATGACTCGTTTTCCATTAGGATTCAGAAGCAAGAATTCAGAAACGGAGTTGAACTCACGAGCAACATCCTTATTTTTTGGTTCAAGACGCAACGCATACTTAAAATCATCTAAGGCCTCCTCAAAGAGTTTTAATTTCTTTAAGGCAGAGCCTCGCCTAAACAAGGCTTTCACATTGCAAGGATCAATGTCCAGGACAAGATTGCACAAAGATCGGACCTCCTTAAAGTGAGAAAGTTTCAACTCACAAGCAGCTAAATTAAGGACAAGGGAGAGGGCAAGGGGAGAGGCATCAGGTTGAGCTTCCGGAGTTGCAAGAAAACAGAAGAAATTAAGAGCCAACTTATAGAGACTAGAAGCAAGTGGTAAATTACCGTCTTTGAAAAGACAATTACCCCGATCCTTTATCATATGAACAAAGTAAAAAGAGGGCTCCCCCATACTCATAATCCATTTAACTAAACCATCATCATCCAAACCAGCATCATCCATAACCAAAAATTCACCAAGATTAACGAGAAGCGACATATAATCCATTGAAAAAGAGGTTTAATGAAACTGAGACGGATTCTAAAGCAAGAAGGAACACAGCTCTGGTTTGAAACCCTAAAACACCAGAAACAACAAAACTAATTGAACTTACAATGAAAGAACGGTCTTACTGTAAAAGAAACGCCTTCTTGCAACTGAAATGGCCACTGGGCTCAGGAATTTATAGTGAATGATACGATTTATACTCCGAGCACTGAGGAGGAGACTAACGAGAATAGAATCCGATCAAGGAGGATGATGGAGAAGATAGAATCGCGCTCACCGGCAACCTGATGGGGGAGCGGAGAGGACACCGGCGAGAGAGGCGGTAGGCGGTGGGAGGCCCTGGGAAGATGTGGGATTTTTTGGGGGTTTTCTTTGGTATAACCAGTGCTATTTATACAAGTTTAGAATGAAATTCTTTCTTATACAATATAAGTTGTGCTGGCCTTTTGTTGTCTTTCTACGTAAGTAATTGGATTCCTCTAGGACTCTTCTTTAGCCCAACTTGTAATTAGCTGTCATACGGAGTAATGTTTAATGGACTCAAACACTCAGGCTAGCATGTCAACATTAATTCCCACGCACGTGCACTATGAAGAACTCAATTCTTTATCTTCTCTTTGACGGTCAATACGTGATTAGGCGTACGTTTAAGATGGGCCGCCTTATTTACTCCAATAGGTCTAATCACGTCCATATGGTCTCCACCGGTTATTATTGATTTTGGGGCAATAACACCGCACCCGAATTACTATCCAAAAATATAACTTTCGCATTTTAACAAATAGTTAATATGGGCTTTTTGGTGATTTTGTGTTATTTTGAATAATTTATGGGGAAATAAGTGTAAAGAGCCTTAATAATAACATTTTCAATTTTCATTTAGTCATTAAATATGGGGGCTGATTTATATCGACGACGTTTTTCATAAAAAAGACGATGAATGCCCTTTTGACTTTATCTCTCTAAAAAAAATTCTCTCAAATTCAACTAAATAAAAAACAAAAAACAACAACAACAATTAACAATATGTCGGATCTCGATTCAACGGTATGTAAACAACTTAATCATTTGCTTAATTTTTCAATTTTTTTTTTGCGCATCGTTCATTCTATTCGATAGTTGAATTAATTGACGTATTAACTTAATAGTAGCGAATGTTAGAATTTGTTGCGTAATCTGAAAAATGTCCCCCGAAAGATGAACCATGGCCAAAGTTGGAAACCAACGTTCAGACCACGGTCCAAACGTTGGAAACCAACGTTTGCCACGGACCAAACATTGATTTCCAACGTTTGGCCATGGTCCAACATTGGATTTCAACGTTTGGACATGGTCCAACGTTGGATTTCAATGTTTGGCCGTGGTCAAACGTTGGAATTCAATGTTTGGCCGTGGTCAAACGTTGGATTTCGTTGTTTGGCCGTGGTCAAATGTTGATTTTCATTGTTTGGCCGCGGATTAAAGTTGGTTTTCGTTGTTCGTCCGCGGTTGATCGATGGAAAGTAATGTTTTGCCGCGGTCGTTTATTGAGTCTCGTTGGAATTCAATGTTTTAGGCATGAATTACTCGTTTTTACATGTTTTTCTTTCGTTTTACGCAACTTATGTTGTTTATTAATCCTTTTTATTGTCTTACTATAGTCCTTATTGCTTGTAACAGGAATCGTGGGAGGATTTTGGCGAGAATCCAATTGATTACAACCCGTTGTTCGAGACTACTATAGATTTCGAAACGCGTGACGATGCTTTCATTTGGGATCAGAAAATCGCATTCGAGAATGGGTTTGCTTTGGTTAAAGCAAATAACGGAGCTAAAAATAGGAAAAAGAACGGGTTGTTGGCAAGTTATTTTCGATGTAAAAGACATGGTAAACCAAAAGAAACGGACGATCTTGAAAAGCCAAGGAGGTCGCAGAAGTGTTCATGTAAGTTTCGTATTCGTGCCGTTCAAAATTTCGTGTCTAAAAATGATAAAGAGACGGTGGTGTGGAACATTTTAACCTCCGAGGGTGGTGGACTACACAACCACAACGTAGCCGTTTATAAGGATGGGGATCGGCACTTTGCGGGATTGGACGCGGAAGAGAAGGCATATGTTAGGCAACAAACATTGGCCGGGGTTCAACCGAGGGATATTAAAAATGGTCTTCATTTGAGATCCCCCGATAAACCTCAACCGTCAAGCACCCAACTGTACAATGAAACAAGGAAAATTAAGAAAGAAGAAATGGGTGAAAGAAACACCGCTCAGCAAATGTTGGCTCTAGCGGTGGCAGCGAAATACGTGCACTTCTACGAGATTTCTTCCGAGGAGTCAAAAGAGTTGACTCACATTTTCATGGCTCATCCTGAAGCGATTAAGTTGTTCCGGGCTTATCCTTATGTGGTCCTCATGGATTCGACTTATAAAACCAACATTTACCAGAATCCACTCATTGAGATGGTTGGTGTGACACCCACGGGATCGTCCTTCTTAATTGCATGTGCGATGATTCCTAAGGAGTCTGACGTGAATTACCAGTGGCTGTTGAGAAAGTTAGCTGCGATTTTAGATGCCACCGGAGTTGCGTCCCCTGCTGTATTTGTCACCGACCGGGAATTGGGTTTGATCAGCGCTCTTGAGCAAGTATTTCCCCGGGCTGAGCATTTGTTGTGTAGATGGCATGTGAACAAAGCCGTCAACGCAAAAGCCTTGACAACATACCAAACTGAAAGTATGAGGAAATTTGTCATCTCAAATGATGAAGATGGTTGGTTTAAGGTGATCAATTCATATACCGAGGAATCTTTTCAGCGTGCGTGGCAGTGTTTCCAACTAATAGAAATTTGGAAATTTTTTTCAAATACTCACTACTTCATAACAATGGCTAACATAAGAAACACAAACTTTATAATTCAAATGTTACCGTTATAATTCAAATTTTACCGTTATAATTCAAAATAACCGTTATAATTCAAATGTTACCGTTATAATTCAAATGTTACCGTTATAATTCAAAATAACCGTTATAATTCAAATGTTACCGTTATAATTCAAATGTTACCGTTATAATTCAAAATAACCGTTATAATTCAAATGTTACCGTTATAATTCAAATTTTACCGTTATAATTCAAAATAACCGTTATAATTCAAAAATAGCCGTTACAATTACTAGCTTATAAATAGGCCGTTCTATTTCAATTTCAATCACAACATCCAATTCTAATCACAACATCCAATTCTATTCACAACATACAATTCTAAAATGGATCTCACAAATGCACAAAAAACCAGAGTTTATCAAATAAGAATCGACCTAATTGTTCAAAATTTACCAATTCTAATTGAGCGTCTTGAATCGGTGGTTCCCGGTGCCTTTGTATGGCACATGCTTGAAGAGCCTCCAATTGGTAGCCTTTGTATAATTTTACAAGGAAACCGAGAAGATGTGCTAACTCCAAAGAATTACAGATGAGGTTGTCTCTGATGAAGCATTAACCGAGAAGATGTGGGAGTTTCGTAGGTTAAAAAGTGACATCTTAACATATTTTGAGCGCATTCTCACCGTGATCGATTACCCAAGACTATCGACTTATGTCTTTGGTAGAGTGTCGGGGCAAGGAATTCTTTATCTCTACTTGAATGATTTGTTGATTGAATATATGTCTACCCAACCTGAAGAAATTGAGGTTCATGACCATGAAGAAGATAAGGAATCGTCGTCTTCATCATCGGAAGATAATTAAGTTCGATAGTTATTTAATTATGTTATGTTTTAAGTAATAATCGTTTATGGTTTGGGGTTTAGGGTTTAGGGTATGGGGTTTAGGGTTTAGGGTATGGGGTTTAGGGTTTAGGGTATGGGGTTTAGGGTTTAGGGTTTAGGGTTTAGGGAATGGGGTGTTGTTGTTAGTTTTGAATTTATGTTTTAAGTGGTTTATGTTTTAATCATATTTTAAGTGCTTTATGTAATGTCCTTGTATTTCAATTAATGAATGTTTTAATTAAATTATGTTTAAAGTCATTTAATTAAATATCGTTGCATTTACTTAAATACCGTCTCCAAACAATAATAAAAATAAAACATAAAAATTATCCATACAAAGATACTAAAAAAACCATACAAACATCATCCAAACATACATAATCCAACGAAATAGAAAAACATAAGAAAATGAAAAGAAACTAGTCATCATACACGTCTGCATAGTAAGGACGCATCCCCGCAAACAAATCCTCTAGAGTCTCTCTCTCGGTCTCCGCATCATCTTGCTGGAAGACATTCTTCAACTTACGACTAACGACTAGGGCGACTTAGGCTCCTCATGAAACTCGACAGGCCGAAAATGGACGCGGTGTGAGGGGGGATAAAAGTAGGGGTGTGAATGCTCTACATACCAAGACATGTATCCCTTAGTACACTCGAAAGGCATATATGCCTTCTTTGACATGTGTCGGAGGTGTATGATGGATATCTCGGACATCCATGTCCTATCGGGGTCTTGCCCGAAATCCAGCCTGTAAGTCCCGTTCGCGGGCCGAGACTCCTTCACCGCAATAGGCATCGAGGCCGGGACATCCTGACGGTACCCAAACTGACGCATGCATCGATCCGGCTGGTACGGCTCTACTATATCAAGATGTCTGATAAAACCCGAGTAAAGCGATACTCTGCAAGCTCCCTGAGGACGGTTCCCGTAAGGCAACCATCGGACATGCTCTGCCGTAAGATCGTCCAAACTATGACGATACAACTGAAAAGTACGAGACTCGCCCTTACTCCGAGGCAAGTTGGCCCAACCCTCAACAAGAGGACGGTCCTCAAAACAGAATCCAGCACCGGGTCGGAACCTGGGAAAGTACTCGTATATCCACGCCTGGAGTAACGGTAGACACCCACTAACACCCAAACTATCTCGGCGCGATGCCATCCCTAGCTGTCGGTACAAGTAAGCCAAACAAGCCGCACCCCAAGCATATGAACCAACCCGCTCAAGACTATCAAACAAGGGCAACAACTGAGCGGACACCCTATCACCACTCTTATCCATGAAAAGAGTGTGACCCAGTAACATCAAGAGGTAAGCCCGTAACGAGTCATGCTCGTTCCCTAGGTAAACAACACGACTCAACTCCGATGTTAGTAAACCGCCATTCTTGTAGAGCGGTGGTACAACATCGGACTCAGGAACTCCATAAAACCTCGCAATCTTGCCCCGCAAACCACTGTCATCATCCTCGCCCGAACCGGCCACAAGAACCCGATCACCACTAACAGGGTATCCCAAGAATATCTTTGGACATCATGGAGCATGATACTAATCTCTCCAAAAGGCATATGGAAAGTGTTAGTATCCGGGTTCCACCTCTCGATAAAAGCACTAAGGAGGTTATCATCTAGACCGGTGGTAAAACACCCCTTCAAAACCCCAAGCCCGCTCGCCTCTACCCTAGCTGCAACACCCTCAGTGAGAACCATGTGCCTAATCTCCCTCGCAGCTTTCGGCCTCTCGTAGAGCTTGATCCACGACCTCATATTCTCCGGGTTAGTGTCCGACCAACTGTTGAACGCAACGTGACCACCAAAACTCCGTAGGGTGCTAATGTTCCTAGGACCACCAGGAACGGGCTCTCTCAGGACCCAAGAACTATCCCTACTCGGCCTCCTCGACCTATCGGTGCTAGAGGACTCTCTAACACTCGAATAACGTCCTCTACTATCCCGGCCCAACTTCAGACTCAACACTCTCGGGTCTGCGGGTTCGGTTGGACCACATACTTTCCAGCGTCCTCCTCCTCCTCCCCGTAACCGCCGTCATCCGACGGCTCATCATCTCTATCATGCTGGTAACTACCAGCAACCTCCCGAGACCTCGCCTCCTCCGACTCGCTAACGACGTGACCGGGAGTAGGCATCATAACCATACCAGACGTCTCTCGAAGTGGGGGTGGCTGCTTGTGGGCCTGCTTAACTCGCAAACGACGCTGAGCCGTAACATAACGCCAAATGGTGACGGTCGTGTATGTTAGGCGGAGCCGAGCATTCATGATTGCCTTTCCTCTCTCATTTCGATCTGCCATCTGCATTAGGAAATTGGAAGTTGTTAGAAAACACGTTAATCGACTAAATATCATATAAAGTAACAAAAATCGGCAAATAATAGCATAAAACACGGTTTTTTTAAAAAAAAAATTAATTTACCGCGGACTAACAAAACAAACCCCTTCTTTGACCGCGGTTGAACAAAAAAATCCCTTAGTTGACGGTGGCTAAACAATTTTTTTTTTTTTTTAACCGCGGGCAAACATTTTTTTTTTTTTTTAACCGCGGCCAAACAACGAAAATGGATGTTTGACCACGGCCAAACAATTTTTTCCAACGTTTGACCACAGTCAAACGTGAGAATTAAACGTTTGACCGCGGCCAAACCTCCAAATCCCACGTTGCTCTGCCGTCTCACGTTGGAATTCAACGTTTCACCACGGCCCAAACGTCCATTTCCAACGTTTGGCCGTGGTTTCGGCCCTAAAACGCAACAAATTCACTCCCAATCCGATTAACAACAACAAATTTCGACTCAAAAATCAATCCCAATCAACTATATTTCGCAAACAACATATAACAATACCAAAATTTACATAATAACAACTAATTAACATGAATTTTAATAGAAAAACTATCAATTTCTAAATTTAATAAAAACCTAACACATAACCTAATTTCAATTCTAAAACAAAATCTAATCAATTTAATCGATTAACAATAACAATAAAGGAAACAAAACAATTTAATTTCATAGTTTAATTCAATTACATTCAATTTCTAAACTAGTTTAACAAAAAAAAAAAAAACATTACTTACCTTTGTTTGTAGCAGCGGCGGCAGGGGTGTGGTGGTAGCAGGGCCGTGGTGGTAGCAGTGGCGTGGTGGTAGCAGCGGCGGGGGTGTGGTAGTGGTGGTTGACGAATGGATTGAATGTTGGTGGAAGTTGAATGTTGGTGGAAGTTGAGTGTTGGTGGAAGTTGAATGTTAGAGAGAATAGAGAGAAATGGTGAAGTGAGATAGCAGGGGCAAGGTCGTCTTTTTTTATGAAAAACGTCGTCGACGTTTACTAAAACGTCGTCGATATTAACGAATCCGGTTAAATATTAGCCTCATCATCGGGTACCCTTAAGGCTAGTAGACAACTTTGAGGTGTCTACAACATTAGTTATGGTGATGAGTTTTATGCCCTAAAATTGTTGGAAGTTTTAATTACTTGACTTGTATAATATAGTGATGAGAGTTTTGTATGTAGTCCCTTTGTCATTGAAGATGAACAAAAACTATCAGGAGACTAGAAAGATCACTAAACTGCATGAAATAAAGTTATATGTGCATTAAAAAGTTCTTCAGTTGCATCAGTTGGTTATATTATGATACTAATTACCGTTGTTTAAGGGCATTAATTTTAAGTTAAGCTTGTTCCGATAATAAGGGAGGGTTTTAGGGTTGGTTTGGTAAGATGCTTATTCAAATGTCGCTTATTATATTTTATGAGTTGGAATCGATGTTTCGTCGTTAACTAACTTGGACTTTGTCTATTTTCTGCTTTTATTATTTACATTTCGAGTTTAAACTATGCAGATTTAGTTGTATATGCTCTGTGTTTTGAGCTACTAAAGTTAATAAATGTTTTACTGAGTCAAGTATACTTACAGATTCCCATTACTTAAAAATCTTTCCCTTTACCATTATGCATATACAGAAAAATATGGAAAATTGGTGCAAAGGCTGGGTAGTCAATAATGAGGATGTAGATATAGAACTCTTCATTAAGGATTATGTCAAAGCAAAAACAGATGCTATGAGTTGGTTTGGTCAACTTAAAGAAGTCGAGTTCAATGGCAGTTTCAACCATTCCCAATATGATGTTTTAACTGATCCAGATCTCATTTAAAAAATCTTCGACCTTCTTGATAGCTGTTCCGATAAGGCAAACATGGCCACTGTTTGTAAACTTTGGGCTAAGTTGTTTCTTTTTTTATCCGAACTCACCTTGTTTTCTATTGGCGTACCTGCAAAATTTACGCGTCAGTGATGTCAATGGCGTTAGGATAATTCGTAGGAATGGTAGACTAATTTCCCAAAGATGCAAGTGTTTTATGACGGATAATCAAGCAGCCAGATTTATCATGCATGTTCACTAACGAAAAAAATGTATTCTAGAGCGCCCATCTTAATCCACTCAATGATATTCAAATCAAACAAGTAAATGAGATGTTGCGGGATATGCCAACCCTAACACATGAAGCAGCGAAAGAAATTGCAACACCCTTACTAGTTCGTTGAACTTTCTATCATGTTGAAGTAGTAGATTTGATCTAGGTATAGCACAAGTGGTAGTTTGTACAACTTTTTGGCCAATGTACTATGCTGGTACTTAGGGATTTAAACATCAAGGTTTAAACGTTCCTTTTGTCGGGCTTTAGTGACGGGAAAGGGTTTAGGCTTTAGTAATAACTATGTAATTTTCATTTGAGATTTTGGATAGCAGAAGTTGTTATGTAATGTTGGTTGACAATTTGGATAAAAGAAGTTATGTAATGTTGTTTTGACATTTTGGATAACATTTAGTTTTACATTTTTTGCCAATGTTCTTTTGTTTTTTTGTTTCAATTAGTTTTGATCCAATATCCTTCTTTTAAATTGTAGCCGGGCTGCCTAATCCCTCTTACTCCATATTCATCAACTTGTGTTATGTCCTTACCTCTACTTTGCAACAATTCATTGTCTCAAAATCTAACGAAATTATTGACAAACACTACTACAGATACAGGCTATAACAACGGTCAAAAACCGTTGTTATATAAAAAAAGCGGACGTTGTTAAAGCGTCCGTTGTAGAAGGTTTTAACAACGGTTAGTTTTCTTAAGGAAACCGTTGTTAAAACTATTAACAACGGTTTTATGTATAAAAACCCGTTGTGGAAAGTGTGACTCAATTTTGGGGGGAAAGTTATAACAACGGGTTTTAATATACAAAATCGTTGTTATAACAAAAGACAACGGGTTGTTTTAAAATAACCGTTGTTGTTTGTTCTTAAAAAATAAAAAAAAATTAAATTAAATATTACTAGATGCATGCATAATTACGGCCTGTTAGAATTCCGATGCATGCATTATTACTGACATCACTGTACATATGAACGGATAATATGGAATGAGAAGGGTTAGTAATAAGATTTGAAGCAGCATTATTGAGAGATATGATGATGATTATGGCACAACTTCCTAACATATATATTAATTAAAAAGCAACTCAACCCACACATTGCTTAGTATAAATACATTGCATATCTCAACTAACATTTCCATTATCTCAATATATTCATCTCCAAACCCTAACTGCTAAAACAAACTCTACTTAATCTTTCAAAACAAACTCAAAAAACTCCAACAAAATGAATGATTTCATCCTTAAGACTCTTACCATGATCGAGAACAACAACAACTTCATCCGCCGGTTCCTCCATATTGAGGAAAGTTTCAGAGCTACCTTGCGGATGCTCGATCCGCACCAAGCACGCCAAAGAAGATGGCTTGACGGAGCAAAGCAGCGATTGCGGCTATATGACGATATAGCAACTTCTGAACGGAACCTCCAAATAGCCAAGGAGGAGAGGACGGATACGATAGAGCAGAATAAGATCCTCTATGAAAATATAAGAATTGCATTTTTACATATGTAATTTTTTTTTAATTTATGTATTTATAAATTAATATATATATATATTAATTATGTTTATCTTACTTCTTCATCTTGCTTCTTCATTGTTTTACTAACTAATTATGCGAACAATACTTAAACAAATAACATAATGGTCGATACAAACACATACATGCAAAAGAAATAAATAGAAAAAGAAAATAATGACGATGAAACTAACAGTGACGGCGAGATTTACCTGATAAATACAGAACGTAATAGACGATGAAATCACAGTGACGGCGAGAAGATAAAGCGACGATGAGAAAGAGAGAAAGAGAGAAAGAGAGAAAGAGAGTGTGTATGTGTTTTGTGTTTGTTTGTCTGCTGTGTTTGTGTTTGTGTATTAATAAGGGTTGTGTTTTGTGGCTGCAGCAGACTTCTGTTTGTGTGGTTTATAGTATGGAAGGTATTGACAACGGTTATTAAACAACAACCGTTGTGAAATATGTTTTAACAACGGTTGTATAAAAACACCCGTTGTTAAATAAGTTTTAACAACGGGTTTCAAAAATAACCGTTGTTATTACTTTTCACTAACTTTGCGCCAATTTTGCGCCAAATTATTAACAAAGGTTGTGCATGTGTGACCCGTTGTTAAAACTAATAACAACGGTTTTTATAACCATACCCGTTGTAATTTATTTTAGTAAAATTCGCGCCATACATTCTACAACGTCTATTGTGATTTTCGTGAATAATCGTTGTTAAAGGGGCGTTGTAGTTGCCTAGATTTGTAGTAGTGAAAATGTTCATATGTCGTCATTATAAATATGTAACTTGTAGAACAATTTGCGTTTGTCTTTTAACTGTCTTAAAATATCACTAAATTCATTGACAGATATGAGGCGAAAGTCTGTTGCAGTCAAGAAGAAAAAACCACCAGTGAAAGGAGGCAGGTCAGTTAAAGATTATTTCCCACCAAAATCAACAACTACTGTTGGAAAATGTGTCCTCAGCAATAGTGCGATCACATGATTTAATATCATAATTAAGTCTCCTATCAAGAATACAAAAGGGATGATTCTTTATACAGTCAACAGATCATCATTAATCGGTAATGATTGACTAACTAGAGTTTGACATTACTGTCGTGTGACGGTGGTGGTCAGTTGATCCCTTTAGGTCACACCTATAGGATGACGCCCAAATAGATATTTAATTAATTGTATGCGATACAGATTAATTAATTTCTTAATTTTGGGAGTGTGATTTTGCGTCTTATTGTAATGGATTAAATAAGATTTAATTTAGTATTTAAGTGTTAAATTGCTAAATTAGTTGAGGTTTTATATAAGTTTTGAGGTAGAGGTAATTGGTTATTTAAAGTTATAAGAAGTTGTAATTTTAACTAACTAGCAATTATAGGACCCATTATATATTGATATAATGGTAGTATATTACTCAAAAGTGGAGTGTATATTATATTATTAATTGTAATATTTAAGTGTTAAATGATTACATTAATAATTAATTATGTAAGATAATTAAACATATGACTTATAAGCATTTGTGGGACAAATGATAAAAGATAATAATAGAGCAAAAGAGCTCCATATTGCCGGCCAAAGGAGAGCAAAAGATGTTCCCTTTTGTCTTTTGTTTATTTTGGTTAGAGTGTGATAGTGACATATCACATAAGCTTTAATCATGTTACATCTTACATAAATGTTTCATACACCCTACCTATGCTATACAAACAAGTAAAAACAAGAGGAAAAGATTCCTCCTTGTAAGATGAGCACCGGTTTTGTGCTCTTAAATATGAGCATTTGTTGCTTATTTTTCCCTCTTGGTTTTTAGCTTGTTTTCTCTCATACTTTCCTCACATGCAAAATCCTCCAACTACTCTCAAATACTAATATTCTCCAACTATTACTAGAAGTAGTAATACTAGAAATATTAGTAATATTAAGGAAGTATTTCAACTACATATCTAGTTAATATTAGTAGGAATTTTTGGGTTAAATCTTGGCTGCAACTTATTGGAGTGTCTTCTATACTTGGAGTCTTAGTAGGATCATCCATCATATTAAGATCAAGAATAAGTGAAGGAAGGTGACCTTACTTGTGCCCATATTTTCGAACCAAGCATCAATGTAAGAGACATTGTTTTTCTTATAAATCTCTTATTTTGTTATGCATGCACTAGATCTAAAGAAACAAGTTAATTAGTTCACTATTAGAGGAGTCTAATAATAGGTAAATAATCCTAACAAGTGGTATCAGAGCATAAGGATGTTGCATGCATAATCGATTATTGTTTTTCCGAGTTAAAAGGTTAACATATAAAACTAAAATTTTGTGATTTATAAGTATAAGCCACAAAATCATCATGCATGTTATATATTTGATCCTAAAATATTTTTAGGTCATTTTTATAATTTATGGAAATTTATAGCTCATTATAATGATTTGTAGTGATTTTATTACATTTTTATGATTAAAATGAACTTTTATTCACTAAAATACGTTAAAATTCATTACTGGCCGTGGTATTTTAGTATGACCTCACATGAATATTTTATGTATTGTATGTAAAATATAATATTAATGTGATTAATATTTCATGATTTATGAATTTTTAGTGTAAAAATGGCATAAATGGATGTTAAAATGACCAAAATTTGTTAAACGTACTCTCTGACCTTGAAAATTTTATATGACCTCAAATGCATATTTTACAAGTTATGTGTAAAATATCGTATTAATTGGATTAATATTGCATGATTTATGATTTTTATGAGAAACAAATGGAATAAAAGAGGTAAAATGGTTAAAAATAGTTAAATTTCGAATTGGGCTATGAAACTTTAATATGATGTCACATGCATAATTTACAGAGTGTATATAAATTTAGAGATTAAATGATCTCATTTAGCATGATTTATTAATTTTTAGTGTAAAAATGGCATAAATAGTGACTATTTTAGCATAAATTGGTAAATTGAATTGCATGGCATGAGAAAATTATTTTAGGTTGCATAAATATTCCAATAATCAGATATAATGTTGTAAAATTGATTGGATTAAATTTTAGATACTTTAGATGTTTTATGAGATAAAACGATAAAATGCAACTATATTTTCTCAAAAATTAATTCGAAACTTTTAACCATGATTTTTGACATTATGAGTGTCATGGAAATATTTCAGAATGTTAAAAAATTTAAAATTCAAATTTTGAAATTTTTGTGATTTAATTTGGATTTATTTCATTAATATTATGATTTTAAGGTCAAATATGAGCATAAAAATTAAATCAAGTTGAATTATTGTCAAAAATTGAGTGATGACTAATTTTTGAGTCCTAAGAGTGTTAGGATAATTAACTTGAACTTAGATATGATTTAAGTGTAAATTTGTGATTTTAAGAAGTTAATAACACGCATTTCCATAAAACCGGGTTATATAAACGATACAAGTTAAATAGGGCGATTTGGCACATAATATGGCATGATAGACACATATTATAATGCTGCATATTTAAATTGTTGAATGTCTTTTATTTATATAATTTCGAATTATGTAATTTTATCTTAGTATGGCCTTAGTTTTAATCGATATTACCCGTAATGAAAGGGAATATTGATTCGGTTGTAATTTAATGTGATCTCGTATCACTTTTATTTTATTAGTTTTTCCATTCTACAAATGTATAATAGGGATAGTTTTGTATTTTTATTATTATTTGTAATTATGGAGTTTCTTCAAGACGGTGCCATTCGAAAAGGTGATCCGACGAAGACGGTGTTCTTGGGAAGCGCGCCACTTGAAGATTCAAGGGACCAAAGGAGTTGGTTTCCGAATATGTAATAGATTATTTGATTTTATATTTTAGGAAGGCCATACTAGGAATTTTATTATTGCTTTGCATTTCTTTTAATATGTTACATGCATTGCCAAATTGCCATAACAACACATGCATATCATATCGAGTCATCGACCGTGTCAATTAAAATTATCGTAGTTCACCGCTTTAGTTCACTTAAAACGTGATAGATAATAAATTGACAAGACCTCTCGCATATAATAATTGAGAAATAGCCTTACCAAATAGTAGAAACCATGAATCCCAATTTCATAAGGGAGTTAAGCCGGCTTCACCGTAATACAAACCTTGTTACGTTGGGTAAGTGGGTAATAAAATGTTATTACATCGAAATTTGGATTGAGCTCAACGGAAGTATTCGTGACCTTAGTCGCATGTGTTCCGGGCTAAAGATGAAAATTAGAGTAATTTTTATCAACCGAGAGTTCTAAACGTATAATCGATTAAGAGGTTAATCCATCGAGTTATATTAATAAGGGATGACTCGGCTCACCGTACCCGTATTAATATGAATTTGGATCTCAGAATCATTTATGTTAGTTGGGTGGAAGTCACTACATAGATGCTTAAATACTTGTAGTTATATTTACGAATATTATCAAAACGATAGATGTTAATTAATTCCTTCACTTCGTATTTTGTAGTCAAAATCGTTTTATTAATCGCAATGGCAACTCCAATCACATCCGCAACCACTAGCTCCAACATGCTCACCAATGTGTCATGGCTCCGATCCTTCATGGATCGTTGTAAGTTAAAAAAGAATGAGTCCAATTTCGCCGATTGGGACGCACAACTTCGCTTGGCCATGGAGGGTGACGACAAGCTTCGTTACCTTACCGAGGCATCTCCCACCGAACCTAATGCAAGGTCCACCGCCGCCGCCGCTAGGCAAGCCTATGAGGTTTACCAAAAGGAGTCGGACGTGATCAAAAATGTGTTGATCTTTGCTATGGAGGCCGAACTCCAAAGAAGTGCTATAAAGATTACCACCGCTCATGAGATCTACATGAAGCTAGTGAACATGTTTTCACGAGCTCCTAGGGTAATACAATATGAAGCGGCTTCCGCATTCTTTGATCTCAACATTAAGGAGGGCCAAAAAGTTAGCCCTCATGTGCTCAAGTTGATGGAGCATGTTGAGACCTTGAAAATACATAAGGTGGAAATTCCCGATGAACTCGTAATTGATCGAATTCTTCATTCCCTCAACAAAATCAAAGCATATGTTCAATTCCGGGTGAATTTTAATATGCAAGATATGAAAGTTTCCCTTGATGAGTTGCACAAAATGCTTGTGCAAGCCGAAAGGGACATGGGGCTAAGTGTTAGCACCACCAAAGATGTGCTCAATGTCAATCATAAGAGTAAGGGAACCTTCAAGAAAGGCGGGAAAAAGGAAAAGAAGCGAACTCCCAACAGGAACAAAGCAAAGACTTATGAAGCAAGCTCCTCCAAGCCCAAGTACAGTGCCTCCTTTGGGGACAAGTGTCACTACTGTTTTGGTGTTGGGCATTGGAAGAGAAACTGTTCCAAATATCTTGGCGACATCAAAGCTGGAAAGATTATTCCAATACGTATATGACTATCCCTATCTTTTATGTTTCAATCTCAACCTTGGTATGATGATACAAGTTGTGATGATTAACCTTTTTATTGTAAATATGGGCTCCTAGCAAGGACAAAGGCAAGGAGAAGCAAGCTTAGAGGATCACGAGGGAAGCTAGAGTAGCCGATTTGTTGAGATGGATCTATGGAAGCTTAGCTTTAATTTACTTTGTCTTTAATTTTATGATGTATTTGAAGTTTTTAGAACTATTTTGATTTCCTTGTGTGACTTGGAAATTTGTTTGTATCCTTTAAACAATTGTTGTGCTTTGGATATTTATGGTTTGGTTTTCAACCCAAATCACTTGTTTTATTGTATCGCTTGTTCTAAAATTATCATCATATACTACTTGCGTAGGGAAACATTAGATAGACAACTCAAATTGATCAAATAGACGATTATGATGATTAGATCATTATATGTCCATAAGCTATGAATTTGATTCTCCTTATGTCATTATTACTAAAAGTAACAACTTACTTATGTAAGATTAATTATAAAGTTGTGATGAGCTATTGAACTCATAAAGTAGGGAATTTACGATACCATACGGACACATTATTCTAAACGGATGGTCAACCATGAGATACCTAGAATAGAGAGTATATTAAAGAGATGACATGGATAAGACTCGTATATTACATGAATCAAACTGCCATGTTAGGGATGGCCTTTTGATAGCTAATACATAGTCTAGATAGACTCCTAATATCATGAATCAAACTGCCATGTTAGGGATGGTCTTTTGATAGCTAATACATAGTCTAGATAGACTCCTAATATTCCACAATATATATGTTTGTACCTCACAAAGCTACCTCTCAAGAAGATAGATGTATTTCTGAGAGATAGAGTGGGAGAAGATTGGATCGTTATAAACATGTCTTATAGTGTTACTTTGTGAAAGTAATGAAACTATAGAGTGGGGGCATTGTTCAGTAGGAGTTTATCGCAAATGTCTTATTGTTTAAAAATATTACTTTGTGAAAGTGATAGTATCATGACCTTGTTACATACGAGTCGAAGCATTACAATCCGAAAATTGTTACTCAAGAGTAGATTTACCTTAAAGCAAGGGTTTCTTTAAAGATAAATAGAGCTTTAGAGTACTCAAATGCATAAGATTGACATAAAGATGTTGATCAAGATTAATTGTGTTAGGAAATACCGCATTTCATCTTAATGAAGAATGGCAATTAAAAATTTGCTTTTCTAAAATGCAAATTTAGAGAAGGATGTGTTTGGAACACAAATCTTAGATAAAGATCTTAGATAAAGATCTAAGAATCCTAACACATTATGCGTAGCTTTCTTAAGTGATCCTAGAATGGTCTTAAGCAAGAATTAAAGGATTATATTTTTCGTTCATGTGATAATAGTGAATGGTTTCATTCACATGATTGAAGAATCATGATTATACATGAAGTTAAGTGGGAGCCAGAATCATTTCTCCATGTCTTATATGTTTATGACATATTACTTATTGAGAATAATGTACCAATGTTCTCTTTTGTCAAGAATGATTGGGAAACTAGGAGAAGGTGCAATATACTTTAGATTACCGAATCTATGAGAGAGTATATTGGCATAGAGTTGAGAGTCTTATGAGGATAAGATCTTTCGTATCTGTTGTACATCAATAAGGTTGAATAGGCTATTCATATTGGTGGAAGTGGAATTACTATGATGGAGTCATAGTCATTCACTGAACCCATTAAGTTGTTGATCACATGAAATCGATTACCAATGTTTCCGCCATTAGAACGATCATGTATGCCAACAGACGCACATGTTGTGATGAACCATATGCTAGGAGCATAATAAGTCAATATCAAGTTAATTCATAAGATGGTCTTGTGAAAGCCTTAAAGAACAATTGAAGATTTGTTCGATTGTTTGGATGATAAACTAAGTTTGGTGTTGAAGGGTTGTACAAACTTTAGTTTCCAAACTTAAAGGGATTTGTTGTAATCCTAGGCTGATTTTATTGACGAAGAAGTAAGAAACTTGAAAAGTGTTTTAGTTTCGTGCATTGAAAATTCTACAAAAGAAATCTTAAGTAAATTGTGATAAGTTGGTCAAGATAGGGATTAAGAGTGAATCCATCTATAAATGACTTTTTCACAAGTTATGTGATAACAGTTGGAGCATCATTCAAGTTAAAGAGCCCAAGTGTAGTAAGAAGACTGGACAAATACTTAGAGATAAATTCAAGTTATTAAAAATAACATTGAATCGAAAAAAATAGCAATTGACAAAGTTGGAATATATGGATATAGGGTATATTCACTTGCCAAGCTTTTATTGCATTTTTACTAGTGTTAATGGTACATTAAATATTATAAGATATGAAGTAGTAATAGTGTATTGACTATTCATATGTGATAATCGCATTTATCGTTTGAGTTTCATTAAACTCACCCGTTATCTTATCGTATCCAAATGGGTTGTAGAGACAAATTGAACCCCATTAAAGTGAACTGGATTAACATGGTATTCGCCCCTAGTTACTTATATGAGGTGACGTCTCGAAGTGACTAGAGTGTGATGCGATTGATGGCAAGTTCAAGTGTCATAGAGTCATACAGGATGACTAGTCGATCACATAGGCAGACTGTTTGGGACACTCTGTCGGGCAGTGACCGCTTATAGAGTTCTGGTAATTCATAAAGCCTGGTCGTGGCAAGAGCTACTATAGTATTCTTATGAGTCAATTCTTTTGACTAGAGACTATTCGCCCAAGTTGGCACAATTTCTGATTAGCTTTGATTTATACTCTACGACTTAGTAAATGAGGTCAAACTGGGTATATTTTGGGTTATGATGAACTGTGGCTGAACAAAGGGAATAGTGCAATAGGAATTGTCCACCCCTTGTCATTAAAATTAATTATGTAAGATAGTTACAAGAAGTTGTAATTTTAACTAACTAGCAATTATAGGACCCATTATATATTGATATAATGGTAGTATACTACTCAAAAGTGGAGTGTATATTATATTATTAATTATAAAATTTAAGTGTTAAATGATTACATTATTAATTAATTATGTAAGATAGTTAAACATATGATTTATAAACATTTGTGGGACAAATGATAAAAGGCAATAATAGAGCAAAAGAGCTCTATATTGCCGGCCAAAGGAGAGCAAAAGATGCTCCCTTTTGTCTTTTGTTTATTTTGGTTAGAGTGTGATAGTGACATCTCACATAAGCTTTAATCATGCTACATTTTACATAAATGTTTCCTACACCCTACCTATGCTATACAAACAAGTAAAAACAAGAGGAAAAGATTCCCCCTTGTTAGATGAGCACCTGTTTTATGCTCTTAAATATGAGCATTTGTTGCTCATTTTTCCTTCTTGGTTTTTAGCTTGTTTTCTCTCATACTTTCCTCACATGCAAAATCCTCCAAATACTCTCAAATACTAATACTCTCCAACTATTACTAGAAGTAGTAATACTAGAAATATTAGTAATATTAAGGAAGTATTTCAACTACATATCTAGTTAATATTAGTAGGAATTTTTGGGTTAAATCTTGGGTGCAACTTATTGGAGTGTCTTTTATACTTGGAGTCTTAGGAGGATGATCCATCATATTAAGCTCAAGAACAAGTGAAGGAAGGTGACCTTACTTGTGCCCATATTTTCGAACCAAGCATCAATGTAAGAGACATTGTTTTTCTTATAAATCTCTTATTTTGTTATGCATGCATTAGAACTAAAGAACAAATAATTAGCAAGTTAATTAGTTCACTATTAGAGGAGTCTAATAATAGGTAAATAATCCTAACAACTACAAGCATGAATGACATTGAGCAAACTAATTAGAGTATGAAAATCTGCATAGTTTTGTCTTTTTTTTTTTTTTTTTTTTTTTTTTTTTTACTTTGATCCCTTACCCAAAAATAATGGTAGGCTGCAATAGGCTGATCACTGCATGAAGTCGCCTTGTAGACGCATTGAAAATCGATGTATGTGCATTAAACAATCTGGAACATGCATGAACTATGTAAAATCTTGTTGCCATATCAAAATTTGCTAAGTAACATTGCCGACCTAACACACCCTAAATCGTAAACCCTCCCTTTTTAGGGTTTGGGGTTTACAATTTAGGGTTTTGTGTTTGGAATTCAGGGATTAGGGATTAGGGTTTAGGGTTTAGGGTTTAAGTTTTACCTTCCCCCTTTGGGGTTGTCTATTTAACCTTGTACCGATAATAAGGGAAATGGCTTAGGGTTGGATTAGGCGGATCCGGGGTAGCAGTCCGCCTAATCCAACCCTAAACCTTTTCCCGCCCCGTTATAGAATACCCGGCCTCCTAGTTTATATCCCGTCCCTAAAAAAGGGTTCAATCGGCCCCTCTAGGGTGTCTTTTGGTCTTGCGGCCTTTTGAATGAGAAGCAAGGCAAAGGGTTTAGGGTTAGATTAGGCGGATTTGCGGTAGCTGTCCTTCTAATCCAACCCTAAACCCTTTCACGTCCCGTTTTAGGATACCTGGCCCCTAGTTTAAATCACGTCCCCCAAAAAGGGTTCACTCGGCTCCTCTAGGGTGTCTTTTGGTCTTGCGGCCATTCGAATAAGAAGCAAGGGAAAAATTTTAGGGTTAGATTAGGTGGATCCGCGGTAGCGGTCCGCCTAATCCAACCCTAAACCCCTTACCGTCCCGTTCTAGGATACCCGGCCCCCTAATTTAAATCTTGTCCCTAAAAAAGGGTGCACTCGGACCCTCTATGGTGTCTTTTGGTCTTGCGCCCGGTCGAATGAGAAGCAAGGTAAAGGGTTTAGGGTTGGATTAGGCGGATCCGTGGTAGTGGTCCGCCTAATCCAACTCTAAAGCCTTTTCTGTCCCGTTTTAGGATACCCGACCCCCTAGTTTAACTCCTATCCCCCAAAAAGAGTTCACTCGGCCCTCTAGGGTGTCTTTTGGTCTTGCGGTCATTCAAATGAGAAGCAAGGGAAAGGGTTTAGGGTCGGATTAGGTGAATCCACGGTAGCGGTATGCCTAATCCAACCCTAAACCCTTTTCCATCCTATTTTACGATACCCGACCCCCTAGTTTAAATCCCGTCCCTTAAAAAGGGTTAACTCTTCCCCTCTAGGGTGTCTTTTGGTTTTGCTCCCGTTTGAATGATAATAAGGGAATGGGTTGTAAATGCATGAAAAAGTAATCTATGTGCATTAAACTACCCTGAACATGCATGAAATAAGTGTCCAGTTTCCTCATCTTTCTTGCCTTTAGGTCCATGATAAGAAGTTGTATGTTTATAAAATATTTTTTTGGTAAGTTATTTCAGTGTAGGATACCCGTCCCCAGTCATTTGTCTTTATAATAATGGTGAGACTTTGGGGTGCAATACACTTATCAATGCATGAAGTAGCCTTGTAGATGCATGAAAACACAATCTATGTGCGTTAAACAACCCTGTATGTGCAGGAAATACGCTGCCTTTATGATGCTAATTACTGTCCTTAATTTGATAGATAATCCTCAAAATCGAAGTGCTCTAGTAGAAACAGAAACAAAAATAGAAAGAGTTTCTTCGCGTCAACATAGTCCTCGTATCAAAACTAAAGTTAACAAGGATAAAGTTAACGAGGAAGTTCCAATAGATTTGACATCTAATAACAAAAATAAGAAGGCTAATGACAAAAGCCAAGGGAAAAGGCCAACTAAGAAGCAAGCCGCTACCAGCCAGCTTAGTGGGGAAGGAATCTCAACTGGACAGAAAACTACGAAAAAAAGAAAACGTAGTAACGAGTAAGCCCCTCCTAACTCGGATGAGTCCTTTATTGATCACTAATTTAATCAAGTTGAACCCATCTCAACGGAAAATTGAAGCCATTCAGAACATGGGGTTTGGAGGTTTGTTGAAGCTTCAGGCAGAAGAAATCAATGGCCATTTGGCCAGATGGATCGTGGAGTCCTTTAATCCGTTTGAATGTTCGTTGATGAACATAAATTTGGTGAACACAGATGAAGGTGTCCACCTTGCCACTGGACTACCTATGGGTCACGTGGACATTGTTCAAGTTGGAATGTACTCTAAAGCAAAGGATAAGATAAAGGCTGTGAAGAGATATAAGGACCAATTTATGACCTCAAATATTACCATAAGGCTTCTATTAGAAAAGATGATGGAGCAGCGGGATGGTGGAGATGATTTCAAGAGGAATTTCCTCATTTATATCGTAAATGTTCTCTTGACGGGGGTAGTTGGTGATCATCCTAGCCCTCGGATATTAAGATGCCTTTCTAATCTATCAGATGTACCTCAGCTGAATTGGGGCAAATTTGCACGTGCCAATATGATTGATGTAGATGATGTCGTCACTCATCCAATCAAACACATTTATAATACTCAACAAACAACTAGTTAGCGGTAAGTCGAGGTCGATCCATGGGACGGTGTGCTTTGGGTTCTAAGTCTATCTATCTCAATTTATGCTAGTGTCACAATTTGTTTGGGTTTGTAGTTGTGTCCTAGACTAATGCAAGCAATAAAGTAAAGCAAACAATAAAAGAGAAATGTAAACAAATGATTAAAAGTCCTAGGATATCATGGGGTCATAGGGGATTCATGGTGTTGATCATACAAACATGTTTACAAAGTTGCAAGCAATTAATGTTGTGGAGGAACCGAGTTGGTTTATGTCTTACGGTTCATAGGAAGAGTTGGGTCCCGGAGCCGAATCTATTAGATTGTACAACACCTACAAGTCGACTTACTTTCCTCCTATTCAACTTCTATGAATGGTCTAACAAGACTCGAGTTGGTTTATATCTTACAAGTCAAGTTGAGTAGATAAGAGATGGTAAAAATGCAAGGATTCATAGGCTTAGCATTTCATCAAACATAACATGTGCATAAAGTTGACATCACAACAAGCAAGCAATTTAATCATGTGAACATATTAGATTAAGCATGAATCAATCCCCATGTTTGTTTCCCCTAATTACCCACTAATCCTAGCTAAGATACTACTCACTCATTATCATGGGAAACATGTCATTAATGGTGTCAATCATCACAACAAGTATAAACATGATAATAGAATGAAGAAATGAACAATAAAGATTAAAGAGTAAAGGAATTATACCAACTTAAAATGGTCCAAATAATAAAGCAAGAATAATAGAAGAAACTTGATTGATTGATGGAAGGTTGTCAATCTCCCAATAATAACCCAATAATCTTCAATTACCCAATAATAAACTTGAATAATAAACTTGAACAATAATTAAGGAGAGATTAATGTGTAATTTGTGGAAAGATTAAAGAGTAATCTATTCTAATCTACTCCTAATCTAATCTAAAGAAGGATTTTTCTAGCTAAAAAGATGTGTTCAAGGATCCCCCTTTGATTATTACAAATGGGATATTTATAGTGGAAATTAGGTGGATGCATTAGGGTTAACTAAGGGCTAAACTAGTAATTACACTTTTGAGATTTGAAAGCGGGGAGAAGCGGTATTTTTCGAAGGAAGGGCGTCTTTCACGGAGCTTGAAGAACACGAAAATTGTTGTAAAGGAATCCGTGCGTATTGGAGTCGGGACGGGCGGATTCGACCGGGAAAACGGGCGATCGGTTGAATCCGGGGATTACGAAAATGCAATCCGGGCGGATTTGGGAGAAAACGGGCGGATTCTCTTTCAGTGAATTTTCTTGTTTTTCCCAGCCAGAAGACGGGCGGATTGGGGACAATCCGGGCGGATTGTAGGGAAGACGGGCGTCTTCTTCTCGGGACGCGCGGATTCCCGAACAGCTTCTTTGTTTGACCTCGGATTGTAAAACGGACGTCATTTTCTCATCCGGACCCCTATTGGAGTGATTCAAAAGCTTAGATCACTTTTTTTTTCGACGCCGTTCCAACTAACATACTTTCATAGCCAAAGGAGCAGCCCTTGATTTTCGATCCGAGCAATTTTCTTCATGAATGGCTTCCTTGCTCTTCCTCCTTGCTTTAAACCTTATGACCTTTCTATATACTCTTTATTCTTACATCATTGGTCATCATTCTTGCCTCCTCTTCATACTAGTCCATCTAATATCATCAATAAGCTTTCAAATATGCATAAAAGACGGGAATTTCCGCCTTATTATCTCCTTTTCTACAAAACATATGAAATGCGATAAAAAAGCAAATAGGAAGGTTTTGACGGATAAAATGGCCATAGAATGTTATAATAGTATGCAAAATAGGCTCAATTAGGGGACTAAATGTGCGCAAATAATGTTCACATCAAAGATCCCCAAACCGAACCTTTACTCGTCCCGAGTAAAGAGGTGACTAAAACTAGACCTTTATTTAAACTAACCTAATATCATAGCCGATATGAGACAATTAGCGGGTCTCACTCCGCCCCTTCAAGTCACAACAAGACAACCATGAGGTAGGATGCCTTCTTGCAAGGCAAGGTGGGTCTTGCCAAAATGGCGACACATCCAATCATTAAGCACACAAATCAAGTAATGGATGCATCTACAAAAGAATAGCCACTTTCTTCATCTAAGTGGCGGAAATTATCTACAAGGAAAGCAATTCAAGGGTACACACTCCTTCATAGATACAATTTCTTCAAACTACTAACCCTAGAAGGATACCAATAAATCACCTCCAAGTTGTGTCAAGCTAGGGTACCTTTGTCCTCAATCGTTAAATGCTTTTGTCAAGAGTAGACTCCCTATGGTGTTAGAAACACTGGAGGATCGCGGAATTCCCCCTCTTGCCTAGACAAGAAGAAGGGTCGTCCCCTCTCTACCATGCACAAAAATGCATACGATGGATAAAGGGATCAATAGATATTTGAGTTTCACTTTGGGAATTTTCTTTTGTTATTGTTTTTCCCCCCAATTTCTTGTGGCATATAACATTTGAGAACACTTTCTTTTGCCATTTCTTTTTGATTTTTGGCAATTCAACACTTGACAACTTTCAACTTTTCTTTGCATTTCTTTTGAACATTTTCAAAGTCACCCCATATGTAGTGAGGGTGGCTTATATTTGAAGCATAGGACTTCTATTTTTGCTCCTCTTTTCATTTGATGCATTTTTGCAAACTTTCTTTCACTTTTCATTTCATTGAACTCAAATTGATTTCTTTTTGTGCCCATTCCCTTTGATGACAAAAATGTGGTAGAACATGGATGATGGATGCATGGTTTCAAGGGTCACTTTGAAATAAACGGTAGCCAAGGAGTTATCACACCACAAGGTACTCTTGACTAGGCCTTAAACCATGGGTCAAAGGATACTAGCATGACACATCCTAGGGTGTTTTACAAGTATTCTAACAAACAAAGTCTTAAGAAGAAAAAGCATCTACTAGGGCCTATATACACTTGTCAAGCTTCCCAAGTAGACGGTTTCGCAAAATTTTATTAACATGCAAACTACATGCCATGATGCAACTACCATATAAACATCCTAATGCAAATGTTTCTACCAACTAATATGTCATATAAACTAAATGCAAGTCCTAAGTTCACATTGTTATACCGCATCAATCAAAATAAGGCCACATAGTCATTAACATAAAGAGGAAAAAGGAGATTGGAAAGATCATACCATGCGGTCTTCAATATCCTCATGTCTCGGATGTGGCGTAGTCAATCAATGTGAAAAAGGATGAAACAAACACAATATATACAAGACAATATATACAAGACTACACTATAAAGGAAATGAACTTGTTTTTGGATTTTTCAATTTTTCAAATTTTTATGGTTTTTGTTTTTATGAACTTAAAAGACATATTTTTGGGATTTTTCGAAATTTTTCAATTTTTATGCATTTTGGAATATAAATTCCCATCCCCCACTTTATTTTGGACATTATCCTCAATGTACATGTAGGAGTAGGAATAAAAAAGAAAGTACATGTTTTTTGGATTTTTTGATTTTATGGAAATTGAAGTACAAATGCAATGATATGATATGAATACATGCTCTAACTTAATGCAATTCTATATGACATATATAACAATGAATGCAAACTAAACTATATTGTATGATGCATGATTTAAACTATGGTCACTTATGATCAAACCTTCCCAAACCGATTTAAACACTATTTCTAGTGTAGAAAAGAATAGATCGGTCATTAGTGACTATGCATGAATTCTAGTCTATATGCAACTATCTACATGAATCATGTGAGATATATTACAATGCAAATATACTATATGAACTAAATAATGTAAATGTAATATGAAATATAATACAAATGCAAGCTTAATGTATATGTAAATAACTAAATGCAAGTGGAAATGTAATGCAAAGTGAAAGGAAAGGATATCGTACAAATGGTGGTTTGAGGGAGGACTCCACCAAACTCATTCATATTCCATTATCCATGGAGCTCAATGCTCTCAATAGCCGGTCAAATGCTTGGGCACAATCCTCAAATAATCATAAATACGGTTTGTTCCAATTCAAGATTAAGCTTGGCCAAGGGAGCTTGTCACTTATTCTCTTCTTCACCTTACCCTTAGCACTTGAGTCTTTGTAATGCTTCAAACCGATAGGCCCATGATTCTTGTCAACATAAGGTATGAAGTGTGGTTTATATTCGTCCGGAGACTTCCACTCACCACCTTCTCCTTCAATTTTTGTGATGATGCTAGCATTTGGATTTATCAATCCTTCAAGAGTAGAAGGAGAATTCTCATAGCATTGATGATCGGGTTCTTTGGAAGTGGACATTGTGGGTGCCAAATTTTCACAAGTAGCTTCACGTGCAAGTTTCTCTTTGAGCTTTGCCACCAAGTAGCTTTTGTATGATGTCTTGACCTTTTGAAGAAGGTCCACCATATCCTCTCCAACAATCATTGGCTCCATGGTAGGGGCCAAGTAGTCTTCATGGGAAATGGGGAAAAGGAATTCATCTTCTTCATGGAAGCATACCTCAAACTTCTCAAGGATGGGCTCCTCAAGTAAGGCAATCTCACAACCCCATTCCTCTTCTTCATTGAAAGACACATATCCCGCATAAGTGTAACAACAAATTTTGTATAACGATAACTGAAATACAAAACAAGGAAACAATTATATTTTATTAATAAATATCAAAAGTACGTGTACAATCTCTAATGTATCCTCTGATTCTAATATGCCGTAAGGGGTACGTGTACGGGGTACACGTGAGGGGTACGCGTGTAGACAAATTTAATTGCTCTACGCGCGATGTAAATTTGATTTCTTGAGAGGGTCGCGATGACTTGAATCTCTCTTGAAGGTTTGAACTTGTGATTGAATCTTCAACGCAGGCGGCACGATTTGATGTGCTTGTTGACTGCTTGCAATGATTTTGACAGAGAGGATTTGTAGGAATTTGTACCTTGTTCTCTCTAGCTCCTTTGCAATTATGAATTTCCAACCTTTGAATGAATGAGAAGAACTCTATTTATAGAGTTTCAAATCCCCTTGTTGGACTTTGGTGGTCACAGGCCCATTTGTGGGTTTATTAGCTCCCTTGGCCCAAAATTTGATTCTTTCTGGGTTTATTGATCCGAACAACTCCTTTTGTAATCCGAATCGGCCCATATTTCATTTAATCGGGACAAAATAATTAAATTAAGTTAAAATTTGGTATTAACTCAAAATAATTAATTTATTTTATTTATTCGGCACATTAATAAATTTTCCGTGCCTACAAATTGCCCCCTCGGGACCTTGTCAAGTGCACCTCCCGGTGTCTTGACGTGGCGGGGTCTCGATTTTGCTTTGACTTGGAAGTCGATGACGAGCGCCCTAACTTGTCACGAAGGGCTCCTCCACTTGGCTCGACTTGGAAGTCGGAAATAGATAGTGAACACCCTAACTTATCGAAAGGATGCAATGTCGCCCGTTATTATCTAACTCGGCGGGTGAAATTTGTA
The DNA here is from genome assembly GCF_048544455.1 of Silene latifolia. NCBI lineage: Eukaryota > Viridiplantae > Streptophyta > Magnoliopsida > Caryophyllales > Caryophyllaceae > Silene > Silene latifolia. The sequence continues at coordinate 356,635,464 of NC_133538.1, forward strand.
TTTGACTTAGAAGTCGCATGATGTACCCGAACTTGTCATAAGGGTATTTCTTTTTTTTTTTTTTTTTAAGAATTTTTTGACGTCACCCCCGTCATTCTTTTTAGACTTGGCGGATAACGCATTTCTTTTTGACTTGTATGACTTGAAAGTCATTAGGTACCCGAACTTATCGTAAGGATGACCATTTTTTTTAAAAAACGTCTTCGTTAGTATCTAACTTGACGAGTGACCCACAGACGGATCCCTTAATCCAAATTGTGTACAAATTAACCATACCATCTAATTCCCAACAGAATTACACTATACAATTTTTTAGGAAAGTCCCATGTCTCCCGAAACTTTCCACTTTAGGTAGAATTTAGGGTACCCAAAACTTATATATATACACTAATATTCCGTCAGTCCGTCCCAACATAAATCAGTGCAAGCCCTTTTTTTTTTTTTAAAGGTATTTTCTTTCTTCTGCAACTTCTTCCACAAGCAGAGAGAGCAATTTTCTTGCAAATTACCAACAAAGTCCATATAGGCACTACAATTTTCACGTGAATTGAAATTTTGTTCACTTTTTTTTTGTTTACACGAGCAGACAGAATTCTCACACTGTCGAAAATCGTTTCACCTTGATTTGTCACGTTCATCTTCATTGTGCGACAGACCCAATTGATACAAGTTTGGCCATGGTATATGGTTTTGTAATATACTGACGATACTTTCGACCAAATTTCTTACCGACACAAATTACTATTTCTTTTGGGTTTTCGAATTTTAGCGACGATCCGAATTAAGAGCTACAGTGGTAACTATTTTTGTTTGTTTTTGTTTTACACAACCGGTACTTTCTCCGTTCTGAATTTTGCGACGGTGGGCGAAATCCGAATAGCAGGTAACAAATTCTCTTGCTTTCTGCAACTCTCGATATATAATTATGACTATTCCGATTTTTTGCTTTGTTTACGAAACTCTGGCTGTGTACCTGCTTGATATACCTTTCATTGTAGGAACATATATCCAATTCCAACGAACATTCACTGTCTTGACCATATCTGATTCGTGGTTCTGCGTACATATTTGCACTTGATTTGAACTTTGATTCAGCTATTATTATAGTCCAGAATTCCGTCTGTGTTCTCCATACTTATGCATCTATGTTGCTGACTCCTCCCTTTTTCTCTGTGCGAGCATAGTATTATTCTTTTGATATCAAACACTGACCCGCTTCTGGCTGTTCGACTCATTCAGCAACTTAAAGAACTTCAAGTTAGACGTGACTTTTTTTTTTTAAAATTTTGCTTCGGAAGCCGAACGTCTCGTCTTTCTTCTTTTCTGGCCATGTTCTTTTGACATCAAACCCATGTTCTACTGTGAGAGTTTGGCTGTTCTTTTAATTCCATTAAGCTGATATATGGATATATATACACTTTTTTTATTGGTGCTTCCAAATGGGAGTAAGAATCGTTCTTGGAGTACTCATTAAGTTGTACTCCGTACAAATGTGTCACATTATTGTTGAGTTGCATCTCACTGCTGAACTGAGTATATTTCTCTCTGCCTTCAGTGGTCTATTATGTATTTTCATTTTGCCAAGTTTATAGAAGTGTGAGTGTTTTCTTTGTTTGTGCCTGATAGGGGAACCCGCATAAGTTGTTAGAAAGCTGTTTGCTTGAAGAAAACCTGTTTTAGTACTAGACTAGCATCTAACATCTTCATCCTGTGAATTACTTTTGGGTTCATATGCTGCGTGTGAACTGATGACATTGTTTATAATTCTCTTGTACATTTTTCAGCTGGCCTACCCCTCCTTTTGCTTGTATGGTTGTTAGCTTGTTGTATATGCAAGGGTCTTATTCTTTTTTATCCTCAATACGCTGTTGTGACTATCTCGGACTCTCGCCTCGACGAAATTCTGGCCGCGTATGTTTACTTGCTGATCGCTTTATGTACGAGTACGACACGAGGAACTCATCTTGATGTAGCTAAAGGACTTTGGCTTGATTTTGGATTCCTCTTACTCTTTGTTGGTCTTAGAATGTTGAAACTTTGGCTTGAATTTCTGTTCGGATTTCTGAAGATAATTTAGTTACGATTTTTTTTCGAAGCGAATTTTTCACCCGGAAACTTTGAACTTCATTGCAGATTCAAAGTTGGTCCGATTTTTTTTTGTCCGGAGCTGCCACAGGAACAATAAGAACCACGCACATCATGTTACAATAACGAGATCAACATTGTAGCTTTTGTATTCTTCCACGGCAATGACGATCTTATTAGCGTTGGAGAGCGGAGATTATGAGCCTTGTTGTTGGCTGTCATGGCTTTTTTATTAATTAATTGTCTTAACTCCACCTTCTTTTGTTTCTTTTGCAGGTCATTATTTGGGAGTACTAGCTTGTTTGAATACTTACATTCCGTCTGATTGGACCCCTTAAACTATCTACTCTCCGGTGGTACCGCCATCTAAATATGTATTTTTATTAATAGCGTACCCTCAACTTGTGATTGTATGGTATCTGCATATTCATGCCTCGTCTTTTCTCGTATATTTGTTTGTTGGAAGCATTGTGTGCAGGTTCATGTTCCGTCTCCTTTTGGCCAAGCCATTTCAATTTATCAGTATTTTCACGCAAGGCCGCCTTATTTGGCATCACTAAAGATTTATTATTTCAAACAAGTTATTTCAATCTCCGGTCAAGTTGTCAGGGTGAACCCATTTTGGGTCATCGTGACATGGCGCTTGAAGACTTATTATCTGTCAGGGTGAACCCGCTTGGGTCATCGCGACAGGCTGTTAGGGTGAACCCATTTTTGGGTCATCGCGACAGGCTGAAGATTTATTACTTGTCAGGGTGAACCCATTTTTGGGTCATCGCGACAAGATGAAGACTTATTACTTGTCAGAGTGAACCCATTTTTGGGTCATCGCGACACACTTTTGAAGACTTATTGCCTGTTAGGGTGAACCCATTTTTGGGTCATCGCGACAGGTTGTGTCAGGGTGAACCCATTCGGGTCATCGCGACACAGTTTTGAAGACTTATTGCCATGAACCTCTTTATGAAGACTATTATTTCATTACGCTCTCCCCTTGAGGCATGCCGGCTGAATACGCTTCTTGATTTGATGTCTCTCCGACTTGTAAAAGATTTCCACATATTCTTTATATTTACGTCCTTTTTTTTTTTTTTTTTTTTTTTTTTTTTTGCAGGGATGCAACTCGCAATGGACCTGACTCGACAACTCCAAGAGAGTACGAGTCACTCTTGGATGGGTCATCTTGGGTTCCCTTTGGAGTTACCATGCAATGAACTCGCTCGTCGATTGTAAGGAAGTTCCAAGCCTTTATGTGCCAGATTGCTACATCATTTCATCACATGTATGCGACATGACCCTTTTTTTAAAGATCTATCCAAGGCTAACCGTGAAGCAAATAGTGTAAAGACCCAGCTCAAGCGGAACTCATCATCGATTAACATGGCCTTGCTTTTACAACCTTGGTTGATGATTGACTGTAATTTTAGCCGTACACAGTTTAAACTCTTGCGGGCCAGGAGTAATTATTTTGCTGTAATTTTTTTGTTTTTTTTTTTTTTGGTGTGGCTGCACTTGAACAAAGTGTTTGCTCAAACTGCCTACGTACTCGCAAAGCTACCATGATGACAACTTGCAAGATCAAGCCAACGTAGTTCAAGAGAAGGATTTTTTTTTTGTTTGAAGGTGTGGCTGCACTTGAGCTACATGTTCACCCAAGTTGCCTACGTACTTGTGAAGCACAAAGTGTATTTCACAAGATCAAGCCGATGTAGTTCATAAAGGAAGAAAGGAGTATATTTTTTTTTTTGGAGATTTTTTTTTTTTGGAGATTTTTTTTTTTTGTTTTTTTTTTTGTATACAGTTTAACCTCTTGCTTAGGAGCTTGGACTTGCAGTTTACGCTCTTGCTTAGGAGCCTTCACTGTTGGGATTTAAGAATAGTAACGCTTCAAAAACTTCCCATTGATTGGGCCTACCCGAACGCCGTCTTCATCCACGATTTTGTAAGCACCATTTGTATAGACCTCCTGTACCACGTATGGACCATCCCACTTAGAGGTGAACTTGCCAACTGGCTTGTGAGAGGTGATGATTGGTCTTAAATCTTTGCAAGGACGAGGTCTCCTACTTGGAAAGAACGAGGGCGCACCTTTTTGTTGAATGCGCGTGACAACCTTGCTTGATAGCACTGGAGCTTTTGTTGATCCTCTAATCTCTTTTCATCGAGAGCTTCCAACTCTGCTAATCGTAATTTGTCATTCTCATCATCTGTGAGTCCCTCCTGAATAGCAATGCGTAAGGAAGGGATCTGCAACTCCAAAGGCAACACGGCCTCCACTCCATACACCAACGCGTGCGGGGTTGCACGAGTAGGTGTTTTGTATGTGGTACGATATGCCCACAACGCCTCACCAATTCTTTCATGCCAATCTCGCTTTGACTTTGCTACTACTTTTCTCAACAAATTGCAAAGAGTTTTATTAAAGGCTTCAGCCAAACCATTTGCAGAGGCATTGTACATGGATGACTTGTATTGTTTGAACTTGAATTTTTCTCCCAGACTTGTCATCAGATGGTTGAAAAATTGTTTCCCATTGTCAGTTGTGATACGTTGAGGTACACCATATCTGTAGATGATTTGGGTTCTAATGAAGTCCACAACATTTTCTTTCTTTACTTCCCGTAGTGTGATGGCTTCTGCCCATTTTGAGAAGTAGTCAGTGGCAGCGAGTATATACTCGTGTCCATTTGAGGCCTTTGGAGTAAGAGGTCCCACAACATCAAGTCCCCAAGCTTCAAAGGGCCATGAAGAAACAGATGGATGTAACGGCTCCGGCGGTTGGTGTATGAAGTTTGCGTAGAACGACGGGTTCACATTTTTTTGCAAAGTCCATACAATCTTGCACCATGGTTGGCGATAATACCCCATTCTCTTTACGCGATCATGAAGTTTAGGCCCAGTTGATGAGCACCACAAATGCCGAAATGAGCTTCATGCATTGCTTGATAACCGTCCTTGCTTAGACACCTCAACCATTGGCATGAGAAAGAACGTCTGTAGAGTGTCCCTTTATAGTGAATGAACTTTGGAGCACGTCGACGTATTTCTACCTTGTGTGCAGGATCATCGGGTAGTTTTGGTGGTCCAAAAAATCAATGATAGGTTGACGCCTTGTCATCTTCATCAACGTGTGATGCATATCATGTTGGTTGTGTCTACATTTTCTTCTCCTTCAAGCGATGATACTACCCAACGATTGCAGATGGGACTTGCATAGACTCTTACGCCCCGATGCCAAAGTGGTGCAAGATTAGCAAGCGCGTCAGCCAACTTATTGGCACTCCTTGGCACATGACCAACATGGATGTCCTCAAGTTGATTCAACGATTGTGATGCCCGTTGATGGTAGGGAATCAAATCTTCCTTTTTTACTTCATATTCACCAAGGACTTGGTTGACCACCACTTAGTCGCCGTAGATGTCCATATCTCTAACACCTATTTCGATCGCCATTTGGAGGCCGAGTATGAGAGCTTGGTATTCTGCCATATTATTTGAGCACAACTGAGTGAGCGTAAAGGAATATGGCATGAGATGATTTTGTGGAGTTACGAATACAACTCCGGCTCCAGCTCCGTCCTTCCTTGCGGCCGTCAAAGTACATTTGCCATGGAGGTAGGACGTCCACATAGAAAATTTCTTCTCCTGGGAGGTCATCTGAAATTTCCCACTCTGCTGGGCTGGATGATCGACAAAGAAGTCGGCGATAGCTTGGCCTTTGACACCTTTTGAGGCACGAACACCAAGTCATCTTTGCTTAAGTAACATTGCCCATTTCGCAAGTCTTCCGGACAAGACGGTCTTGAGAGTATGTACTTGATTGGATCGACTTTTAAGACCACGTGTATGGTATGCGCTTTGCATGTAGTGTCTCAACTTCTGGATGGCGAACACCAAAGCAAGACATATCTTCTCTATGGGCAAGTAATTCAACTCGGCTCCAACCAAGGTACGACTCAAGTAATAGAGTGCTCTCTCCTTACGGTCTTCAATTTCTTGAGCACACATTGCCCCCGGTGAGCGTTCTTGTCTTTGCGATGTAGAGGACAAGTGGCTTTCCGGAATTGGTGTCCCCAAAGACTTTGGTGCACTTTGGCCAAGTACTTCTTGATGCTATCAAAAGCATTTTTGCATTTTTCATCCCATTGGAATGGAGAATCCTTTTTCATTAGATGGTGAATGGTTGGCAACGTCTGTTTGGGTTAGATATGAACCTTCGAATGTATGCCAAACGTCCTTGCAATCCGCGCAACTCTTTTAACGTCTTTGGTTCCGGCATTTCGTTGATGGCTTTAATTTTTGTTTGGTCAATTTCAATGCCTCTATGCCTAACCACAAACCCCAAGAACTTCCCAGATGTGACACCGAACGCACACTTGAGTGGATTCATCTTGAGTTGACATTTTCTAAGTCTTTCAAAGACGGTTCGAAGGTCTTTGATATGGTCTTCTCTTTTCTTTGATTTGACAACCACGTCATCAACATAACACTCTATTATTTTATGCAAAGATATCATCAAATATCTTTTGCATTGCGCGTTGGTACGTAGCGCCAGCGTTCTTTAATCCAAACGGCATGACCGTGTAGCAGAAGATCCCTTTTGGGGTTCGAAAACCTGTTGCTTCTTGATCTTCAGGTGTCATATGTATTTGATTGTAACCAGCAGTACAATCCATGAATGAGAGGGCTTCATGACCAGGTGGTTGCGTCAATCATTAACTCAGAATCGGCAAAGGGAAGTCATCCTTCGGGCATGCATCATTAAGGTCTCGAAATCGACACATATGCGCGATTTGTCCATTCTTCTTTACGACCGAGACAATGTTTGCTATCCAAGTAGAATATTTGACTTCTCGAATGAAACCTGCTTCAATGAGTTTATTGACTTCCCTTTCAATTTCAGGTACAAGCTCCGGCCTGAAACGACGTTGAGGTTGCTTTTTGGGATTTGTGCCTTTCTTGATTGCTAGACGATGAACGCAATTTTTGGGGTGAGTCCAGGCATCTCTTTATAGCTCCAAGCGAAGACATCTTTGTACTCGACCAACAACTTGTAGTACTCCTCTTCTTCTTCCTTAGTCGAGAGCACCTTGACATAAATGGGCCGAGGATCTTCTCAATAGTTCCCAAGTTGAGTTCCTTGAGTTCATCTACGGTCGATTGCCCCCGTCTTGAGTGTTTCGGGGGCTTCATCCGCCTCAACTTCTTCGTTCTCGTCGGGTATCTCTTCTACTGTGATGTGATATGACGACGTTGTAATTTCCAACTCACTTGACTTCTTTGTATCACGGGGACGTGAAGATGAAGGCACAAGCTCTTCGGCATTCTTTTGCTGGCCAGTAAGAACTAGTACGCGCCTCCTTGCTTTGAGTGGCTCATGTTGGATGATATCCACTACTTGCATACGCTTCATACGAGATGGTATTGCGCTTCTCAAGTCATCGCTTACTCTTACTTCTTCTTCATTTTGTGTTGCAGAAATTGAGAGAGGACGACCCTTGTCACTATTCTTCTTGGGAGCGCCTAGTCGACTGAAGACTGTTTTTGATGGACCGCCCAAGCGTTCATGTATTGCGCCCTTCTTGTTTATGCGCAACAAAGGTGTTGACACTTTGACTTTACTTTCTCCTTGATTGCCAAGCCTAGCAAATACAGAAATGTGTTTGGCTGAAGCACTTGGCCTCCCTAACCTTGTGAATATAGAAGGGTGACACTTCTCTGCAGGTGGACTTATTCGATCGAAGACTGAAGATGGATGCATCTTTTCCTCTCCTTCATTTTCTTCGACCTCTTCTCTTTGTGATGTCTTTGAGAAAGACGCAGTAGCCCCTTTTCTACGAGCACCAATCTTCACAGGCGCAGGAGACTCATATCCGAGCCCGGCCCTGGTCACCATGAAGCTCCCATCTTGCTTGAACACTTCATGTTGCGCTTTGTTCAGACCGTACGGCTCAACTTCTATAACTTTGCCGAGAGGAGTCGGATTTGTAAAGTCATATCCAGCCTTTGCCAGTAGCTTGTAAGCATTGGAATCAAATATCCCCTTGTTTCCCTCACTTGACGATTGACTGGATGAACAGACAAAACCATTCGGAGGAGGTCTCACAATCTTCGTTTGAGATGAACTTGGTAGAGGTGTAACGACTTTGGCCACCCATTCCTGCTTGAACATCAGACTTGACTTTTTATCCTTAGGCTCTGTCTTTGGTGTTAGACACTCTGCAAAAGGACTCTCCCCATCTTTGCGGCGAGACTTCGGGATGTAGCGTAGTACTGGTGGTGTAGTTTTCTGCGGCGTCTCTTGCTTCTTGGGTGACGCAACAGGAGTATCTGTTTTGCTGGCCTTGTCTACATCTTTCTTAACATCATTTTTTTTAGTAGGACTTGCAGCTTCATCCTCTTTGATGATGTTCTTTTCCCGCTTACCTCCTTTTCCTGTTGAAGAGATGGTGGTTGGCATGAACTCACTGGAAGTACCATTCTCTTCAAAGAATTTTGCATCAGCGAAGAAAGAGTCGACCTTAGAAAAGGGTTTGGCGTCTCCGTCTATCTTCCTTTCACCACCACGATAATATTTCAAGCATTGATGGAGGGTTGAGGCGACAACTCCGTTTCGTGCTTCCAAGGTCGCCCAAAGATAGTTTGAACGATGTCTTGCCATCCATGACATGGAACAATGTGTCGGAAGAAAGATCACCCATGGTAAGGTTCACACGGATCATGCCAACCGCACGCTCCCCATTCAAGTTGAAACCATGAATCATTGTTCGACTACTCGAGAGTTCATCCATTGTGATCCCTAATTCATTCATGGTGGATTTTGGCATGAGATTGACTCCACGAGCCTCCATCTATTAAGATGCGCTTGACCTTTTGCCCCGGATGTACCCGACACATAAAGTGGCCTTTGTGAGGCTTGGATCCAAGAAGTAAATCCTCATCCGAGAAACTCAAAGCTGCATTGCAGGAGACACATCCGTTGATTGCTCGGGAGGCTCGCATTTTTCCTTCATCTTGCTGCGTACAATTACGGCTTCTCAAGTCCTTGAATTATCGACTTACGCTTATCTTTAGGTAGATAAAAGATTTGTTTCCACCCCATGTTTGTAGGAAGGGCATCGAGAGCGACCACTATTTCGTTCTCTTTTTCAAAATGAGACTGTTGTGGTGATACCGCATCATCTAGGCCCCTTTCCTCATTCTTCTTTTCATCGTCGCCACCTTGATGGGCGAGATGGTGCACGCAGTAACCTTGTTCATGAAATCTCGCGGGAAGAATTCTTCTAAGGTGACGGGACTTGGTGGTTCTTGTTCCCGCAAATCAATTGGCAAGACATGTGGTTTGACAACTATTTTGGACTTTTTCTTTCCCTTCGTCTTGCGAGGTTTCGTCTTCTTTGATTGTTTTCTTCGACGGTGAACAGGTTGCATGCGCCTTGTTTGTTTCTTTGACTTCTTGCGCGTAACCAAAGTCCAACCCTCATCGTCATCTTCATGCTTCTTTTCCTCGTTCTTATCCTGAGGAGGTAGTATTTCTTCCAATGACGTTGGAGGTAGTGACGACAATGACCCTTGGATCAATAATGCCACGAGCTCAAAACTCCCGAACTGCAACATATACACACATTGTCCTTGTTGTATAGTTGGCTCGTCGAGTTGCTCCAAGACTACGATAGTTTGATTTGTAGTTCTTGTGTCATCCAAGTCAAGAATGATCTTCCCCTCCTTGGAGAGCTGCATGATCTTCTCCTTGAGTGTTATACACTTTTCAATAGGATGACTCACCGACCTATGATAACGACGATAATGGGATCGTTTGTCTTGTTTGCTTGCTCGGGCGCTTGGACTCTGGCAATTGTATAACCTTCTTTTCCAAGAGGTCATCAAGCATTCCGGACAAGTCGAGAATAACGGGAATGGATATTTCTTAGCCTGCAACTCTTTCAATGTAGGCTTGTCTCGTTGGTAGTTGTAAGAGAATGATTCTTTCTTCTTTTCATACTTAGGCTTTGACGAGATTTTGACAGTGCACTTCTTTGGTTTCGACGACCATTGTTTCCTTTGTCGACGATTTGGAGTTCTTATCAGTTTTCTTGAACTCCTTCTTTTCACTTGGCACCTTAGAAGAACTTGGTCGAGCACTACCATGTTCTTTGATTGTGATCTCCATGTCATGGGCGCGGGTAGCCGAGTCTTGGAAGCTCTTTGGCATGATCCCTTTAGGGATGTAAAGAATGTCCCATTTCATCCCGTTGACGCACATTTCAATCTGCCGACGCTTCACTTAAGCGATCCTTACATTCCGGACTCGGCGCACGCCACCGTTGATGTAATCGGCAGACGGCTCATCTTGCCATTGAGATGTCTTTGTCAATTCGCTCATCTTTGACGACACGTCCTGGTCTTTGTAGAATCTGTTGAGGAATTCATCTTCCATGTGACCCCAGTGTCAATTGACTCGAGTCCGGATCGTGTACCGGTCGAACGCGATCCCTTTGAGCGAACGAACGAATCGCTTCACCAAACGATCACCTTCTTTCCAAAGCATTGTTGCATGTCTCGACGAAGTGGGCGATGTGTTGCTTTGGTTCCCCTTCCCGTCGAATGTTGAAATTTCGGGAGGCGATAGCCGAGATGGCATGCGCGATCGTCAATCCTCTTAGTGTAAGGCTTGATGTAGCGTCCACTACTTGTCGAGCTATCATCCAACCGACACTTGATCGTCTTGGCTATTAACTCCTGCACTTCTCTTCGATGAAGTTCTTGATCTCATTCTTTGGCTTTTCCCTATCCTCGCCAACTTCTCTATCGCTATCAACATCCCTATCGGTGTCACCATGCTCGCTCTCGGCCTTCCTGTCACGGAGTGCCACCACCTCTTTTTGGAGCTCATCAATTTTCTTGTTCTTTTCTTCACTCTCCTTCATCATCTTTTCAAGGAGATCATTCATTTTCTGCATTCGATCCTCAAGAGTATCGCCACTTATCACCATGACTGAAGCGACGCTAGGAGTTGATGTTTCTTTCTTCTTTGGCGACGCCTTGGATTTGCAGGGGGAAGCCTTTTTGTCAGCCTTAACACTTCTACCCTCCTCGCGTGAAGGAGATGAGGCGACCAAGAGTCTTTGTAGCGGCGGCTATGGAGGCGACGAGAAACTTGCGCGGCCTAGTTGGGACGTGTGCGAGCGTGGCGCGGCGGCGGCAGCATTGACAACCTTCTTCGCCATTCTTCTTGTGGAGATGCCAAATCGATCGCGTGGCGGGGAGGTAGCGACCATGGGGTACCCTTCAGGATATCTGCGTAGGTCTTCTTGGATGGACTGGAGGAGGTGCTTTGCTTAGTAGACATCTTCTTGTTTTGGTAGACTTGAATAAAACAGCAGTAGAGATGAGAGGTAGAGATTTTCACGTCGGGTTCACCAAAATTTGTAACAGCAAATTTTGTATAACGATAACTGAAATACAAAACAAGGAAACAATTATATTTTATTAATAAATATCAAAAGTACGTGTACAATCTCTAATGTATCCTCTGATTCTAATATGCCGTAAGGGGTACGTGTACGGGGTACACGTGAGGGGTACGCGTGTAGACAAATTTAATTGCTCTACGCGCGATGTAAATTTGATTTCTTGAGAGGGTCGCGATGACTTGAATCTCTCTTGAAGGTTTGAACTTGTGATTGAATCTTCAACGCAGGCGGCACGATTTGATGTGCTTGTTGACTGCTTGCAATGATTTTGACAGAGAGGATTTGTAGGAATTTGTACCTTGTTCTCTCTAGCTCCTTTGCAATTATGAATTTCCAACCTTTGAATGAATGAGAAGAACTCTATTTATAGAGTTTCAAATCCCCTTGTTGGACTTTGGTGGTCACAGGCCCATTTGTGGGTTTATTAGCTCCCTTGGCCCAAAATTTGATTCTTTCTGGGTTTATTGATCCGAACAACTCCTTTTGTAATCCGAATCGGCCCATATTTCATTTAATCGGGACAAAATAATTAAATTAAGTTAAAATTTGGTATTAACTCAAAATAATTAATTTATTTTATTTATTCGGCACATTAATAAATTTTCCGTGCCTACAATAAGCTTCTTCCATAGGCTTGTCATCATCGCTATCTCCATACGAATCATAGATAGGGGCTTCACTTTTCTTCATTAATTCTTCCTCCACCATCTCAATATTCACATCAAAGGTCACACCCTCATACTCACAAAGGCTAAGAGTATTTGGCTTACTCAACCTCATGTCTTCATCATCAAATACCACACTTTCATACTCACAAGAGCTCAAGGAGATTGGCTCTTCCCACTTCTCATCAAAAGTAACTCCTTCAAACTCGCATTCATGATCAATGCTCAAGGATTGGTGGGGAGTGTTTATTTGGGTTGCTTTCATTTGGGCAATTTTAATTGCCAACTCCTCACCATGGGTAACAATGCTTTGGAGAACATTGTTCCTATTTTGGCTCTCCTCTAGAATTTGTGTGAAGAAATTTTGTTGGTCTCTCATCATTTGGAGAACCATATCTTGCATGTCAAAGTTGGGCTCATCTTTTTGTTGTGGGTGGGTGTGAAAGTGCTCATATTGTGGTATTTGGAATTGGTTGTAAAGTGAGTTTTGGGTGGTTGGTTGTTGTGGGTATTGGATGTGGTGATTTTGGTTTGGAAAGTTGGGGTAGTAGTTAGGATTTTCATTGTATGAGTTGTAAGGTAGGTTTGTGTTGACTTGCTCCTCAAACTCCCCATACCCATAGTCATACTCAAAAGATCCACCGCATACTCCATATGTCAAGTCTTGCATCATCATGGTCAGGATAAAGATACAACTACAAACATGGTAACTACACAAAAACGGTAAGAACAATCCTTGAGGAACAAGTTCCTCAAGGTGAAAGCAAAATCAAAATAGAAAAACAAGTAAGAACTTAATCACATAGCACCATCCCCTAACAACGGCGCCATTTTGATGTAGATGATGTCGTCACTCATCCAATCAAACAAATTTATAATACTCAACAAACAACTAGTTAGCGGTAAGTCGAGGTCGATCCATGGGATGGTGTGCTTTGGGTTCTAAGTCCATCTATCTCAATTTATGCTAGTGTCACAATTTGTTTGGGTTTGTAGTTGTGTCCTTGACTAATGCAAGTAATAAAGTAAAGCAAACAATAAAAGAGAAATGTAAACAAATGATTTAAAGTGCTAGGATATCATGGGGTCATAGGGGATTCATGGTGTTGATCATACAAACATGTTTAAAAAGTTGCAAGCAATTAATGTTGTGGAGGAACCGAGTTGGTTTATGTCTTACGGTTCATAGGAAGAGTTGGGTCATGGAGCCGAATCTATTAGATTGTACAACACCTACAAGTCGACTTACTTTCCTCCTATTCAACTTCTATGCATGGTCTAACAAGACTCGAGTTGGTTTATATCTTACAAGTCAAGTTGAGTAGATAAGAGATGGTAAAAATGAAAGGATTCATAGGCTTAGCATTTCATCAAACATAACATGTGCATAAAGTTGACATCACAACAAGCAAGCAATTTAATCATGTGAACATATTAAATTAAGCATGAATCAATCCCCATGTTTGTTTCCCCTAATTACCCACTAATCCTAGCTAAGAGACTACTCACTCATTATCATGGGAAACATGTCATTAATGGTGTCAATCATCACAACAAGTATAAACATGATAATAGAATGAAGAAATGAACAATAAAGATTAAAGAGTAAAGGAATTATACCAACTTAAAATGGTCCAAATAATAAAGCAAGAATAATAGAAGAAACTTGATTGATTGATGGAAGGTTGTCAATCTCCCAATAATAACCCAATAATCTTCAATTACCCAATAATAAACTTGAATAATAAACTTGAACAATAATTAAGGAGAGATTAATGTGTAATCTGTGGAAAGATTAAAGAGTAATCTATTCTAATCTACTCCTAATCTAATCTAAAGAAGGATTTTTCTAGCTAAAAAGATGGGTTCAAGGATCCCCCTTTGATTATTACAAATGGGGTATTTATAGTGGAAATTAGGTGGATGCATTAGGGTTAACTAAAGGCTAAACTAGTAATTAAACTTTTGAGATTTGAGCAGGGAGAAGCCGGTATTTTTCGAAGGAAGGGCATCTTTCACGGAGCTTGAAGAACACGAAAATTGCTATAAAGGAATCCGTGCGTATTGGAGTCGGGACGGGCGGATTCGACCGGGAAAACGGGCGGATTCGATTGAATCCCGGATTTCAAAATGCAATCCGGGCGGATTTGGGAGAAGACGGGCGGATTCTCTTTCAGTGAATTTTTTTGTTTTTCCCAGCCAGAAGACGGGCGGATTGGGGACAATCCGGGCGGATTGTAGGGAAGACGGGCGTCTTCTTCTCGGGACGCGCGGATTCCCGAACAGCTTCTTTGTTTGACCTCGGATTGTAAAACGGACGTCATTTTCTCATCGGGACCCCTATTGGAGTGATTCAAAAGCCTAGATCACTTGTTTTTTCGACGGCGTTCCAACTAACATACTTTCAGAGCCAAAGGAGCAGCCCTTGATTTGCGTTCCGAGCAATTTTCTTCATGAATGGCTTCCTTGCTCTTCCTCCTTGCTTTAAACCTTATGACTTTTCTATATACTCTTTATTCTTACATCATTGGTCATCATTCTTGCCTCCTCTTCATACTAGGCCATCTAATATCATCAATAAGCTTTCAAATATGCATGAAAGACGGGAATTTCCACCTTATTATCTCCTTTTCTACAAAATATATGAAATGCGATAAAAAAGCAAATAGGAAGGTTTTGACGGATAAAATGGCCATAGATTGTTATAATAGTATGCAAAATAGGCACAATTAGGGGACTAAATGTGCGCAAATAATGTTCACATCAATGATAGATAATGTCATTTCGTAGAAAACGGCAGTGGCTAAATCCCCTCAATCATTCTTTAAGGGACTGATTCTTATTTTTGAAATTGTCTACTTGGATAGAGTAGTTTTCATGACGAGAACGGTGCCTCGATCATTTCCCTTGTTAGACAATTGGACTGATGACAAGATTAGAGAGAGGATTAAGTTGGAGAAACATACGGGCAACGGATTTGGAAAGGGGTCTGTTGAAGCGAGTTTTGCTAATGTTGCACCTGTTTCTGAAATTGACGGGTTGATGATAAGAAAGAATGCATCAAGAATTTGGTGGGCACAGCCATTCAACTTGCAGACACATATGATGTGTTTTCTAAGGCAATTAGATATGTTAAGTCTAAGGTTCCCGGTTTCCCAGTTGTTGCCCAAATGTCGAATTTGGCAGATTCGTTATTTGAAGGATTTGTCTTTCATACTAGAATAAAGAATGTGAAAGGGATGGTGCTGAATGTGAAAGGGAGGGTGCTGATGATTTGGGTGTTCATAAAAGTTGTGATCAAGTGGAGCAGGAGGAGATGATGGAGGAGGATAAAGTGGAGGAGGACAAGGGGAAATATGAGCATGAAATGAAGGATAGAAAGGATGAGGGTAAAGTGGAGGAGGAGTTGAAGAAGGATGAGGGTAAAGTGAAGGAGGAGTTGAAGAAGGCTGAGGTTAACACGAGTTGTTTAGATGATGCATTTTAGACGATCCCTCTATCATAGCTGAATTAGAAGGACTCCTTAATGATGCATACACTCATGTTGGCAAGGCGTTTGATTCACATCGTGTTAATTTTTTGAAGGAAAAAATGGAAAAGGAATAGAGGGAAAATGACCTTATGGAAGGACCATCTTTCAGATTTTTTATTGGTGATGATGCACCATATACCTCTTAAGAGGTCCTTGAGTCAAGGTTGCAGGCTAGTTCAAGTGTTCCCCATGCAAGCACATCAACTATGCCGTCTATTCCAGTAGTTCAGTGACCTTCATCGCCAATAACACCAATTCTGATCTCGTCCTAACCATCCCAACCATCGCCTGTAGTTATCTCATCTCAAGTATCGTTAGATCAATCACAAATTGGGCCTCCTTCTCCCCTAGTATAAGAGTCCCCAACCATCCCCCGGATTATGCCATTGAGACTCGGCAAGCTAAGAGGAGGGTGGCTCCTAAGAGGCGTGTTGATTTTCATATTGAGACTCTGCAAACTAAGAGGGTGCTCCCTAAGAGGTATGTTAAGATAGCTATCGCTTACCGTTCACTTTTCTTCATAAGAAACGTGGACCTGATTCGTGAGTTGAGTCAGTCGAAAAGAGTGGTTGGCGACTATGCATTATCCTGTGAGTTAGATGAAGAGTACGTATTACTCTCCTATATTTTTTTATCTTATTCGACATATATGTGTTTTATTTTCTTTGTATAACACTAAGGTTTCATGTTTTTATAACTGTGTAGGGAGGTTTTGTTTAGCCATGCGGGCAATACTCTCACACGAAGTCATATGAAGAGTTTACTACTTTGTGGTCGTGTTCACAAAAGATGTCATTAGTTTGTGGTGTGATTATTTGAATGAGCAAAATAAATTTAGGGATCGTACATCCCGTTCCCGTTTATTTTTCACAGATTCAACTGACGTTAGTTTTCTATTTTAATTTTCTCTAATATGGGCCACCTAATTTAAAAAACACTGTACGTGCATGAAATCAGTGTGCAATTATTAAACAGGTTTTTATTTTCTAATACAGGTCACCTAATTTAATGAACAACTTGCCTCATTGGATATCAACTTTGTAGATGTGAAGTTGGTAAGTCCTTCAAGATTTTTAAATTAGCATGGTTGTTCTCAGTTAAGCGTCTTTCTTTTCATTGTCGTACAGGTGGTTACTTCTATTGTTACACCCTTACAACTTCTTTTCTGTTTCCATGTTGATGATAACTTGTTGGAAGTTATGCACTTGATGGATAAGTCAACTGACTATTCTGGCCATGTAGATCGTTTGGCAATAAAGTGTCTAATTTTGGTATAGTTGTTGTGAGAGATTATATACTTGGCATTGTCTTTCATTTATCAAAAGAACTTGTTGCTTACGCTTTCAAGTAAGATTACAAAGCTACAGTCTGCATGGTTTTTGATGCCTAAATTATATATTCCGAATACTGAGATCTTTATGGAGCGTGATACTGGAATCTACCTGATGCGTCATATGGAGACGTACGACGGGGTTAAGGCACGCTATGGTTTGCAGGTTTTAAAGGAAGTAAGTCTCTATTATTTAAGTCTAATTTTTATCAAGTGTTTCTAACTAAGTCTCATGACAGTAGCCAAAAAGATGCATGAATTAGCTTTGTAGTTTCATGAAATAGCCTTGTATGTGTATTAAATATGAAGCTCTAATGTTTTTTCTACTTTTTGTATTGTTCAGAGAATTGATGTTAAACGTTACATTGTGAGGGTTAGTAGTGTAATTCTGACTTGGGAAACAACTCTTTGAATGTTCAAGTGACGTCTATAGCAAAGGCTTACGAGAATGGGGGTCAGATTCGGTAATCAGAAATCTTAAGGAGCTTAGTTTTCCCTTTTTCCTTTTTCCTATTTTCCCCAGTAATCAAGTAGCTTTGTTTTTCCCTTTTCCCCAATAATCCAGTGCCACAAGATTGTTATACAGATTCACACTTGATTAATTATATTAGGAAAAATGGGGCAAATAAGGAGTAAGTTATAACTGACCATAAAGCATTTTTTTAAGGTTCAGTTTTTGTCCACTTTGCTGTTATGTGTTTATCTAATTAAAATATGTGCATTATACATGGACGTAGTTGTAGAAAAAGACTGGTTGCAAGTAAACCAAGATGCATTGCAGACTTTGCTGCCAGGAACTTGGTTGATGGATATGGTTATTGATGACGTTCGTATTCGTACGACATTGGGAAACCCAAGTGTTGTATATTTTCCGACAATAATTAAGGTATTCATATTCCTTATTGAGTCCTTATGCTTGTTTTTGGTTTTTAAAATTACCAAGAATTTTGACAAATGTTCTCAATTTTCTGGAAATTTTTGGTAAAAACGGGTTTCGAAGTCAATACATCAAACTTGATTACTTGCCTCTAAATCTAAACACAACCCAACTGGTAAATAAACATTCTCTTACTGACTGTCATTGTATGAAGTTCCATGCACCTATTTTTCATGTACCAACTATGTTTTTGCATGTTTGTAATATTTCAGGCTTTCTTTCCTTATTGTGTGGACAAATCACATTGGTTTGTCTGTGTTGTTGACTTCGAGAAAAGGACGAACTTCATACTCGACTCCTACCTGCCCAGGCACTCCGATGTCAGACGTCAATTTTTAGTTGAAAATGTAGGATTTTATATGCTTATATGCCAACTTGGTCTTCAGTTAAAGAAGAAGTGTTGTTATCATATCTTGGAATAGCATTGGCATTTATTTTTGAATGCTGTTGTATGTTGCTTGAATCATGATTGGTTAATAGCTTGTTCATATTCATTGAAAGTTATATTGCTACATTTAGCTGAGAGTTTATTCAACGAGTACGACAACCCATTACTCACTTGAGGATTTTGGACAAGTCTACTTCTGTGATGTCAGCATTCCCTTACTCTGAATCCTGACTTGGGGTCCAGCATAGTGGGTCCAGTCGCGACTTGCTCTTGGTAGACACCATAATAATTGGTGCCTCATAAAAGTCAAGATTCAACTACTGGATTACTGAAGTTCCTACCAGGCTGTTCGTCAGTAATCGTCATACTGGATTGTGTCGTAGATAGTATCATCATGTATGTTGTTGTTAAGTTCTAGCTGTTTAAAGCATTCATTGGAAGATAATGACTGAAATTCTGGACTTTCTTGTTTTTGTATAGCTATTGCCTGCTTTGGAGATCATCGCAAGAGACTCTCCGAGATACAAAAGGTTGTTGGAGATAAAAACTTTTCAGTGGGAGGTTGTGAATGTGCCTCGACAAAAGAACGAGTACCATACATGCTTAAATTATATACGACTCATTTTAATTTGTTTGAGGGAAACACACCATATTAAATGTTTGAAGAAACTTCATTCTTTTATAAGGTATGCTTGTGCAGTCTATTTGTTGAAGTGGCTAGAAAACTTGTGCGATTAAAAATCATGGATCGATAAGAGCTGTTACGAGGTAACGGCGTCTAAACTAAGTTATATTGGCCGAACATTATTCAACATATTTTATTTCAAGACTGTCAATATTTATCGTCAAATTTATATGCAGGATTTGGATGAATATAGTAAGAGTATGATTGCACAACTATCAAATGGGAGCAAAACAAGAGAAAGGTAAATATCAAGAACTTTCGAATGCCTAATTTTAATTTTGTTTCCATTAGATTCTGTCTAGGAGTGACTTATACGTAACAATATCCCCCCCTTTTTGTAGGTTTATGACTAGGTGTTATTTTCTAAACACTTGAGTTGTGTGATTAACAAAGGGAGTGGCAGAGAACCTAATCCTACATTCCAAACACTGAGCCTTGCATTGTTTTGCCATTTTTTTATCTGATTCCTTGATTTGAGTAGGGTGCATATATCTGGAAAAACATGTCATGAGGACATCCCTTTTGTAATACACTAATTCTGAGTACATATTAGATTTTGTAATATGTATGTCATGTAAGACATGAAGTCATGTTTCTGAACTAATTCCGAGTACATATTAGATTCTGGAAAAAATATGTCATGAGGCAGGCTCGCTCTTAAAGTCTTAAGTAAGGTCTCCTTAGCTAAGCACTCTTGTCCTTTATATTTCAAAATTGGATAATGAAATGGTCATAGGAGAATTTCTCTAACATCATACATGCATTAAAAAATGCTTGATGTGCATGAAATAACAATGTGCATGCATGAAATATGTACAGTGGATGTGTCCAGGGTCAAATCTTAAAGTAATTAAATATACTAAATTAAGTAAACTTTTAAAATATTGTATTTTAATTTAGATTTTGGAATTTTAGTATAAGTTTCGACGGTTGGGGATGTGGTAGCAAAGAAGGATGTAGTGGTGGATCACATTTCTCAGGCTTCTTAATACTTGTCTTATACATGCATTAGAAAACATTCTATGTGCATGAAATAACCATGTACATGCATGAAATAACCATATACTATATTGATTATTACAAATATTAAATTACTGATTTTCCTCCTAAATATGACTAACACGACTCGATAAACATAACTCAGGACTTGACTCAAAAGTGAGCCAAAATTAATAGACTAATATCTTTGATAGGAAGGGTCCAAATTGAAATAAGCCCACATCAATTAATCACATTTAAGTGTTGGGCTATTCTCATTTTTTATCACATGAAGCTATATATATATATATATATATATATATATATATATATATATATATATATATATATATATATATATATATATATATATATATATATATATATATATATATATGATGATGTCTGGTCAATTCGTTCTTAAGCACATAAACTAGATAATGTCGTAACAAGTCCAAACAAACATTCTAGAAATGGGTTCAGGTCGTCAATTTAAATTTTACAGGCAAAATGATTCAATTATTCACATTTAAGTGTTGAGCTATTCTCATTTTAGCTTTTTAATTACCAAATTTTGGGAGAACTTATAGCAAGAATAGAGCCAAGAATCATGTCAACCAATGTTAAAGTTAGGAAACCCAGAAATGCTCTTTGAAGTTTCAACACTTGCTCTCGCAATGAACATTGATAAATTAATCGCATTTTTCAGATTTCTTTAATTGCCTTATATGTTCACTAAATAGCGTTATATGTGCATGAAATAAGCTTGTACATGCGCGCCATAATGATGCCAGGAAAACTCACGTTTTACATTCTTTAAATCCAATATAACATTTTGGATTTCCGTGCTAAAGTCATCAATTCGAAAATCTACAATCTGGACTACTCCAAACAACCAGAAAACTCACTTTACATTCTTTAAGTCATCCGACGGCTCATCATCTCTATCATGCTGGTAACTACCAGCAACCTCCCGAGACCTCGCCTCCTCCGACTCGCTAACGACGTGACCGGGAGTAGGCATCATAACCATACCGTACGGCGTCTCGAAGTGGGGGTGGTTGCTTGTGGGCCTGCTTAACTGTAACGACGCTTGAGCCGTAACATAACGCCCAGCGGTACGGTCGTGTATGTTAGGCGGAGCCGGAGCATTCATGATTGCCTTTCCTCTCTCATTTCGATCTGCCATCTGCATTAGGAAATTGGAAGTTGTTAGAAAACACGTTAATCGACTAAATATCATATAAAGTAACAAAAATCGGCAAATAATAGCATAAAACACGGTTTTTTTAAAAAAAAAATTAATTTACCGCGGACTAACAAAACAAACCCCTTCTTTGACCGCGGTTGAACAAAAAAATCCCTTAGTTGACGGTGGCTAAACAATTTTTTTTTTTTTTTTTACCGCGGGCAAACATTTTTTTTTTTTTTTTAACCGCGGCCAAACAACGAAAATGGATGTTTGACCACGGCCAAACAATTTTTTCCAACGTTTGACCACGGTCAAACGTGAGAATTAAACGTTTGACCGCGGCCAAACCTCCATATCCCACGTTGCTCTGCCGTCTCACGTTGGAATTCAACGTTTCACCACGGCCCAAACGTCCATTTCAACGTTTGGCCGTGGTTTCTACCTAAAACGCAACAAATTCACTCCCAATCCGATTAACAACAACAAATTTCGACTTAAAAATCAATCCCAATCAACTATATTTCGCAAACAACATATAACAATACCAAAATTTACATAATAACAACTAATTAACATGAATTTTAATAGAAAAACTATCAATTTCTAAATTTAATAAAAACCTAACACATAACCTAATTTCAATTCTAAAACAAAATCTAATCAATTTAATCGATTAACAATAACAATAAAGGAAACAAAACAATTTAATTTCATAGTTTAATTCAATTACATTCAATTTCTAAACTAGTTTAACAAAAAAAAAAAACATTACTTACCTTTGTTTGTAGCAGCGGCGGCAGGGGTGTGGTGGTAGCAGGGCCGTGGTGGTAGCAGTGGTGTGGTGGTAGCAGCGGCGGGGGTGTGGTAGTGGTGGTTGACGAATGGATTGAATGTTGGTGGAAGTTGAATGTTGGTGGAAGTTGAGTGTTGGTGGAAGTTGAATGTTAGAGAGAATAGAGAGAAATGGTGAAGTGAGATAGCAGGGGCAAGGTCGTCTTTTTTTATGAAAAACGTCGTCGACGTTTACTAAAACGTCGTCGATATTAACGAATCCGGTTAAATATTAGCCTCATCATCGGGTACCCTTAAGGCTAGTAGACAACTTTGAGGTGTCTACAACAGTTAGTTGTAGCTGATGAGTTTTATGCCCGGAAAATTGTTGGAAGTTTTAATTACTTGACTTGTATAATATAGTGATGAGAGTTTTGTATGTAGTCCCTTTGTCATTGAAGATGAACAAAAACTATCAGGAGACTAGAAAGATCACTAAACTGCATGAAATAAAGTTATATGTGCATTAAAAAGTTCTTCAGTTGCATCAGTTGGTTATATTATGATACTAATTACCGTTGTTTAAGGGCATTAATTTTAAGTTAAGCTTGTTCCGATAATAAGGGAGGGTTTTAGGGTTGGTTTGGTAAGATGCTTATTCAAATGTCGCTTATTATATTTTATGAGTTGGAATCGATGTTTCGTCGCTAACTAACTTGGACTTTGTCTATTTTCTGCTTTTATTATTTACATTTCGAGTTTAAACTATGCAGATTTAGTTGTATATGCTCTGTGTTTTGAGCTACTAAAGTTAATAAATGTTTTACTGAGTCAAGTATACTTACAGATTCCCATTACTTAAAAATTTTTCCCTTTACCATTATGCATATACAGAAAAATATGGAAAATTGGTGCAAAGGCTGGGTAGTCAATAATGAGGATGTAGATATAGAACTCTTCATTAAGGATTATGTCAAAGCAAAAACAGATGCTATGAGTTGGTTTGGTCAACTTAAAGAAGTCGAGTTCAATGGCAGTTTCAACCATTCCCAATATGATGTTTTAACTGATCCAGATCTCATTTAAAAAATCTTCGACCTTCTTGATAGCTGTTCCGATAAGGCAAACATGGCCACTGTTTGTAAACTTTGGGCTAAGTTGTTTCTTTTTTTATCCGAACTCACCTTGTTTTCTATTGGCGTACCTGCAAAATTTACGCGTCAGTGATGTCAATGGCGTTAGGATAATTCGTAGGAATGGTAGACTAATTTCCCAAAGATGCAAGTGTTTTATGACGGATAATCAAGCAGCCAGATTTATCATGCATGTTCACTAACGAAAAAAATGTATTCTAGAGCGCCCATCTTAATCCACTCAATGATATTCAAATCAAACAAGTAAATGAGATGTTGCGGGATATGCCAACCCTAACACATGAAGCAGCGAAAGAAATTGCAACACCCTTACTAGTTCGTTGAACTTTCTATCATGTTGAAGTAGTAGATTTGATCTAGGTATAGCACAAGTGGTAGTTTGTACAACTTTTTGGCCAATGTATTATGCTGGTACTTAGGGATTTAAACATCAAGGTTTAAACGTTCCTTTTGTCGGGCTTTAGTGACGGGAAAGGGTTTAGGCTTTAGTAATAACTATGTAATTTTCATTTGAGATTTTGGATAGCAGAAGTTGTTATGTAATGTTGGTTGACAATTTGGATAAAAGAAGTTATGTAATGTTGTTTTGACATTTTGGATAACATTTAGTTTTACATTTTTTGCCAATGTTCTTTTGTTTTTTTGTTTCAATTAGTTTTGATCCAATATCCTTCTTTTAAATTGTAGCCGGGCTGCCTAATCCCTCTTACTCCATATTCATCAACTTGTGTTATGTTCTTACCTCTACTTTGCAACAATTCATTGTCTCAAAATCTAACAGAATTGACTGCAAACACTACTACAGATACAGGCTATAACAACGGTCAAAAACCGTTGTTATATAAAAAAAGCGGACGTTGTTAAAGCGTCCGTTGTAGAAGGTTTTAACAACGGTTAGTTTTCTTAAGGAAACCGTTGTTAAAACTATTAACAACGGTTTTATGTATAAAAACCCGTTGTGGAAAGTGTGACTCAATTTTGGGGGGAAAGTTATAACAACGGGTTTTAATATACAAAATCGTTGTTATAACTAAAGACAACGGGTTGTTTTAAAATAACCGTTGTTGTTTGTTCTTAAAAAATAAAAAAAAATTAAATTAAATATTACTAGATGCATGCATAATTACGGCCTGTTAGAATTCCGATGCATGCATTATTACTGACATCACTGTACATATGAACGGATAATATGGAATGAGAAGGGTTAGTAATAAGATTTGAAGCAGCATTATTGAGAGATATGATGATGATTATGGCACAACTTCCTAACATATATATTAATTAAAAAGCAACTCAACCCACACATTGCTTAGTATAAATACATTGCATATCTCAACTAACATTTCCATTATCTCAATATATTCATCTCCAAACCCTAACTGCTAAAACAAACTCTACTTAATCTTTCAAAACAAACTCAAAAAACTCCAACAAAATGAATGATTTCATCCTTAAGACTCTTACCATGATCGAGAACAACAACAACTTCATCCGCCGGTGCCTCCATATTGAGGAAAGTTTCAGGAGCTACCTTGCGGATGCTCGATCCGCATCAAGCACGCCAAAGAAGATGGCTTGACGGAAAGCGGCGGCGATTGCGGCTATATGACGATATAGCAACTGCTGAACGGAACCTCCAAATAGCCAAGGAGGAGAGGACGGATACGATAGAGCAGAATAAGATCCTCTATGAAAATATAAGAATTGCATTTTTACATATGTAATTTTTTTTTAATTTATGTATTTATAAATTAATATATATATATATTAATTATGTTTATCTTACTTCTTCATCTTGCTTCTTCATTGTTTTACTAACTAATTATGCGAACAATACTTAAACAAATAACATAATGGTCGATACAAACACATACATGCAAAAGAAATAAATAGAAAAAGAAAATAATGACGATGAAACTAACGTGATGGGCGAGATTTACCTGATAAATACCGAACGTAATAGACGATGAAATCACAGTGACGGCGAGAAGATAAAGCGACGATGAGAAAGAGAGAAAGAGAGAAAGAGAGAAAGAGAGTGTGTATGTGTTTTGTGTTTGTTTGTCTGCTGTGTTTGTGTTTGTGTATTAATAAGGGTTGTGTTTTGTGGTCAAGAGACTTACATTTGTGTGGTTTATAGTATGGAAGGTATTGACAACGGTTATTAAACAACAACCGTTGTGAAATATGTTTTAACAACGGTTGTATAAAAACACCCGTTGTTAAATAAGTTTTAACAACGGGTTTCAAAAATAACCGTTGTTATTACTTTTCACTAACTTTGCGCCAATTTTGCGCCAAATTATTAACAAAGGTTGTGCATGTGTGACCCGTTGTTAAAACTAATAACAACGGTTTTTATAACCATACCCGTTGTAATTTATTTTAGTAAAATTCGCGCCATACATTCTACAACGTCTATTGTGATTTTCGTGAATAATCGTTGTTAAAGGGGCGTTGTAGTTGCCTAGATTTGTAGTAGTGAAAATGTTCATATGTCGTCATTATAAATATGTAACTTGTAGAACAATTTGCTTTTGTCTTTTAACTGTCTTAAAATATCACTAAATTCATTGACAGATATGAGGCGAAAGTCTGTTGCAGTCAAGAAGAAAAAACCACCAGTGAAAGGAGGCAGGTCAGTTAAAGATTATTTCCCACCAAAATCAACAACTACTGTTGGAAAATGTGTCCTCAGCAATAGTGCGATCACATGATTTAATATCATAATTAAGTCTCCTATCAAGAATACAAAAGGGATGATTCTTTATACAGTCAACAGATCATCATTAATCGGTAATGATTGACTAACTAGAGTTTGACATTACTGTCGTGTGACGGTGGTGGTCAGTTGATCCCTTTAGGTCACACCTATAGGATGACGCCCAAATAGATATTTAATTAATTGTATGCGATACAGATTAATTAATTTCTTAATTTTGGGAGTGTGATTTTGCGTCTTATTGTAATGGATTAAATAAGATTTAATTTAGTATTTAAGTGTTAAATTGCTAAATTAGTTGAGGTTTTATATAAGTTTTGAGGTAGAGGTAATTGGTTATTTAAAGTTATAAGAAGTTGTAATTTTAACTAACTAGCAATTATAGGACCCATTATATATTGATATAATGGTAGTATATTACTCAAAAGTGGAGTGTATATTATATTATTAATTGTAATATTTAAGTGTTAAATGATTACATTAATAATTAATTATGTAAGATAATTAAACATATGACTTATAAGCATTTGTGGGACAAATGATAAAAGATAATAATAGAGCAAAAGAGCTCCATATTGCAGGCGAAAGGAGAGCAAAAGATGTTCCCTTTTGTCTTTTGTTTATTTTGGTTAGAGTGTGATAGTGACATATCACATAAGCTTTAATCATGTTACATCTTACATAAATGTTTCATACACCCTACCTATGCTATACAAACAAGTAAAAACAAGAGGAAAAGATTCCTCCTTGTAAGATGAGCACCGGTTTTGTGCTCTTAAATATGAGCATTTGTTGCTCATTTTTCCCTCTTGGTTTTTAGCTTGTTTTCTCTCATACTTTCCTCACATGCAAAATCCTCCAACTACTCTCAAATACTAATATTCTCCAACTATTACTAGAAGTAGTAATACTAGAAATATTAGTAATATTAAGGAAGTATTTCAACTACATATCTAGTTAATATTAGTAGGAATTTTTGGGTTAAATCTTGGCTGCAACTTATTGGAGTGTCTTCTATACTTGGAGTCTTAGTAGGATCATCCATCATATTAAGATCAAGAATAAGTGAAGGAAGGTGACCTTACTTGTGCCCATATTTTCGAACCAAGCATCAATGTAAGAGACATTGTTTTTCTTATAAATCTCTTAATTTTGTTATGCATGCACTAGATCTAAAGAAACAAGTTAATTAGTTCACTATTAGAGGAGTCTAATAATAGGTAAATAATCCTAACAAGTGGTATCAGAGCATAAGGATGTTGCATGCATAATCGATTATTGTTTTTCCGAGTTAAAAGGTTAACATATAAAACTAAAATTTTGTGATTTATAAGTATAAGCCACAAAATCATCATGCATGTTATATATTTGATCCTAAAATATTTTTAGGTCATTTTTATAATTTATGGAAATTTATAGCTCATTATAATGATTTGTAGTGATTTTATTACATTTTTATGATTAAAATGAACTTTTATTCACTAAAATACGTTAAAATTCATTACTGGCCGTGGTATTTTAGTATGACCTCACATGAATATTTTATGTATTGTATGTAAAATATAATATTAATGTGATTAATATTTCATGATTTATGAATTTTTAGTGTAAAAATGGCATAAATGGATGTTAAAATGACCAAAATTTGTTAAACGTACTCTCTGACCTTGAAACTTTTATATGACCTCAAATGCATATTTTACAAGTTATGTGTAAAATATCGTATTAATTGGATTAATATTGCATGATTTATGATTTTTATGAGAAACAAATGGAATAAAAGAGGTAAAATGGTTAAAAATAGTTAAATTTCGAATTGGGCTATGAAACTTTAATATGATGTCACATGCATAATTTACAGAGTGTATATAAATTTAGAGATTAAATGATCTCATTTAGCATGATTTATTAATTTTTAGTGTAAAAATGGCATAAATAGTGACTATTTTAGCATAAATTGGTAAATTGAATTGCATGGCATGAGAAAATTATTTTAGGTTGCATAAATATTCCAATAATCAGATATAATGTTGTAAAATTGATTGGATTAAATTTTAGATACTTTAGATGTTTTATGAGATAAAACGATAAAATGCAACTATATTTTCTCAAAAATTAATTCGAAACTTTTAACCATGATTTTTGACATTATGAGTGTCATGGAAATATTTCAGAATGTTAAAAAATTTAAAATTCAAATTTTGAAATTTTTGTGATTTAATTTGGATTTATTTCATTAATATTATGATTTTAAGGTCAAATATGAGCATAAAAATTAAATCAAGTTGAATTATTGTCAAAAATTGAGTGATGACTAATTTTTGAGTCCTAAGAGTGTTAGGATAATTAACTTGAACTTAGATATGATTTAAGTGTAAATTTGTGATTTTAAGAAGTTAATAACACGCATTTCTATAAAACCGGGTTATATAAACGATACAAGTTAAATAGGGCGATTTGGCACATAATATGGCATGATAGACACATATTATAATGCTGCATATTTAAATTGTTGAATGTCTTTTATTTATATAATTTCGAATTATGTAATTTTATCTTAGTATGGCCTTAGTTTTAATCGATATTACCCGTAATGAAAGGGAATATTGATTCGGTTGTAATTTAATGTGATCTCGTATCACTTTTATTTTATTAGTTTTTCCATTCTACAAATGTATAATAGGGATAGTTTTGTATTTTTATTATTATTTGTAATTATGGAGTTTCTTCAAGACGGTGCCATTCGAAAAGGTGATCCGACGAAGACGGTGTTCTTGGGAAGCGCGCCACTTGAAGATTCAAGGGACCAAAGGAGTTGGTTTCCGAATATGTAATAGATTATTTGATTTTATATTTTAGGAAGGCCATACTAGGAATTTTATTATTGCTTTGCATTTCTTTTAATATGTTACATGCATTGCCAAATTGCCATAACAACACATGCATATCATATCGAGTCATCGACCGTGTCAATTAAAATTATCGTAGTTCACCGCTTTAGTTCACTTAAAACGTGATAGATAATAAATTGACAAGACCTCTCGCATATAATAATTGAGAAATAGCCTTACCAAATAGTAGAAACCATGAATCCCAATTTCATAAGGGAGTTAAGCCGGCTTCACCGTAATACAAACCTTGTTACGTTGGGTAAGTGGGTAATAAAATGTTATTACATCGAAATTTGGATTGAGCTCAACGGAAGTATTCGTGACCTTAGTCGCATGTGTTCCGGGCTAAAGATGAAAATTAGAGTAATTTTTATCAACCGAGAGTTCTAAACGTATAATCGATTAAGAGGTTAATCCATCGAGTTATATTAATAAGGGATGACTCGGCTCACCGTACCCGTATTAATATGAATTTGGATCTCAGAATCATTTATGTTAGTTGGGTGGAAGTCACTACATAGATGCTTAAATACTTGTAGTTATATTTACGAATATTATCAAAACGATAGATGTTAATTAATTCCTTCACTTCGTATTTTGTAGTCAAAATCGTTTTATTAATCGCAATGGCAACTCCAATCACATCCGCAACCACTAGCTCCAACATGCTCACCAATGTGTCATGGCTCCGATCCTTCATGGATCGTTGTAAGTTAAAAAAGAATGAGTCCAATTTCGCCGATTGGGACGCACAACTTCCCTTGGCCGCGGAGGGTGACGACAAGCTTCGTTACCTTACCGAGGCATCTCCCACCGAACCTAATGCAAGGTCCACCGCCGCCGCCGCTAGGCAAGCCTATGAGGTTTACCAAAAGGAGTCGGACGTGATCAAAAATGTGTTGATCTTTGCTATGGAGGCCGAACTCCAAAGAAGTGCTATAAAGATTACCACCGCTCATGAGATCTACATGAAGCTAGTGAACATGTTTTCACGAGCTCCTAGGGTAATACAATATGAAGCGGCTTCCGCATTCTTTGATCTCAACATTAAGGAGGGCCAAAAAGTTAGCCCTCATGTGCTCAAGTTGATGGAGCATGTTGAGACCTTGAAAATACATAAGGTGGAAATTCCCGATGAACTCGTAATTGATCGAATTCTTCATTCCCTCAACAAAATCAAAGCATATGTTCAATTCCGGGTGAATTTTAATATGCAAGATATGAAAGTTTCCCTTGATGAGTTGCACAAAATGCTTGTGCAAGCCGAAAGGGACATGGGGCTAAGTGTTAGCACCACCAAAGATGTGCTCAATGTCAATCATAAGAGTAAGGGAACCTTCAAGAAAGGCGGGAAAAAGGAAAAGAAGCGAACTCCCAACAGGAACAAAGCAAAGACTTATGAAGCAAGCTCCTCCAAGCCCAAGTACAGTGCCTCCTTTGGGGACAAGTGTCACTACTGTTTTGGTGTTGGGCATTGGAAGAGAAACTGTTCCAAATATCTTGGCGACATCAAAGCTGGAAAGATTATTCCAATACGTATATGACTATCCCTATCTTTTATGTTTCAATCTCAACCTTGGTATGATGATACAAGTTGTGATGATTAACCTTTTTATTGTAAATATGGGCTCCTAGCAAGGACAAAGGCAAGGAGAAGCAAGCTTAGAGGATCACGAGGGAAGCTAGAGTAGCCGACTGTTGAGATGGATCTATGGAAGCTTAGCTTTAATTTACTTTGTCTTTAATTTTATGATGTATTTGAAGTTTTTAGAACTATTTTGATTTCCTTGTGTGACTTGGAAATTTGTTTGTATCCTTTAAACAATTGTTGTGCTTTGGATATTTATGGTTTGGTTTTCAACCCAAATCACTTGTTTTATTGTATCGCTTGTTCTAAAATTATCATCATATACTACTTGCGTAGGGAAACATTAGATAGACAACTCAAATTGATCAAATAGACGATTATGATGATTAGATCATTATATGTCCATAAGCTATGAATTTGATTCTCCTTATGTCATTATTACTAAAAGTAACAACTTACTTATGTAAGATTAATTATAAAGTTGTGATGAGCTATTGAACTCATAAAGTAGGGAATTTACGATACCATACGGACACATTATTCTAAACGGATGGTCAACCATGAGATACCTAGAATAGAGAGTATATTAAAGAGATGACATGGATAAGACTCGTATATTACATGAATCAAACTGCCATGTTAGGGATGGCCTTTTGATAGCTAATACATAGTCTAGATAGACTCCTAATATCATGAATCAAACTGCCATGTTAGGGATGGTCTTTTGATAGCTAATACATAGTCTAGATAGACTCCTAATATTCCACAATATATATGTTTGTACCTCACAAAGCTACCTCTCAAGAAGATAGATGTATTTCTGAGAGATAGAGTGGGAGAAGATTGGATCGTTATAAACATGTCTTATAGTGTTACTTTGTGAAAGTAATGAAACTATAGAGTGGGGGCATTGTTCAAAGAGGAGTTTATCGCAAATGTCTTATTGTTTAAAAATATTACTTTGTGAAAGTGATAGTATCATGACCTTGTTACATACGAGTCGAAGCATTACAATCCGAAAATTGTTACTCAAGAGTAGATTTACCTTAAAGCAAGGGTTTCTTTAAAGATAAATAGAGCTTTAGAGTACTCAAATGCATAAGATTGACATAAAGATGTTGATCAAGATTAATTGTGTTAGGAAATACCGCATTTCATCTTAATGAAGAATGGCAATTAAAAATTTGCTTTTCTAAAATGCAAATTTAGAGAAGGATGTGTTTGGAACACAAATCTTAGATAAAGATCTTAGATAAAGATCTAAGAATCCTAACACATTATGCGTAGCTTTCTTAAGTGATCCTAGAATGGTCTTAAGCAAGAATTAAAGGATTATATTTTTCGTTCATGTGATAATAGTGAATGGTTTCATTCACATGATTGAAGAATCATGATTATACATGAAGTTAAGTGGGAGCCAGAATCATTTCTCCATGTCTTATATGTTTATGACATATTACTTATTGAGAATAATGTACCAATGTTCTCTTTTGTCAAGAATGATTGGGAAACTAGGAGAAGGTGCAATATACTTTAGATTACCGAATCTATGAGAGAGTATATTGGCATAGAGTTGAGAGTCTTATGAGGATAAGATCTTTCGTATCTGTTGTACATCAATAAGGTTGAATAGGCTATTCATGTTGGTGGAAGTGGAATTACTATGATGGAGTCATAGTCATTCACTGAACCCATTAAGTTGTTGATCACATGAAATCGATTACCAATGTTTCCGCCATTAGAACGATCATGTATGCCAACAGACGCACATGTTGTGATGAACCATATGCTAGGAGCATAATAAGTCAATATCAAGTTAATTCATAAGATGGTCTTGTGAAAGCCTTAAAGAACAATTGAAGATTTGTTCGATTGTTTGGATGATAAACTAAGTTTGGTGTTGAAGGGTTGTACAAACTTTAGTTTCCAAACTTAAAGGGATTTGTTGTAATCCTAGGCTGATTTTATTGACGAAGAAGTAAGAAACTTGAAAAGTGTTTTAGTTTCGTGCATTGAAAATTCTACAAAAGAAATCTTAAGTAAATTGTGATAAGTTGGTCAAGATAGGGATTAAGAGTGAATCCATCTATAAATGACTTTTTCACAAGTTATGTGATAACAGTTGGAGCATCATTCAAGTTAAAGAGCCCAAGTGTAGTAAGAAGACTGGACAAATACTTAGAGATAAATTCAAGTTATTAAAAATAACATTGAATCGAAAAAAATAGCAATTGACAAAGTTGGAATATATGGATATAGGGTATATTCACTTGCCAAGCTTTTATTGCATTTTTACTAGTGTTAATGGTACATTAAATATTATAAGATATGAAGTAGTAATAGTGTATTGACTATTCATATGTGATAATCGCATTTATCGTTTGAGTTTCATTAAACTCACCCGTTATCTTATCGTATCCAAATGGGTTGTAGAGACAAATTGAACCCCATTAAAGTGAACTGGATTAACATGGTATTCGCCCCTAGTTACTTATATGAGGTGACGTCTCGAAGTGACTAGAGTGTGATGCGATTGATGGCAAGTTCAAGTGTCATAGAGTCATACAGGATGACTAGTCGATCACATAGGCAGACTGTTTGGGACACTCTGTCGGGCAGTGACCGCTTATAGAGTTCTGGTAATTCATAAAGCCTGGTCGTGGCAAGAGCTACTATAGTATTCTTATGAGTCAATTCTTTTGACTAGAGACTATTCGCCCAAGTTGGCACAATTTCTGATTAGCTTTGATTTATACTCTACGACTTAGTAAATGAGGTCAAACTGGGTATATTTTGGGTTATGATGAACTGTGGCTGAACAAAGGGAATAGTGCAATAGGAATTGTCCACCCCTTGTCATTAAAATTAATTATGTAAGATAGTTACAAGAAGTTGTAATTTTAACTAACTAGCAATTATAGGACCCATTATATATTGATATAATGGTAGTATACTACTCAAAAGTGGAGTGTATATTATATTATTAATTATAAAATTTAAGTGTTAAATGATTACATTATTAATTAATTATGTAAGATAGTTAAACATATGATTTATAAACATTTGTGGGACAAATGATAAAAGGCAATAATAGAGCAAAAGAGCTCTATATTGCTTGGCCAAAGAGAGCAAAAGATGCTCCCTTTTGTCTTTTGTTTATTTTGGTTAGAGTGTGATAGTGACATCTCACATAAGCTTTAATCATGCTACATTTTACATAAATGTTTCCTACACCCTACCTATGCTATACAAACAAGTAAAAACAAGAGGAAAAGATTCCCCCTTGTTAGATGAGCACCTGTTTTATGCTCTTAAATATGAGCATTTGTTGCTCATTTTTTCCTTCTTGTTTTTAGCTTGTTTTCTCTCATACTTTCCTCACATGCAAAATCCTCCAAATACTCTCAAATACTAATACTCTCCAACTATTACTAGAAGTAGTAATACTAGAAATATTAGTAATATTAAGGAAGTATTTCAACTACATATCTAGTTAATATTAGTAGGAATTTTTGGGTTAAATCTTGGGTGCAACTTATTGGAGTGTCTTTTATACTTGGAGTCTTAGGAGGATGATCCATCATATTAAGCTCAAGAACAAGTGAAGGAAGGTGACCTTACTTGTGCCCATATTTTCGAACCAAGCATCAATGTAAGAGACATTGTTTTTCTTATAAATCTCTTATTTTGTTATGCATGCATTAGAACTAAAGAACAAATAATTAGCAAGTTAATTAGTTCACTATTAGAGGAGTCTAATAATAGGTAAATAATCCTAACAACTACAAGCATGAATGACATTGAGCAAACTAATTAGAGTATGAAAATCTGCATAGTTTTGTCTTTTTTTTTTTTTTTTTTTTTTTTTTTTTTTTTTACTTTGATCCCTTACCCAAAAATAATGGTAGGCTGCAATAGGCTGATCACTGCATGAAGTCGCCTTGTAGACGCATTGAAAATCGATGTATGTGCATTAAACAATCTGGAACATGCATGAACTATGTAAAATCTTGTTGCCATATCAAAATTTGCTAAGTAACATTGCCAGCCTAACACAACCCTAAATCGTAAACCCTCCCTTTTTAGGGTTTGGGGTTTACAATTTAGGGTTTTGTGTTTGGAATTCAGGGATTAGGGATTAGGGTTTAGGGTTTAGGGTTTAAGTTTTACCTTCCCCCTTTGGGGTTGTCTATTTAACCTTGTACCGATAATAAGGGAAATGGCTTAGGGTTGGATTAGGCGGATCCGGGTAGCAAATCGCCTAATCCAACCCTAAACCTTTTCCCGCCCCGTTATAGAATACCCGGCCTCCTAGTTTATATCCCGTCCCTAAAAAAGGGTTCAATCGGCCCCTCTAGGGTGTCTTTTGGTCTTGCGGCCTTTTGAATGAGAAGCAAGGCAAAGGGTTTAGGGTTAGATTAGGCGGATTTGCGGTAGCTGTCCTTCTAATCCAACCCTAAACCCTTTCACGTCCCGTTTTAGGATACCTGGCCCCTAGTTTAAATCACGTCCCCCAAAAAGGGTTCACTCGGCTCCTCTAGGGTGTCTTTTGGTCTTGCGGCCATTCGAATAAGAAGCAAGGGAAAAATTTTAGGGTTAGATTAGGTGGATCCGCGGTAGCGGTCCGCCTAATCCAACCCTAAACCCCTTACCGTCCCGTTCTAGGATACCCGGCCCCCTAATTTA
The DNA here is from genome assembly GCF_048544455.1 of Silene latifolia. Taxonomy (NCBI): domain Eukaryota; kingdom Viridiplantae; phylum Streptophyta; class Magnoliopsida; order Caryophyllales; family Caryophyllaceae; genus Silene; species Silene latifolia. The sequence goes on from NC_133538.1 coordinate 356,670,541, forward strand.
AATCTTGTCCCTAAAAAAGGGTGCACTCGGACCCTCTATGGTGTCTTTTGGTCTTGCGCCCGGTCGAATGAGAAGCAAGGTAAAGGGTTTAGGGTTGGATTAGGCGGATCCGTGGTAGTGGTCCGCCTAATCCAACTCTAAAGCCTTTTCTGTCCCGTTTTAGGATACCCGACCCCCTAGTTTAACTCCTATCCCCCAAAAAGAGTTCACTCGGCCCTCTAGGGTGTCTTTTGGTCTTGCGGTCATTCAAATGAGAAGCAAGGGAAAGGGTTTAGGGTCGGATTAGGTGAATCCACTTTTAGCGGTATGCCTAATCCAACCCTAAACCCTTTTCCATCCTATTTTACGATACCCGACCCCCTAGTTTAAATCCCGTCCCTTAAAAAGGGTTAACTCTTCCCCTCTAGGGTGTCTTTTGGTTTTGCTCCCGTTTGAATGATAATAAGGGAATGGGTTGTAAATGCATGAAAAAGTAATCTATGTGCATTAAACTACCCTGAACATGCATGAAATAAGTGTCCAGTTTCCTCATCTTTCTTGCCTTTAGGTCCATGATAAGAAGTTGTATGTTTATAAAATATTTTTTTGGTAAGTTATTTCAGTGTAGGATACCCGTCCCCAGTCATTTGTCTTTATAATAATGGTGAGACTTTGGGGTGCAATACACTTATCAATGCATGAAGTAGCCTTGTAGATGCATGAAAACACAATCTATGTGCGTTAAACAACCCCGTATGTGCGGAAATACGCTGCCTTTATGATGCTAATTACTGTCCTTAATTTGATAGATAATCCTCAAAATCGAAGTGCTCTAGTAGAAACAGAAACAAAAATAGAAAGAGTTTCTTCGCGTCAACATAGTCCTCGTATCAAAACTAAAGTTAACAAGGATAAAGTTAACGAGGAAGTTCCAATAGATTTGACATCTAATAACAAAAATAAGAAGGCTAATGACAAAAGCCAAGGGAAAAGGCCAACTAAGAAGCAAGCCGCTACCAGCCAGCTTAGTGGGGAAGGAATCTCAACTGGACAGAAAACTACGAAAAAAAGAAAACGTAGTAACGAGTAAGCCCCTCCTAACTCGGATGAGTCCTTTATTGATCACTAATTTAATCAAGTTGAACCCATCTCAACGGCAAATTGAAGCCATTCAGAACATGGGGTTTGGAGGTTTGTTGAAGCTTCAGGCAGAAGAAATCAATGGCCATTTGGCCAGATGGATCGTGGAGTCCTTTAATCCGTTTGAATGTTCGTTGATGAACATAAATTTGGTGAACACAGATGAAGGTGTCCACCTTGCCACTGGACTACCTATGGGTCACGTGGACATTGTTCAAGTTGGAATGTACTCTAAAGCAAAGGATAAGATAAAGGCTGTGAAGAGATATAAGGACCAATTTATGACCTCAAATATTACCATAAGGCTTCTATTAGAAAAGATGATGGAGCAGCGGGATGGTGGAGATGATTTCAAGAGGAATTTCCTCATTTATATCGTAAATGTTCTCTTGACGGGGGTAGTTGGTGATCATCCTAGCCCTCGGATATTAAGATGCCTTTCTAATCTATCAGATGTACCTCAGCTGAATTGGGGCAAATTTGCACGTGCCAATATGATTGATGTAGATGATGTCGTCACTCATCCAATCAAACACATTTATAATACTCAACAAACAACTAGTTAGCGGTAAGTCGAGGTCGATCCATGGGACGGTGTGCTTTGGGTTCTAAGTCTATCTATCTCAATTTATGCTAGTGTCACAATTTGTTTGGGTTTGTAGTTGTGTCCTAGACTAATGCAAGCAATAAAGTAAAGCAAACAATAAAAGAGAAATGTAAACAAATGATTAAAAGTCCTAGGATATCATGGGGTCATAGGGGATTCATGGTGTTGATCATACAAACATGTTTACAAAGTTGCAAGCAATTAATGTTGTGGAGGAACCGAGTTGGTTTATGTCTTACGGTTCATAGGAAGAGTTGGGTCCCGGAGCCGAATCTATTAGATTGTACAACACCTACAAGTCGACTTACTTTCCTCCTATTCAACTTCTATGAATGGTCTAACAAGACTCGAGTTGGTTTATATCTTACAAGTCAAGTTGAGTAGATAAGAGATGGTAAAAATGCAAGGATTCATAGGCTTAGCATTTCATCAAACATAACATGTGCATAAAGTTGACATCACAACAAGCAAGCAATTTAATCATGTGAACATATTAGATTAAGCATGAATCAATCCCCATGTTTGTTTCCCCTAATTACCCACTAATCCTAGCTAAGATACTACTCACTCATTATCATGGGAAACATGTCATTAATGGTGTCAATCATCACAACAAGTATAAACATGATAATAGAATGAAGAAATGAACAATAAAGATTAAAGAGTAAAGGAATTATACCAACTTAAAATGGTCCAAATAATAAAGCAAGAATAATAGAAGAAACTTGATTGATTGATGGAAGGTTGTCAATCTCCCAATAATAACCCAATAATCTTCAATTACCCAATAATAAACTTGAATAATAAACTTGAACAATAATTAAGGAGAGATTAATGTGTAATTTGTGGAAAGATTAAAGAGTAATCTATTCTAATCTACTCCTAATCTAATCTAAAGAAGGATTTTTCTAGCTAAAAAGATGTGTTCAAGGATCCCCCTTTGATTATTACAAATGGGATATTTATAGTGGAAATTAGGTGGATGCATTAGGGTTAACTAAGGGCTAAACTAGTAATTACACTTTTGAGATTTGAGCAGGGAGAAGCCGGTATTTTTCGAAGGAAGGGCGTCTTTCACGGAGCTTGAAGAACACGAAAATTGTTGTAAAGGAATCCGTGCGTATTGGAGTCGGGACGGGCGGATTCTGACTGGGGAAAACGGGCGAATTCAGTTGAATCCGGGCGGATTCTGAAAATGCAATCCGGGCGGATTTGGGAGAAAACGAGCGGATTCTCTTTCAGTGAATTTTCTTGTTTTTCCCAGCCAGAAGACGGGCGGATTGGGGACAATCCGGGCGGATTGTAGGGAAGACGGGCGTCTTCTTCTCGGGACGCGCGGATTCCCGAACAGCTTCTTTGTTTGACCTCGGATTGTAAAACGGACGTCATTTTCTCATCCGGACCCCTATTGGAGTGATTCAAAAGCTTAGATCACTTTTTTTTTCGACGCCATTCCAACTAACATACTTTCATAGCCAAAGGAGCAGCCCTTGATTTTCGATCCGAGCAATTTTCTTCATGAATGGCTTCCTTGCTCTTCCTCCTTGCTTTAAACCTTATGACCTTTCTATATACTCTTTATTCTTACATCATTGGTCATCATTCTTGCCTCCTCTTCATACTAGTCCATCTAATATCATCAATAAGCTTTCAAATATGCATAAAAGACGGGAATTTCCGCCTTATTATCTCCTTTTCTACAAAACATATGAAATGCGATAAAAAAGCAAATAGGAAGGTTTTGACGGATAAAATGGCCATAGAATGTTATAATAATATGCAAAATAGGCTCAATTAGGGGACTAAATGTGCGCAAATAATGTTCACATCAAAGATCCCCAAACCGAACCTTTACTCGTCCCGAGTAAAGAGGTGACTAAAACTAGACCTTTATTTAAACTAACCTAATATCATAGCCGATATGAGACAATTAGCGGGTCTCACTCCGCCCCTTCAAGTCACAACAAGACAACCATGAGGTAGGATGCCTTCTTGCAAGGCAAGGTGGGTCTTGCCAAAATGGCGACACATCCAATCATTAAGCACACAAATCAAGTAATGGATGCATCTACAAAAGAATAGCCACTTTCTTCATCTAAGTGGCGGAAATTATCTACAAGGAAAGCAATTCAAGGGTACACACTCCTTCATAGATACAATTTCTTCAAACTACTAACCCTAGAAGGATACCAATAAATCACCTCCAAGTTGTGTCAAGCTAGGGTACCTTTGTCCTCAATCGTTAAATGCTTTTGTCAAGAGTAGACTCCCTATGGTGTTAGAAACACTGGAGGATCGCGGAATTCCCCCTCTTGCCTAGACAAGAAGAAGGGTCGTCCCCTCTCTACCATGCACAAAAATGCATACGATGGATAAAGGGATCAATAGATATTTGAGTTTCACTTTGGGAATTTTCTTTTGTTATTGTTTTTCCCCCCAATTTCTTGTGGCATATAACATTTGAGAACACTTTCTTTTGCCATTTCTTTTTTGATTTTTGGCAATTCAACACTTGACAACTTTCAACTTTTCTTTGCATTTCTTTTGAACATTTTCAAAGTCACCCCATATGTAGTGAGGGTGGCTTATATTTGAAGCATAGGACTTCTATTTTTGCTCCTCTTTTCATTTGATGCATTTTTGCAAACTTTCTTTCACTTTTCATTTCATTGAACTCAAATTGATTTCTTTTTGTGCCCATTCCCTTTGATGACAAAAATGTGGTAGAACATGGATGATGGATGCATGGTTTCAAGGGTCACTTTGAAATAAACGGTAGCCAAGGAGTTATCACACCACAAGGTACTCTTGACTAGGCCTTAAACCATGGGTCAAAGGATACTAGCATGACACATCCTAGGGTGTTTTACAAGTATTCTAACAAACAAAGTCTTAAGAAGAAAAAGCATCTACTAGGGCCTATATACACTTGTCAAGCTTCCCAAGTAGACGGTTTCGCAAAATTTTATTAACATGCAAACTACATGCCATGATGCAACTACCATATAAACATCCTAATGCAAATGTTTCTACCAACTAATATGTCATATAAACTAAATGCAAGTCCTAAGTTCACATTGTTATACCGCATCAATCAAAATAAGGCCACATAGTCATTAACATAAAGAGGAAAAAGGAGATTGGAAAGATCATACCATGCGGTCTTCAATATCCTCATGTCTCGGATGTGGCGTAGTCAATCAATGTGAAAAAGGATGAAACAAACACAATATATACAAGACAATATATACAAGACTACACTATAAAGGAAATGAACTTGTTTTTGGATTTTTCAATTTTTCAAATTTTTATGGTTTTTGTTTTTATGAAATTAAAAGAACATATTTTTGGGATTTTTTCAAATTTTTCAATTTTTATGCATTTTGGAATATAAATTCCCATCCCCCACTTTATTTTGGACATTGTCCTCAATGTACATGTAGGAGTAGGAATAAAAAAGAAAGTACATGTTTTTTGGATTTTTTGATTTTATGGAAATTGAAGTACAAATGCAATGATATGATATGAATACATGCTCTAACTTAATGCAATTCTATATGACATATATAACAATGAATGCAAACTAAACTATATTGTATGATGCATGATTTAAACTATGGTCACTTATGATCAAACCTTCCCAAACCGATTTAAACACTATTTCTAGTGTAGAAAAGAATAGATCGGTCATTAGTGACTATGCATGAATTCTAGTCTATATGCAACTATCTACATGAATCATGTGAGATATATTACAATGCAAATATACTATATGAACTAAATAATGTAAATGTAATATGAAATATAATACAAATGCAAGCTTAATGTATATGTAAATAACTAAATGCAAGTGGAAATGTAATGCAAAGTGAAAGGAAAGGATATCTTACAAATGGTGGTTTGAAGGAGGACTCCACCAAACTCATTCATATTCCATTATCCATGGAGCTCAATGCTCTCAATAGCCGGTCAAATGCTTGGGCACAATCCTCAAATAAGCATAAATACGGTTTGTTCCAATTCAAGATTAAGCTTGGCCAAGGGAGCTTGTCACTTATTCTCTTCTTCACCTTACCCTTAGCACTTGAGTCTTTGTAATGCTTCAAACCGATAGGCCCATGATTCTTGTCAACATAAGGTATGAAGTGTGGTTTATATTCGTCCGGAGACTTCCACTCACCACCTTCTCCTTCAATTTTTGTGATGATGCTAGCATTTGGATTTATCAATCCTTCAAGAGTAGAAGGAGAATTCTCATAGCATTGATGATCGGGTTCTTTGGAAGTGGACATTGTGGGTGCCAAATTTTCACAAGTAGCTTCACGTGCAAGTTTCTCTTTGAGCTTTGCCACCAAGTAGCTTTTGTATGATGTCTTGACCTTTTGAAGAAGGTCCACCATATCCTCTCCAACAATCATTGGCTCCATGGTAGGGGCCAAGTAGTCTTCATGGGAAATGGGGAAAAGGAATTCATCTTCTTCATGGAAGCATACCTCAAACTTCTCAAGGATGGGCTCCTCAAGTAAGGCAATCTCACAACCCCATTCCTCTTCTTCATTGAAAGACACATATCCCGCATAAGCTTCTTCCATAGGCTTGTCATCATCGCTATCTCCATACGAATCATAGATAGGGGCTTCACTTTTCTTCATTAATTCTTCCTCCACCATCTCAATATTCACATCAAAGGTCACACCCTCATACTCACAAAGGCTAAGAGTATTTGGCTTACTCAACCTCATGTCTTCATCATCAAATACCACACTTTCATACTCACAAGAGCTCAAGGAGATTGGCTCTTCCCACTTCTCATCAAAAGTAACTCCTTCAAACTCGCATTCATGATCAATGCTCAAGGATTGGTGGGGAGTGTTTATTTGGGTTGCTTTCATTTGAGCAATTTTAATTGCCAACTCCTCACCATGGGTAACAATGCTTTGGAGAACATTGTTCCTATTTTGGCTCTCCTCTAGAATTTGTGTGAAGAAATTTTGTTGGTCTCTCATCATTTGGAGAACCATATCTTGCATGTCAAAGTTGGGCTCATCTTTTTGTTGTGGGTGGGTGTGAAAGTGCTCATATTGTGGTATTTGGAATTGGTTGTAAAGTGAGTTTTGGGTGGTTGGTTGTTGTGGGTATTGGATGTGGTGATTTTGGTTTGGAAAGTTGGGGTAGTAGTTAGGATTTTCATTGTATGAGTTGTAAGGTAGGTTTGTGTTGACTTGCTCCTCAAACTCCCCATACCCATAGTCATACTCAAAAGATCCACCGCATACTCCATATGTCAAGTCTTGCATCATCATGGTCAGGATAAAGATACAACTACAAACATGGGAACTACACAAAAACGGTAAGAACAATCCTTGAGGAACAAGTTCCTCAAGGTGAAAGCAAAATCAAAATAGAAAAACAAGTAAGAACTTAATCACATAGCACCGTCCCCGGCAACGGCGCCATTTTGATGTAGATGATGTCGTCACTCATCCAATCAAACAAATTTATAATACTCAACAAACAACTAGTTAGCGGTAAGTCGAGGTCGATCCATGGGATGGTGTGCTTTGGGTTCTAAGTCTATCTATCTCAATTTATGCTAGTGTCACAATTTGTTTGGGTTTGTAGTTGTGTCCTTGACTAATGCAAGCAATAAAGTAAAGCAAACAATAAAAGAGAAATGTAAACAAATGATTTAAAGTGCTAGGATATCATGGGGTCATAGGGGATTCATGGTGTTGATCATACAAACATGTTTAAAAAGTTGCAAGCAATTAATGTTGTGGAGGAACCGAGTTGGTTTATGTCTTACGGTTCATAGGAAGAGTTGGGTCATGGAGCCGAATCTATTAGATTGTACAACACCTACAAGTCGACTTACTTTCCTCCTATTCAACTTCTATGCATGGTCTAACAAGACTCGAGTTGGTTTATATCTTACAAGTCAAGTTGAGTAGATAAGAGATGGTAAAAATGAAAGGATTCATAGGCTTAGCATTTCATCAAACATAACATGTGCATAAAGTTGACATCACAACAAGCAAGCAATTTAATCATGTGAACATATTAAATTAAGCATGAATCAATCCCCATGTTTGTTTCCCCTAATTACCCACTAATCCTAGCTAAGAGACTACTCACTCATTATCATGGGAAACATGTCATTAATGGTGTCAATCATCACAACAAGTATAAACATGATAATAGAATGAAGAAATGAACAATAAAGATTAAAGAGTAAAGGAATTATACCAACTTAAAATGGTCCAAATAATAAAGCAAGAATAATAGAAGAAACTTGATTGATTGATGGAAGGTTGTCAATCTCCCAATAATAACCCCATAATCTTCAATTACCCAATAATAAACTTGAATAATAAACTTGAACAATAATTAAGGAGAGATTAATGTGTAATCTGTGGAAAGATTAAAGAGTAATCTATTCTAATCTACTCCTAATCTAATCTAAAGAAGGATTTTTCTAGCTAAAAAGATGGGTTCAAGGATCCCCCTTTGATTATTACAAATGGGGTATTTATAGTGGAAATTAGGTGGATGCATTAGGGTTAACTAAAGGCTAAACTAGTAATTAAACTTTTGAGATTTGAGCAGGGAGAAGCCGGTATTTTTCGAAGGAAGGGCATCTTTCACGGAGCTTGAAGAACACGAAAATTGCTATAAAGGAATCCGTGCGTATTGGAGTCGGGACGGGCGGATTCTGACTGGGGAAAACGGGCGGATTGATTGAATCCGGCGGATTTCAAAATGCAATCCGGGCGGATTTGGGAGAAGACGCAGGCGGATTCTCTTTCGATGAATTTTTTTTTTTTCCCAGCCAGAAGACGGGCGGATTGGGGACAATCCGGGCGGATTGTAGGGAAGACGGGCGTCTTCTTCTCGGGACGCGCGGATTCCCGAACAGCTTCTTTGTTTGACCTCGGATTGTAAAACGGACGTCATTTTCTCATCGGGACCCCTATTGGAGTGATTCAAAAGCCTAGATCACTTGTTTTTTCGACGGCGTTCCAACTAACATACTTTCAGAGCCAAAGGAGCAGCCCTTGATTTGCGTTCCGAGCAATTTTCTTCATGAATGGCTTCCTTGCTCTTCCTCCTTGCTTTAAACCTTATGACTTTTCTATATACTCTTTATTCTTACATCATTGGTCATCATTCTTGCCTCCTCTTTATACTAGGCCATCTAATATCATCAATAAGCTTTCAAATATGCATGAAAGACGGGAATTTCCACCTTATTATCTCCTTTTCTACAAAATATATGAAATGCGATAAAAAAGCAAATAGGAAGGTTTTGACGGATAAAATGGCCATAGATTGTTATAATAGTATGCAAAATAGGCACAATTAGGGGACTAAATGTGCGCAAATAATGTTCACATCAATGATAGATAATGTCATTTCGTAGAAAACGGCAGTGGCTAAATCCCCTCAATCATTCTTTAAGGGACTGATTCTTATTTTTGAAATTGTCTACTTGGATAGAGTAGTTTTCATGACGAGAACGGTGCCTCGATCATTTCCCTTGTTAGACAATTGGACTGATGACAAGATTAGAGAGAGGATTAAGTTGGAGAAACATACGGGGCAACGGATTTGGAAAGGGGTCTGTTGAAGCGAGTTTTGCTAATGTTGCACCTGTTTCTGAAATTGACGGGTTGATGATAAGAAAGAATGCATCAAGAATTTGGTGGGCACAGCCATTCAACTTGCAGACACATATGATGTGTTTTCTAAGGCAATTAGATATGTTAAGTCTAAGGTTCCCGGTTTCCCAGTTGTTGCCCAAATGTCGAATTTGGCAGATTCGTTATTTGAAGGATTTGTCTTTCATACTAGAATAAAGAATGTGAAAGGGATGGTGCTGAATGTGAAAGGGAGGGTGCTGATGATTTGGGTGTTCATAAAAGTTGTGATCAAGTGGAGCAGGAGGAGATGATGGAGGAGGATAAAGTGGAGGAGGACAAGGGGAAATATGAGCATGAAATGAAGGATAGAAAGGATGAGGGTAAAGTGGAGGAGGAGTTGAAGAAGGATGAGGGTAAAGTGAAGGAGGAGTTGAAGAAGGCTGAGGTTAACACGAGTTGTTTAGATGATGCATTTTAGACGATCCCTCTGTCATAGCTGAATTAGAAGGACTCCTTAATGATGCATACACTCATGTTGGCAAGGCGTTTGATTCACATCGTGTTAATTTTTTGAAGGAAAAAATGGAAAAGGAATAGAGGGAAAATGACCTTATGGAAGGACCATCTTTCACTTTTTTTGGTGATGATGCACCATATACCTCTTAAGAGGTCCTTGAGTCAAGGTTGCAGGCTAGTTCAAGTGTTCCCCATGCAAGCACATCAACTATGCCGTCTATTCCAGTAGTTCAGTGACCTTCATCGCCAATAACGCCAATTCTGATCTCGTCCTAACCATCCCAACCATCGCCTGTAGTTATCTCATCTCAAGTATCGTTAGATCAATCACAAATTGGGCCTCCTTCTCCCCTAGTATAAGAGTCCCCAACCATCCCCCGGATTATGCCATTGAGACTCGGCAAGCTAAGAGGAGGGTGGCTCCTAAGAGGCGTGTTGATTTTCATATTGAGACTCTGCAAACTAAGAGGGTGCTCCCTAAGAGGTATGTTAAGATAGCTATCGCTTACCGTTCACTTTTCTTCATAAGAAACGTGGACCTGATTCGTGAGTTGAGTCAGTCGAAAAGAGTGGTTGGCGACTATGCATTATCCTGTGAGTTAGATGAAGAGTACGTATTACTCTCCTATATTTTTTTATCTTATTAAACATATATGTGTTTTATTTTCTTTGTATAACACTAAGGTTTCATGTTTTTATAAGCGTGTAGGGAGGTTTTGTTTAGCCATGCGGGCAATACTCTCACACGAAGTCATATGAAGAGTTTACTACTTTGTGGTCGTGTTCACAAAAGATGTCATTAGTTTGTGGTGTGATTATTTGAATGAGCAAAATAAATTTAGGGATCGTACATCCCGTTCCCGTTTATTTTTCATAGATTCAACTGACGTTAGTTTTCTATTTTAATTTTCTCTAATATGGGCCACCTAATTTAAAAAACACTAACATGTGCATGAAATCGGTGTGCAATTATTAAACAGGTTTTTATTTTCTAATACAGGTCACCTAATTTAATGAACAACTTGCCTCATTGGATATCAACTTTGTAGATGTGAAGTTGGTAAGTCCTTCAAGATTTTTAAATTAGCATGGTTGTTCTCAGTTAAGCGTCTTTCTTTTCATTGTCGTACAGGTGGTTACTTCTATTGTTACACCCTTACAACTTCTTTTCTGTTTCCATGTTGATGATAACTTGTTGGAAGTTATGCACTTGATGGATAAGTCAACTGACTATTCTGGCCATGTAGATCGTTTGGCAATAAAGTGTCTAATTTTGGTATAGTTGTTGTGAGAGATTATATACTTGGCATTGTCTTTCATTTATCAAAAGAACTTGTTGCTTACGCTTTCAAGTAAGATTACAAAGCTACGATCTGCATGGTTTTGATGCCTAAATTATATATTCCGAATCTTTGAGATCTTTATGGAGCGTGATCTTTGGAATCTACGATCGTCATATGGAGACGTACGACGGGGTTAAGGCACGCTATGGTTTGCAGGTTTTAAAGGAAGTAAGTCTCTATTATTTAAGTCTAATTTTTATCAAGTGTTTCTAACTAAGTCTCATGACAGTAGCCAAAAAGATGCATGAATTAGCTTTGTAGTTTCATGAAATAGCCTTGTATGTGTATTAAATATGAAGCTCTAATGTTTTTTCTACTTTTTGTATTGTTCAGAGAATTGATGTTAAACGTTACATTGTGAGGGTTAGTAGTGTAATTCTGACTTGGGAAACAACTCTTTGAATGTTCAAGTGACGTCTATAGCAAAGGCTTACGAGAATGGGGGTCAGATTCGGTGATCAGAAATCTTAAGGAGCTTAGTTTTCCCTTTTTCCTTTTTCCTATTTTCCCCAGTAATCAAGTAGCTTTGTTTTTCCCTTTTCCCCAATAATCCAGTGCCACAAGATTGTTATACAGATTCACACTTGATTAATTATATTAGGAAAAATGGGGCAAATAAGGAGTAAGTTATAACTGACCATAAAGCATTTTTTTAAGGTTCAGTTTTTGTCCACTTTTCTGTTATGTGTTTATCTAATTAAAATATGTGCATTATACATGGACGTAGTTGTAGAAAAAGACTGGTTGCAAGTAAACCAAGATGCATTGCAGACTTTGCTGCCAGGAACTTGGTTGATGGATATGGTTATTGATGACGTTACGACATTGGGAAACCCAAGTGTTGTATATTTTCCGACAATAATTAAGGTATTCATATTCCTTATTGAGTCCTTATGCTTGTTTTTGGTTTTTAAAATTACCAAGAATTTTGACAAATGTTCTCAATTTTCTGGAAATTTTTGGTAAAAACGGGTTTCGAAGTCAATACATCAAACTTGACTACTTGCCTCTAAATCTAAACACAACCCAACTGGTAAATAAACATTCTCTTACTGACTGTCATTGTATGAAGTTCCATGCACCTATTTTTCATGTACCAACTATGTTTTTGCATGTTTGTAATATTTCAGGCTTTCTTTCCTTATTGTGTGGACAAATCACATTGGTTTGTCGTGTTGTTGACTTTTGAGAAAAGGGCGAACTTCATACTCGACTCCTACCCGCCTGCACTCCGATGTCGGACGTCATTTTTAGTTGAAAATGTAGGATTTTATATGCTTATATGCCAACTTGGTCTTCAGTTAAAGAAGAAGTGTTGTTATCATATCTTGGAATAGCATTGGCATTTATTTTTGAATGCTGTTGTATGTTGCTTGAATCATGATTGGTTAATAGCTTGTTCATATTCATTGAAAGTTATATTGCTACATTTAGCTGAGAGTTTATTCAACGAGTACGACAACCCATTACTCACTTGAGGATTTTGGACAAGTCTACTTCTGTGATGTCAGCATTCCCTTACTCTGAATCCTGACTTGGGGTCCAGCATAGTGGGTCCAGTCGCGACTTGCTCTTGGTAGACACCATAATAATTGGTGCCTCATAAAAGTCAAGATTCAACTACTGGATTACTGAAGTTCCTACCAGGCTGTTCGTCAGTAATCGTCATACTGGATTGTGTCGTAGATAGTATCATCATGTATGTTGTTGTTAAGTTCTAGCTGTTTAAAGCATTCATTGGAAGATAATGACTGAAATTCTGGACTTTCTTGTTTTTGTATAGCTATTGCCTGCTTTGGAGATCATCGCAAGAGACTCTCCGAGATACAAAAGGTTGTTGGAGATAAAAACTTTTCAGTGGGAGGTTGTGAATGTGCCTCGACAAAAGAACGAGTACCATACATGCTTAAATTATATACGACTCATTTTAATTTGTTTGAGGGAAACATACCATATTAAATGTTTGAAGAAACTTCATTCTTTTATAAGGTATGCTTGTGCAGTCTATTTGTTGAAGTGGCTAGAAAACTTGTGCGATTAAAAATCATGGATCGATAAGAGCTGTTACGAGGTAACGGCGTCTAAACTAAGTTATATTGGCCGAACATTATTCAACATATTTTATTTCAAGACTGTCAATATTTATCGTCAAATTTATATGCAGGATTTGGATGAATATAGTGAGAGTATGATTGCACAACTATCAAATGGGAGCAAAACAAGAGAAAGGTAAATATCAAGAACTTTCGAATGCCTAATTTTAATTTTGTTTCCATTAGATTCTGTCTAGGAGTGACTTATACGTAACAATATCCCCCCCCCCCCCCTTTTTGTAGGTTTATGACTAGGTGTTATTTTCTAAACACTTGAGTTGTGTGATTAACAAAGGGAGTGGCAGAGAACCTAATCCTACATTCCAAACACTGAGCCTTGCATTGTTTTGCCATTTTTTATCGATTCCTTGATTTGAGTAGGGTGCATATATCTGGAAAAACATGTCATGAGGACATCCCTTTTGTAATACACTAATTCTGAGTACATATTAGATTTTGTAATATGTATGTCATGTAAGACATGAAGTCATGTTTACGAACTAATTAAGTACATATTAGATTCGGAAAAAATATGTCATGAGGCGGAGCTCGCTCTTAAAGTCTTAAGTAAGGTCTCCTTAGCTAAGCACTCTTGTCCTTTATATTTCAAAATTGGATAATGAAATGGTCATAGGAGAATTTCTCTAACATCATACATGCATTAAAAAATGCTTGATGTGCATGAAATAACAATGTGCATGCATGAAATATGTACAGTGGATGTGTCCAGGGTCAAATCTTAAAGTAATTAAATATACTAAATTAAGTAAACTTTTAAAATATTGTATTTTAATTTAGATTTTGGAATTTTAGTATAAGTTTCGACGGTTGGGGATGTGGTAGCAAAGAAGGATGTAGTGGTGGATCACATTTCTCAGGCTTCTTAATACTTGTCTTATACATGCATTAGAAAACATTCTATGTGCATGAAATAACCATGTACATGCATGAAATAACCATATACTATATTGATTATTACAAATATTAAATTACTGATTTTCCTCCTAAATATGACTAACACGACTCGATAAACATAACTCAGGACTTGACTCAAAAGTGAGCCAAAATTAATAGACTAATATGCTGATAGGAAGGGTCCAAATTGAAATAAGCCCACATCAATTAATCACATTTAAGTGTTGGGCTATTCTCATTTTTTATCACATGAAGCTATATATATATATATATATATATATATATATATATATATATATATATATATATATATATATATATATATATATATATATATTATGATGTCTGGTCAATTCGTTCTTAAGCACATAAACTAGATAATGTCGTAACAAGTCCAAACAAACATTCTAGAAATGGGTTCAGGTCGTCAATTTAAATTTTACAGGCAAAATGATTCAATTATTCACATTTAAGTGTTGAGCTATTCTCATTTTAGCTTTTTAATTACCAAATTTTGGGAGAACTTATAGCAAGAATAGAGCCAAGAATCATGTCAACCAATGTTAAAGTTAGGAAACCCAGAAATGCTCTTTGAAGTTTCAACACTTGCTCTCGCAATGAACATTGATAAATTAATCGCATTTTTCAGATTTCTTTAATTGCCTTATATGTTCACTAAATAGCGTTATATGTGCATGAAATAAGCTTGTACATGCGCGCCATAATGATGCCAGGAAAACTCACGTTTTACATTCTTTAAATCCAATATAACATTTTGGATTTCCGTGCTAAAGTCATCAATTCGAAAATCTACAATCTGGACTACTCCAAACAACCAGAAAACTCACTTTACATTCTTTAAATCCAGGAATAAAAAGTGTTGTTTGCAAAACAAGAAGTAATTTACATTGATCATAATCTGGACAATTCCAAAATTAATCAAATAAAAAGTCAAAAATTCTTCAATAATGCTACTGTCAAATGCTTCAAATATGCTTTTGAAATGATAATTCTTCAAAAATTCTCCAAAAATTCTTCACAGTCCATTGTAATGCAGCACAAGTCCAAACAGTGTCACATAAAACAAATAATGTAGCATTCAGATTACTTTCTTAAGTTGTCAGAAACCGAATACCTCAGTTTTTGGTTTCTGATCTTTTTCGCATCATAAGTCTAAGCAATTCCTCGCCTCACACTTCAATCCTCATAGATAAGAAACCAAATGTCAGCAAGGCTAAAAATTAGAGGGAAAACATACGCTAATAATAGAAATTCACGCTAATAGGAGAAAACTTACTCTACTAATTGTCGGTGGTCCTTTTGTCACAATTCATACAGTCGTGGTTCGCCATCTCCCCACAAGCTCTACATCTTCTTAGTGGTTTCTTACTTACTTCCCCAGCGTTTTCTCTTTGCGAGATCAGTCTTTTCCCCGAGCCTTTGTTTTTGCATTGTCTTGGAGGCAAAACTTTAATTTCACTAGGGACACTTGTTCCTAAAAGAATTCTAATTTCAGCACTTTTGTCCTTTTTCTGCCCAATACCACTATTACCACTATCATCAGCGACACTTGTTCCTACAATAACCCTTTCCTTAAACCCACGTAAAATGTCCAACAACTCATCAGAATACACAGAAGTTTGTTCAAATAGTGACATACAAGTGAACAAGTCCGACCATAATTCACTGATTTTGTTTTTATGTACATCCACTGCCCTGCAATCAGCAAGCAAGTGCCCATCAGAACTGAAGATTGGCTGGCAGGTTGCTAGTTTGCTCCACCTACCAAGTAGATATTCACTTGGAACTTTATTAAATCCCCGATCTTTAAGGACACACAGATCATGTCGACAGAGTATTCTGTGTCTTTTAAACTTCTTGCAACTGCATATCAATTTTACTTCATCCATCTTGAAACCAAGCACATATATTTTGTTTCTTTCTTGATCTATGATGCCTATGTAGTCAATTGCATAATTATCATCTTTTTTTTTATCCCCAACCTCACATGAAAAACAAGCAGCTTTTAATTCATATTGAAACTCGTAAAAGATTTTTGCCGTGTAAGTATTTTCTGCGTGTTTTTCAAGAGCAAAAAGAGTCGATAACGCGAGAGAAGACTTTTTTTTATTGTGCAATGAGTTTAGATTGGGTCCATCGTTGCGCATCCATTGCACTCTCAAATCGAATCCAAAACTTAACTAGGGTTAGATTAGGATTAATGAAGTTGCTAAAAAAGTGGTTTTCTGATAAGACCTTGAGGTAGTTCTCATCAAACCTCCTAAAAATAGGTCGCGAAAGTATGCCGAAACCCACATCTGCCTAATGCCATATTTTTCCTTAAGCCATTTATTCTCAGACAACACATGAGGTTCAACTATTGTTGTCCACCTTTCCTCAAATTCATGTGGTTCCACATCTTCACCCTAAACACATGACTTTATCTCCTTTAGAAACTCGGTTTCTTTACATATTGAAGGCCCTACTTTCTCATGCAATTTCTTCAATATGTGCCACATACAATACCTATGTTGAACTTTCTTTCAAAGCTACTTTTATTCCTTTTTCTATCCCCACATATTTATCAGTTATCACACAAACTGGATAACGACCCCCCATGGCATCAAAGAACTTATTAAACAACCAGGCAAATGACCCTTTGCTTTCATTAATAATGAGCCCAACACCAAAGATCACACATCTCTTATGGTGATCTACCCCCGTGAAAGGGCCAAATATCATTTTATACTTGTTTTTCTTAAATGTAGTGTCAAAAGATGTCATGTCCCCAAATAGCATATAATTTTTTATAATAATAGGGTCATCCCAGAAAATATGTGACAATCTTCCTTTGGAGTCTACGTCAAAGTCAAAGTAAAACGATGGACACATGTGTTTTACTTTCATAAAATGCTCATGTCCCCTTTGCTTCACACTCCCCAGCCTTGTTACACCAACATATTTTATGCGTAATGATGCCCTTTGAAACTTTTTGTGATTCTAATATAGTCACAAATCAACACTCTTTTGCATATGATTCATAAAACTAAATATCTAGTTGAAGATTAGGGAATACGTACTAATATTAGGCATAAGATGGATATGACACTCAAATATCTAATTTGTGGTGCTTGAAGAACATTCTGCCTCCTCTACCTCCTCTTCCTCTTCATATGTGATGAAATTAAAGTAAGAAATATGTTATGTTGGTAATTCAAGTAGACTTCCCCACCATTTACATTCAATTACAGAACCACAGGTATAAAACAACACCGTCTAAACTCACACCACAGCTTATTATTTGTCTTGTACGTTCATAGAAAAACATTGTATGTGCAAAAAATAACCTTCTACATTCATGAACTAGGTAAAATCTTGTTTCCTAATAAACAGATTGTGTGAGGTTAATATACAGTCCCTTTATTTTCATTCCCTCCTAAAAAGGGTTCACTCTTCCCCTGTGCAACAAAGACAATCATGAAACAAAAGAGAACCTTTAGTCCTTTGCTAACACCTTAACATTTCAAATGTTGTTTAGTCACAATATACACCAAGTCTATAGTCTACATCGTCGCCCATTTAAAAAAAGTATAAAAATATTCATGATCAAATTTAAAGGATGAGTAGAATCGTACCTTGAATAAATTCAGAAGTCACAACCTCAGGAATATCAACTTCAACTGCAAGTGCAGATATTTCTGATATAGACTGATCTGCATTTAGTTCAACAATGGCACCTTCATTTGTAATGACATTTGAAGAAGTATGTGAACAATGCTCATGGCTGCAACGCAACAACAAACTTAAAACATTAAATTAGGAATAACACAACTATATCAGAAAATTAAATAAAACCCTAATTATGATGCGTCTAAACAGGAATTCGATGTACATAGATAATATTTTGACGATTGTAAAGACTATTTAATTCACGGAATTCAGTCCCCAATTTAATGATTTCAACAAATTTAGGAAATTTCTCAATTTCCCTAACCCTAATTTCTCAATTAAGCTAAACTGATTCATGAAACCCTAATTTTAATGCACATAAAAAGGAATTCGATGCACATAAACAGAAATTACATGCACGTAACTAATGATTTGACTCCCCAATTTCATGATTTCAACAAATTTAGGTAATTTCCTAATTTTCCTAACCCTAATTTCTCAATTAAGCTAAACTGATTCATGAAACCCTAATTTCAATGCACATAAACAGGTATTCGATGCACATAAACAAAAATTACATGCACCTAACAAATGATTTGACTCCCCAATTTCTTATTTCAACAAATTTATGTAATTACTGAATTTCTGCAACCCTAATTTCTCAATTTCCCCAATTTAATTCACAAAACCCTAATTTCACAAGCATAATTCATCAATTACGAAAGTTAATCACAAACATTATAATACGATAATCAAACCCTAAATTCATCAACATTCTAACACGATAGCAAACCCTAAATCAAACTAATTTAATCGATGAATTATTTTTTTTTAGAAAGACATCAAAATGTAAACCTTAATAATCAATTGAAAATCAAAGTGTAACCCCTAATTCATGAAACCCTAATTTCACAAAAATTGATAATCAATTTCGAAACGTTGCCTCGAATTAACATGATTCATTGATTGAATAATCGTCGAAAAGTTAATTGTCGACGACTTTGTTCATGAGGTATGTTACGATCGAGGGGAGCGAAAGAATTTGATAGTCGAAGAGCTAGAGTGATGGTGGAAGGTTTTGATAGTCGAAGAGAGAGAAAGAACGATGCGAGAAAAATGATTTTTGTGAAAATGAAGTAGATCAGAAGGTTTGGGGGGTTGCGGATGCTTTGGAGTATGGTTGAGTTAATCTCAGCCTTCCGTATGATTATTTAGATCTGATGGTTGTAAGTGGTTTTGCTGTTACCTCATTATACTAAAAGGTTAATCGGATCCCTACTCATATATATATATATATATATATATATATATATATATATATATATATATATATATATATATATATATGAGTTCTAGTAAGTCCCTCACATCTAAAAAGAAATTCCTGTTTTTTCTTGCTGCGTTTGGATGAAGGGAATGAATGGGTGAGATTAGATCTCAATGGATGGCCACAAATCAATGTACTCTAATTAGCTTCTCATTTCAATTAAACTCCTCACTAATCATTTATCCCTCATACAAACTCCTTATCCCTCTCTTTATCTCACATTCTCTCATTTTTCTCTCATCAACAAAACCAAAACAAATAAAAAAACAATCAAACAAAAAACACAAATCTAAGAAAATAAAAAAAAACTCCCTCCCTCCTTCCAACCTCCCTCCGTCCTTCCTTTCGCCGCCGACAACCACCCCCTCGCCACCACTAACCCCACCACCGACCTTCCCCTCGCCTCCACCTCTCCCTCCTTCCTCTCCTCCCCTGTCGGACCACCAAACCCGACAGCCACCACAAACCATGAAACCATTGCCACCTTTCTTCTCCCTCTTGTCTCAGATCTACCCAGAACACAAGGAGAACCCGACACACAATCCCCTACCGGCCACTATACCCGACGGCCTGATTTTCACGCTTCCCCACCGACTGTCCTCCACCCACAAACCCGACAGCAACCACCTACCAACACCGACGACCTCCTCTTTCCCTGACCCACGACCGACGGCCTCCTCTTCCCCTTTCTTCTTCCTCTACTGTGATCCCAGCCACCACACACCACCTTCCACTTTATTTTTTTTAAAGAAAAGCTCAGATCCACCACTGACGGCAAACCCACGCCTCTCCTCTGCCGCCACTCTCTCCTTTCCACCGCCTTCACTCTCTTCTTGCCCTGACCACCTTCCTGCCGGTTGTGTTTATATTTTTTTGTTTTTTGTTTTTGATTTGTTTATTGTTTTGGTTTTGTGTTTTTTGTCGTCTGAGTTTGTGTTTGTTTTATTTTTTTTTTCTTTCACCTTTATGTGTCGTTGAGTTTGTCTTTATATGTCTTTGTTTTCCTTTTTTTTGTCCATTTTTTGTTTTTTTTTTTTCAGATTTACTTTAGTTTATTTTTTTTTAATTTTTTTTCAGATTTAATTTTTGTTGATGAATTACGGTTTTTTAAGATCTTTTTGTTAGTTTTTATAAGATCTTATTTTATTTATATATATGATTTGTTGATTTAATTTTAGATCTATTAAATTTACACTATTTATGATTAAAGTTACACTGTTTACGACTAAAGTTGCACTATTTACGACTAAATTTATACCCTTTTAACATTAAAGTTACACTATTTATTTTTTTTAGTTACATATTATTTTTTGCAAAAATTATATAAAATTCAAAATAAAGTTATACTATTAACATCTAAAGTTACACTATTTACGACCAAAGTTATACCCTTCAAACACTAAAGTTACATAAACTTTAATATTAATTTATTAAAGTTTTAGACCTATTTTTTAAAAAAAAGATTTACATTATTTTTTGATTTTTAATTTTTGTTGACAATTTATATTTTTTATTTTTCAGATTTAATAGTGAGTTTTTCTTAACAAATTACATTTTTTATTTTTCAATCTTTCAGATCTATTTTATTTATGAGTAAAGTTATACCTTTAAACATTAAAGTTGCACTATTTAGGACAAAAGTTATATCATTATGGAATAAAGTTGCACTCATAAAATACTAAAGTTACACAAAGTTGGACTAAAGTTTCAATATTTACGATTAAAGTTATACTATTTACGACTAATGTTACATCCTTGAAACATTAAATTTAGATAAACTATATTTATTAATTTTTTTTAGTTGTTTATTTTAAATATCGTCTTGTTATTGTGTTGGTTATTTAGTTGTTTATTTCAAAGTTAGATAAACATTAAAGTTACACCCTTGAAACTTAAATGTGTATAACTTCAATGGCCATTATCTGCAACTTTATTATACATTTTGTGTAACTTTAATGGCATTATGTGCAACTTCAATGCTCATTATGCGCAACTTCAGTGGTATTATGTGCAACTTCAAAGGCTATATGTGCAACTTCACTTTATACTTCAATGTCATTACGCGCAACTTCAATGGCAATATGTGCAACTTTAATAGCAATATGTGCAACTTTAATAGCAATATGTGCAACTTCAATCTCATCTTGTTATTGTGTTGGTTTCAAATCTGAATTTACATTTGGATTAAAGTTACATGATTTTGGACTAAAGTTGCACAATTTTGGACTAAAGTTACATAATTTTGGACAAAAGTTATAAAAAAAGGACTAAAGTTACAGTAGGACAAATTATATAAACTTGTCTTCAAATTAAAGAAATTCCAATTAATGACTAAAGTTACACTATTTATGACTAAAGTTGCACTATTTACGACTAAAGTTATACCCTTTAAACATTAAAGTTACAATATTTAGGACAAAAGTTATATTATTATGGATTAATGTTATATCCTTAAAATATTAAATCTCTTACTCTTCTCATTTCTCTTTTTTTTTGGACTAAAATTGCATAATTTTGGACTAAAGTTACATAATTTTGTATTAAAGTTATACAAAAAAGGACTAAAGTTACAGTAGGACAAGTTATATAAACTTGTCTTAAAATTTAGTAAATTCTAATTAATTTTGGACTAATGTTACACAAATATGGACTAAATTTACACAAATTTGGACGAAAGTTACACAATATTGACTTAAATTTATATAAATTAAATTTATATGTTCAAAATCATGTAACTCTAGTGATTTAAGGGTTTAACTTTAGTCCTTAATACTATAACTTCAGTCGTATAGTCCATTTTATTCATTATTTTGAGTTTATGTAACTCTAGTTTTTTCTGAGTGTAACTTTAGTTCACTGACAGTGTAACTTTATACCATAATAGTGTAACTTTAGTCCTTTTTTGTATAATTTTAGTCCAAAGTTGTGTAACTTTAGTCCAAAATCGTGTAACTTGAGTCCAAAATTGTATAACTTTAGTTCAAATATAAATTCATATTTGAAACCAACACAATAACAAGATGGGATTGAAGTTGCACATAATGTCATTGAAGTTGCGTATAATGCCATTGAAATATACGGTAAAGTTGCACATATTGTCATTGAAGTTGCACATAATGCCACTGAAGTTGCGCATAATGTCATTGAAGTTGCACATAATGTCACTAAAGTTGCACAAAATGTGTAATAAAGTTGCACATAATGCCATTGAATTTGCGCATAATGGGGATTGAAATTGCACATAATGCCATTAAATTTGCACAAAATGTGTAATAAAGTTACACATAATGTCATTGAAGTTGCGCATAATCTGGAGAAAAACCAAAAAAAATACCACCAACTACCACAATCAACAATCACCACCAATGTGCATTGCTGATGATTTGATTTTGTTCTGTAAAGGAGATAGAGCATCAATTACACTGCTGCTGAAAGCTTTTGACTATTTTTCCAAAGCTTTTGGACTGAGTATGAATAAGGGCAAGTCCAATTTCAAATACAATGGGATTGATGATTTGCTGGTAAAAGAGATTGAACAGGACTCTGGGATCAAAAAGGGGAAAGTCCCTTTTAAGTATCTGGGAGTTAATGTCTCACCTAAAAGACCCTCAATTCTTGATTGTACCTGTCTTGTAGAGAGGGTGGTGGATAGAATCAGGAATCTGGGTTCTCGAAAATTATCCTATGCAGGGAGAATTGTTTTAATTAAGGCAGTCCTTACTACCCTACACAGTTACTGGAGTAGAATCTTTATCCTGCCTAAAGCTGTCATTGACAGGATTGAGGCAGTTTGCAGAGCTTACTTATGGCATGGCTCTGATCAAAGTGAAAGTCCTTCTTTAGTTTCTTGGGAACAGATCTGCAAACCAAAGAGACAAGGTGGCATGAGGCTTAAGGACTTGCATCTATGGAATGTTGCCAGCATTGGCAAGTATGCTTGGCGGGTAACTCAGAAGAAAGACCATCTTTGGGTTATATGGGTGCACGCTGTGTATATTAAACAGGCTTATTGACTGACTTACAAACCTGGAGTGGGCAGTAGCTGGGCCTGGAAAAAAATCTGCCAGGTCAAAGAAATTTTTAAAGATCAATTTGCTGATGGGAATGGTTTAGCACACTATACTGTTAGTAGAGGTTACCAATGGTTGAAACCTGATGGGGTGAATGTCACTTGGTACCCTTGGGTTCTTAACAGATGGATTATCCCTAAACATTCTTTCCTGTGTTGGTTAGTTGCTCACCAGAGATTACTCACTCAGGATAGGTTGTATAGGATGAAGATTATTACAACTAATAGCTGTTTTCTGTGTGGCATTTAGGAAGAGAATCATAACCATCTCTTCTTTGAATGCTGTTATAGCAAGCAGTGTGTGCAGCTTATCAGTGACTGGTGTAATACCAAGTTACCTGACACTGATTGTATTCAGTTGATGATTAGATGGAGGCAGTCTTCTGCTTGTATGAAGATTGTAATTGCTGTGATCCTGGCTTGTTTGATGTATCAACTATGGCAGATGAGAAATACCAGCAGGATTAATGGATTTCTATGGAGACCAAAAGTTCTTGTTGACAGGGTGAAGCATGAAGTTCAGCTTAGACTTAGACAATATGATATTAAAAGTCGAAATGCTAATGTATTATAATGGATTGAGCACATTCAGATGGTTTAAGTATGTTAGGCTTAAACTTTTGAGTGATGTTAATGATGTATTGGGACATTTTTATTATTAATGAGAAGCTTACCCCCCCCCCCCCCCAAAAAAAATAAAAATAAAATCACCATCAAACTACCACCACAAACGAGATAATACGATTATTTTTTCAAAAATCTATTTCTTAATTAATAGATTTCAAATTAAAATCAACATATTATATGAGATTTATTTTTGTAGATCTAAGACCAAAATAAAAGAATCTTACAAAATAAAAACGAGATTTGAAAACCCGAGATCTTAAAAAAGATGTATAAAAAGGCGAGATTTGAGGAAAAAAATGAAAATACATAAATAAAGAAAATAAAAGATAACAAAAATAACGAATAGAAAAAAACGACTCAAAACATAAAAACTAACACCAAAACGAGAAAAAAAAATCGAAAATTTAAAAAGATTACCGAGGCGGCGGTGGTGCGGTGGTGGTGGGTGGTGTCGGTTGGGGTGGTGGTGAATGAGGAAGAGAGGAGTGAGTGATTTATTTGAGTTATTTATTTATTTATTTGGTTTTTTGGATTTTTTATTTATTTGGGTCTTTGATTTATTGGTGTTTCTAAGAGAAGAGGGAAGTGAAATGTGTGATAAATGAGAGAAGTGGATGAGAGTTAAAAAAGTTATAGTGAATTAGTGATTAATTAGGGTGGATTAGTGAGGGAGGAGAGAGTGTGTAAGATTAGCCATTAAACACACTTTGTGTGGGTGAAGTCACTTGATCTCTTCTCTCTCTCTCTCTTTCTCCCCCCTCTCTCTCTCTCTCTCTCTCTCTCTATATATATATATATATATATATATATATATATATATATATATATATATATATATATATATATATATATATAGTCGGGATCCTGAGAACTACTAAATAATTGAGGGTTGAGTAACGAATACAATATCGCGCATTATGCTAAACAATATCACTTCCAAATAAGGTAACAAAAACAAGACGCTTACTTGTTCGAAATTAATAAACACGCGACAGTTTTTTTGGCTCTTCATTTTCTCTCTCTAAAAACTGAAAAAAAACCAAGAAACTCTCGATTATTTTGGCGAATCACTAACAATTTACGAAGAAAGGCTAATCATTTTCAATACAAATGCGTTTTGAGTAGAAATATGTAACACCCGCAATTTTCTAATCTCGCTTATTTAATTTTTGTTTATAAGATCTATATTTTAATACTTATATTTACTGGTTTTGTACCAATCGTTAATTAATACCGTTTTAAATATTATTTGAGTCTGATTTTTCTCGGACCGACTTTTATTTAAATGACATTTTTTTTTAGGAAATGGAAAATCAAATTTTGGACTTAGTAATGTGGACCGTGTGTTTGAAATGGGAAGGTGTTTTAATTAGTTTTGTTAAACCATTTTCTTAAGACATTTTTCTAGTTTACACAAATCATTTTACTAGAAAATGGGAAGACATTTTGGCCCATTTACCTTGCTAAAAACCGGTGGGACAAAGTGGTTAAGAGAATTGATTTTTTTTCTCATTTCACTCTCATTTAAACTTTTATAAACCCCTTTATTGGTTATCATTTCTTTATAGGTTAATAAGAGAAACAAACCCTAAAAAATACCCTATTGCTCTAAGTGTGCCGTGACATTGCTCACACATCACTATCATTTCTTCATCTTTTTCTAGCTCCAATCGATCGATCTAGCCTTATTCTAAGGGTAATTTTTTTTACTGTTATGTTTTTAATAGTAGATCGTCATAATAATAATTCATATGTTAATTCATGTGAGTTTTGTTATTGTTTTTCTATGGTTATCAAGAGGACTCCGACAAGTACGAGTATTTGATAAATTCGGATAGCGAATAGGTAACTACGATGTTACTCGGTATTGCATTGATTAATTGTTGTAGTTGTATGTATTATTGCATTTTGTGGTTTTATAAAGATTTATTCATTAATATGATTTTTGAACCATATGATTTCTGATCCCTTGATGTTTATAAATTATTTTGACTATGTATAAATTTTATTTTGTCAATAGGAATTTATTTGGTTGATTTGCAAGTTTTATGATTAAACCGATTAATATGATATAAGGACGGTATAAATTCGTTTTTACGATTTCTAGGAGGTGTAAATTATTTTTCTGGGTTAAATGATAGATTTTAAGATATCATGAAATTTCGTTGTAATTGTTTTGGAGTTTTAGTATTTATTTCGTAATTTAAAGTATTGATGCAGTTTCTGCGATTATAGCGATTCTGTTCGGTTTTAATTATGTTAAAAATACTAAATGAAATTATTAATTCACGAAATATTATTATGTGGCAGAGTCATGGAGTATTAGGTTGTGTATAAAATATTAGGTGTTGAATCATTATTTTCGATTTGTATTTTACAAGTTTGATGAAAACCGTTGTTAAATCTGTCAAATATGTTCATCTGTTTGTAAAATTCATATCACCTTGTTTTATTTCGAATTTGAAAAAGTGTTAAAGAATAGACTCCTGTTATTTTCAAGTGTAGAGTCTGCATAAAACATTTCATAAGAGTTACTTACGGTTGGGTCAAAATAAATTACTTGTAAACAACTCGCTTGTAAAACCCGTTTATGACTTTTCTCAAAGATTCATTTTTAAAATACATTTTCCTTTTGTTACAATGGCTAATCATTTTCTCAAAGAAGCCTTATAATGTCTAGTTATATTTAAAATTTTTCTATGCCTTAGAATGTTTTCTAAAAGTAGATTTATGAACTGAAACATTATAGGTGACGTTTTCTGACAGTTTTTAGAAATGAATTTTTAGACCCTTGATCCTTTCTTCCTTTGAAGTTGGTCTTAAATTAAAGTTGTAGCCAAGAGCTACAGAAAACCATGAGAGTTGGCCTTGCGTCATTTCAACTTTTCTGTATTTAATAATGAATTTTACAATACTGCTGTTCAGTTTTATAAACTAATATAGAACTCTGTCTCATTAAAGCCTGTGTAATAAGTCTTTACTAAAGCACTTTAAGTCAAGGGATTGTCTTTAAAGTTTAATTATAGTGACTTATCTATTTTAAAGTCCTTGAATTAATTTTATACTTTTGGAAGTAAAGTTTAAGTTTTCTGTTTTGAAGAAATAAAAGTATGGTTCACTTACGAACATTTGAATGATATACAATGAATAATATACTATCCTTGGGATATTTTTAAGTTTGGAATAATTAAAGTAAGGGCAAAGAATAATGAACTAAGGCATACATGTTCTTATACAGCTATATGATTGGGTACCCTTGTGGGAGGTACAGATTGTCGTAGAGTCATGTACATGTACTTAGACTGGGACTACGCACTGCGTGGTAAGACGAGTCCTGTTATAGTTTGTTGTCTAGTGAGTGGACTTGGAGTTGGTCACCTTTGCGTGACACTGGGTTCCCGAAACTAGTGTAAGATACTGCGTTATCAAGGAGTATAGCTAAAGTGAAAATCTAGCCTGAACTAAATTATTTCCATTATGTCATTTGAGGAATTTTGCTTTTTAGCATGCAGCACATTTATTTTAAGCGTTAGTTTGATAATTTATTTTTGTTACATACGTTTTGGCATTTCAATCTATTTTTGATATATTATTGTTTCTGTAACATTTATATCATGTGATATGGCTGGGAGAGCATCGAGTTACTCCCCACTGATTGTGGCTGTTATGTTTATTACATGACAGGTATCATCTTTGCTAGGGATTTTTGTGTGAGCTAGCGAGTAGTTTGCAGATCCTACTCTGTTTTCAGCTTTTTTTTATGGTTTTAGTTTTAACACTTTTGAGAAATTTTATTTTCGCCCTTTTTATAAAAGTGGCAATTACTTAGACTTACCATTTGATTTCTTTTTATCCTTGAGAATTTTATACATTCTCAATTTATGACAATTAGAATTTTTATCATTGTGTATTTAATCCCATTCGACAGTATTTCCGCCACTGTTTTGCACTAGATTTTATAGGAGATTACAGTTGGTATCAGAGCATCACTGCTCCCGACACTCAAACATTGATCTTTAGGAATATGTATGTGGACAAGGCCCTCGGGAACTGCGTCCGCGGGATCCACACTAGGCATAATCGACTCGAGGTTCTTTCGAATCGAATTAAGACATATTAGAGTCGCCACCAAGGTTTTTGGGAACTTGGAACCGTTCAAGTCAACTTTACACCTTTCATCGAAAAGCATAAAGCCAATCGACTAAGAGTGATTAAAGATAAAGACTTGTACCCTATATCACTCGATTTGAATGACTCTCGTAATCCAATGGTATTTAGACGGATCCACAAACCATAGATCTTGAGTAAGGGATGAGGGTACGTGTTAGGAAGCCCACAAGGACACCTAACCCCGCCCGTCGATAACGGCCTCTACTAAGTCAAGTGTCGGAGTTCAAACAAGGTCATAGCTACTACGATATATGATATGCAAACATCGTTTTAAACCCTAACATGTGACAACAATTTCTATGTCGTTTTAGATGCCACTAAACTAACTTTGTCAAAGTTGTAATTTAGCATGTGGGTTGATTAATCTAACAACATACAAAACAAAGCAAACAAGGCTTAAGGGGGAATGGGGGAGCCGTGGGATCTACCTATTACAAACCAGGCATTTCATGCCGACACAACAATAAATTAAAGATACAACTCGATCTAAATACAATTGCTACATACGATACCATACATGACACATGGCCAATTCGGCCTAGGAAAACGTGCACAAAGGGGTGGCCCACGGCTCACATGACTCACGGCCTTGGGTCACTCCTCGTAATGTGTGCTTTCACTTAATCTTATCGAATTAGACATTGGGTCACGCACCAAAGCATGCCTTAGCATAAATCGGGCCATGTTGCTTTAAACAACATGCGATTTACTACGCTCTTACATGCATTGGGGCACAACCATCTAACCAAACAAGACTAAGGTTTTTGGAAGAGGTTTTGACTCGATAAAAGAAAGCTAACTTGAAAATTACAACTCGATGAACAAACGATAAATTACAAGCGACAAAACAATAAAGAACAAACGATTCATAAAAAACGAAACAAGAAAGACCAAAGGACACGGCCAAGCCACGGCCACTCTAGACACGGCTACCCTAGGTCCTAGATCAGGTTCATTAGTTAGATCAATTGATTGCGAAACAAGTTCGAAAGCGGGCTAGAAAACAAGTTAGAAACGCCGTTGATCGATTGAAAAGATGTCGCGCCAAGGTGTATTCTACACGGCCTAAAGGGGTCAAATTAGGTCAAGTTCTCTAATTAAATTAACTCATCGAGTGTTAATAAGAAGGTGCTGATCATGCACTCTTATACTAGCGAGAAATTATGTGAAAGAGAGAGATGCATTCAATTAAGTTACAGAATTGTTAGTTGATTTTAAAAGCTATGTCAAAGCACCCTAACATGTCTAATTAGGTTATTAAATTGATCTAATGTCATCTAAACGAGTCATATGTTAACAATCAGAGGTCATACTAACATGTAAATGGTCCTAGGGTGTGTCGAATTGGCCGAAACAAACAAAGGGTCAAAAACGAGAAGCGAAGTTAGAAGTTCGTTTTATTTATGTCGCCGTTGATCGATTGAAAAGATGTCGCGCCAAGGTGTATTCTACACGGCCTAAATGAGTCAAATTAGGTCAAGTTCGCTAATTAAATTAACTCATCGAGTGTTAATAAGAAGGTGCTAATCACGCACTCTTATACTAGCGAGAAATTATGTGAAAGAGAGAGATGCATTCAATTAAGTTACAGAATTGTTAGTTGATTTTAAAAGCTATGTCGAAGCACCCTAACATGTCTAATTAGGTTATTAAATTGATCTAATGTCATCTAAACGAGTCATATATTAACAATCAGAGGTCATACTAACATGTAAATGGTCCTAGGGTGTGTCGAATTGGCCGAAACAAACAAAGGGTCAAAAACGAGGAGCGAAGTTAGAAGTTCGTTTTATTTATGTCCTACCTTGAACACGAGGATATGTAAATGAGACGGGGGTGTACGACCGACTGATGTAGCGGTTTCTTTCCCATCTCAAGTCAACGCGGGTGTTCATGGTGGTACTTTAACTCATACTCGGACTAAACTAGTTTCGTAGTTAATTAGAACAATCGATAAACAAAAAACGATAAACAAACAAAAACAAACTATAAAAAACAAGCATAAAAAAACGAAATAAAAGGGAGAAAGAAGAGGATTTGATACACCCTCAACCTAAATGTATCGTTGACACCGTCTTGGGTCATAATCGATGGTAGATTTTATCTCGAGAGGCCGTCGTCGACGAAGAAACAAAGCAAACAACACGTTTTTATCGAATCTGGACAGCAACTTTCAAACAGCGATTTCTCTCTCGTTTCACGATGAAAATTCGATTTAAAAGATGTTTTAAAAACTAGAAAGAGAGGAGAACAGAGATCTTAAAGCAATCCCTGCTTGTTTTGAGATATTGGGCACGAAAAACGAGCACAAACAGAACTGGACAGACAGGAAAAAGCCGCGAAAACAGAGTGTATAACACTCTGTTTTTCGAGGGAATTCGTGTACTCTCAAGGGCAATTTGGCTCGTAAATCTTTGTCTAATGTGTAGATGGATGTTGTATGGTTAATTAGGAATAAGAAACTCGAGTTTTGATGGAGGTTTGAAGGAGGAACGAATTGTTTTTCGAAGAGGACACACAAACTGTTTCAGTTTGGATGTCGGTTTTGTGGAGGGTTTTTGGGAGGCAATTAGGGTTTGTTTCTGAGGTTTAAAGCTTGTGAGTGAAGGTAGTATGTATTTAGAACTTAGAGGAATGAATGTATGGTTAAGGGTGGGTATTTATAGGGAGTTAAAGTAGGGTAAAAGAGAGGAGAGGCAGACGGGCTCGGCTGAGCATAGCTGCTGTCCAGCAGCTTTTGGGGGGTTTTCTAGGGTTCGTATGGGGGGTTTTCTTGGTGGCTAAGGTAAGGTAATATGGGTAGGATATTAGGGTATGGGTTAGGGTTAATGGACACGGGTTTTGGTGGTATTTGGAGCGGGTTTTGGGCTCGGGATTGAGCTGCGAAACAGGGGGGCTGCTTTGTGTATGCGGGCTGTTTGGGGGGTGTTTGGGATGGGATTTGGGCCGTGGTTAAGGGGGTTCGAACTGGGTTGGATGGGTAGAGGCTTAGGTTGGTTAGTGTACTCGATATTCGTGCCAACTCGTAAAGAAAACGGGCTCAAAAACCGAGCTAAAATCGGGCTTCAAAACACATGTTTAAAACGAGTTTTTCTCGATTTTTCAAATCAATTAACACATTAAATTAAATGATTTTTCAAATCAAATATACTCATAAAATGATTTTTCAAATCAAATATTTATTTTATTTTCAATAAAAATAAACGTGAGAAAATAAATTCAAAATAAAGCAATAAAATGAATTCACTTAAAAAAACATTTAATTTAAATATCATTTAAATTAATAAAATACTCCGTCGACAACGCCCGTTCTACATCGTAAAACGAACCCAAATAATGACAAATGACAACTAAAGAATACATGTGTCCTATCATCATCGGGTGTTTGTCGGGTTCTCTATAAATTCCAATATCGACGGATACGGGTATCTACAATGTCTAATAAATGACTTGACACATTAAAATGAGATAGAGAGGGTTGGGTAGAAACCAATAAGGACTTGGATGTTAGTGTAACACCCCCATACTCCAAGTGCCTTACCAGGACCACTCAGGTATGAAGATATTACCATCTCGGTTACCCGAGGCATGATATTCATAAGACAATAACGAAACAACTTAAATGATATAACTTTAGTGAAAAGTACAACTCAAACCAAATCCCAAAATACGGGTACAAGTTCTTAAAACCAACTGTCTACTGAAATACTGAAATGTCATAAAACTAAAAGACTACAAATGGAAGACTTCTATCGTCGGACGGTGGCACATCCCAGCTATCCCGGATTCAACTCAAACCTGCTCAATTACTGATCACCATCCCCGAATGGATCACCGCAGGTTTACAAAACAACAACCGGGGTCAGTACTAATCACACAACTCAATATATCAACAATAAGATAAACAGACAGCTTAACCGTCACACACAAACAATCACACCAATCCCAACAATCTCAATCACCGATCGTCCACTTTGGACCCGATTACCAAATGGGAACCGCACCCGTACCCACCAAATCCCCGCTCCTCATAATGAGCGATAACCCTGTCCATTAATGTGCACATCCCCTTCCGTGGCGGGTTCCACGAAGGGCGAAACTAGGGCGTGAAGCCACTCCCGCAAGTGACCCCACTCAGCCGAGGACACGCCTCGAGAACCAGAGACAAACAATCACAATCAACAAACCGTCACAATACAATTACTATATTATTCAATCAACCACAACACATCAACAATCATCCCATTATGGGACTAATACCGAGTAGGAAATCCTACCCGAAAGCACAACTATCGACGGTCTCTACAAACGTATCAAAAAAAAGCTTCTTCTACGAAACCTCCTCATATCATACAACATACAAATGCTACCAAATCACAAACTACTCAAAAACCCCCAAATCCCTAGATTAGGGTTTAACCAACTTAAAGGAAAGACAACAAAAAGGGTACATAGATCTTACCCTTGACGCAAGGATCTCAACGGTATAACAAACGATGAAAATCGACCTTCCAAATTACGGGATTTGCTAACAATGCGATTAAGATGATGAACGTACTTGCTTTCTCTCTTTGACAGTAAATTAGGTTTTGCAAAAGTGTTTAGAATGATGACGGAAAAGGTTATATATCTTAATCGCATAATTAACAAAACCCGAGAAAAACTCCTCGTAAACCGGCTACTCGATCGAGTATCTAAGGTACTCGATCGAGTACCCCCTTACTCGATCGAGTATCCTAGTCACTCGTTCGAGTACCCAACAGGTCAGAAACTATTTTAAAACGCAACTTACCCTTACTCGACAGAGTAAGGCCTACTCGATAGAGTACCCAAAGACTCATAAATACGAAGTATTACAGTCTTCCCTCCTTAAAAAGAACTTCGTCCCCGAAGTTCAAACCACAACTAAACAAAGGTACTCTCACAACACTTCCGACTCAACAAACAAAACGAAACTCAACATAAAACATGTTACTAACCCAACTCATCCCGACCAACATACCGACACGACATACAAAAAGGGTATAAAACTCTTAAAAACTCTTCGCGATCATCTCCTACCCCCTAAAAGAAACAAGGTTACGTCCCCGTAACCATACATACCTGATCAAAAAGAAAAGGGTAACGCTCTTTCATAGCTTCCTCTGGCTCCCATGTAGCTTCCTCAGTCTCGTGGTTAGACCAAAGGATCTTAAGCAAAACTGTCTCACCACTCCTAGTCTTCCTAACCTTTCGGTCAAGAATCTACTTAGGCACCTCAAGATATGATAAGGACTCATCTAGCTCTAAGCTCTCTGCCTCTAACACATGTGACGGGTCGATCACATACTTCCGGAGCTGCGATACATGAAACACATTATGCACTCTCTCTAGCGCAGCTGGTAAAGCCAGACGATATGAAACTTCCCCAACTCGCTCTAACATCTCATAAGGCCCAATAAACTTCTGACTTAGCTTGCCTTTCTTCCCAAATCTCCTAACCCCACCCATAGGAGACACTTTCAAAAGAACCTTGTCCCTAACTTGAAACTCTATGTCCTGGCGATGTAGATCTGCATAACTCTTTTGCCTATCCTGAGCTGCTCTCATCCGTTCCCTGATCATCTTAATCTGTTCCAACATCTCATGCACCATCTCTGGTCCTAAAACCACTGCCTCAGCTCTATCGTCCCAACAAATCGGACTCCTACATCTCCTCCCATACAAAGCCTCAAACAGTGCCATACCAATACTAGTGTGATAGCTGTTATTGTAAGAAAATTCTATCAAGTCCAACCTCTGTTCCCAACTACCACCAAAATCCATCACACAAGCTCGCAACATATCCTCAAGAGTCTTGATTGTTCTCTCAGTCTGTCCGTCTGTCGCAGGATGAAATGCTCTCATCTTCAAAGTTGTTCCCAACGATTCCTACAACTCTTTCCAAAACCTTGATATAAATCTCGCATCTCGGTCAGACACTATGTCCTTAGGGACTCCATGTAACTTAAGCACATTCTTTCGATAGGCCATAGCCAATTGTGCTTTAGTCCATGTATCTTTCATTGGAACAAAGTGAGCTGACTTGGTCAGTTGATCCACTATTACCCAAATCATGTTGTTACCTTGTTGACTCTTTGGCAAACCCACGATAAAATCCATGGAAATGGATTCCCACTTCCACTCAGGTACCATTAATGACTGAATCTTACCTTGTGGTCGTCGCCTTTCCCCTTAACTCTCTCTGGCATGTCAAACAACGGGCCACAAACTCAGCTGTCTCTTTCTTCATTCCAGGCCACCAAAACGTATTCTTTAAATCCTTATACAACTTATCTCCACCTGGATGAACTGAATATGGTGTGCAATGTGCTTCTGTCATGATAGTCTTTTTCAACTCCTCATCATTAGGAACACACCACCTACCATCAAACCTCAAACTACCGTCTGTATGAATAGAAAATCGGGACACTGTCCCTTTCTCTACTTCAGCTCTCCACTCCACTATCTTAGGATCCAACGCCTGCTTACCTCGAATGTCATCATAAAACTCAAGCTGCACTGTCAGATCACCCATGTCATCTCCTTTCTGCATCATATGTATCCCAAACCTCGCTACCTCATCTCTCAGTCTCATCAAAGATAGAGCTGTACACAGAGAATGTACACTCTTCCCACTCAAAGCATCAGCAACTACATTGGCCTTCCCTTCATGGTAGATAATTTCCATGTCATAATCGCCAATCAGCTCCATCCATCTCATCTGTCTCATGTTCAACTCCTTTTGAGTGAAAATATACTTGAGACTCTTGTGATCAGAAAATACCTTAAAGATTGCTCCATAAAGGTAATGTCTCCATATCTTGAGAGCAAACACCACTGCACCCAACTCCAGATCATGAGTAGGGTAGTTCTCCTCATAAGGCTTCAATTGCCTAGAAGCATAGGCAATCACTTTACCGTTCTGCATCAACACACATCCCAACCCATTCTTTGAGGCATCTGTATAAACCTCAAAGTTCTCGATCCCCTCAGGCAATGCTAAGATAGGAGCTGTGGTCAAACGCTCCTTTAATGTTTGGACCGCCGTCTCACAACTCTCATTCCAACGAAACCTGTTCTCTTTCCTGATCAACGCTGTCATAGGTCTAGCTATCTTGGAGAAATCCTTCACGAACCGTCTGTAGTATCCAGCTAAACCCAAGAAACTCCTAATCTCAGCAACATTCTTTGGTGCTTCCCACTTTGTCACTGCCTCAATCTTCGCCGGATCCACAACTACTCCCTCCTTAGAGATCACATGCCCCAGAAAAGCACATTTCTCTAACCAGAACTCACACTTGGACAGCTTAGCATACAACTTGTGACACCCCGCGATAAAGCGGAAAATATAACTTATAAATTAAAGCGGAAATTTAGGAAATTTTTAAAACTCTTAAAATTTAAAGTGAGGGTTCATTAAAATCCAAAACATAAATAAAGAATGCGGAAAGAAAGTTTAAATTATACAAACGTGATAGTCGAGGTGAGGGAAAATATATCCCTCGAATGACAATACAAAAAAAAGGTAGGTCCAAACAATCCTAATAAACCAACTACTAGGCCGAAGTGCTCGCTAGCTCACACATGTCTTCACCCCATGAATGCACCAACTAGTACCTGTCATTCATGTAAACATGAACGCCGCAGTCAGTGGGGAGTAACTCAAGGTTCTCCCAGCCACAAAATGTCGAAACGAACATAACAAAGAACTAAAACAGGTAAGTCATGTAAGATACTTACAAAAGATATGAATATCAAGTTTATATTTAAACGTGGCAATTAAATGAGATAGAACAAGATAGATCAAAATTAGCATAATAAAGATTCAACTAATCATGTGAGGAATTTAAATAATATGAAAGACAAGAATACAGTCATTTATACAAGGGCACGCATTTCAAGGAAATACAACATAGATATGAGATTAGAATCTGAATCATGTGAAGCAATTTAGTAAGAGATCAACCAAAGCAAATTACGAGGATAGAAACTGTAGCCATTACATGGAAAACCACTTAGCAAACATTGTACGGGACGTGGCTACTAATGTCGCATTCATACTTATGGCTTGCATCTCACCATAAGAACGGATGAGATCATCAATCCCGACGATCATATCGCAACTAGAGGGCTTATAGCTCACCCCTAGTATCCAATAGGACCAAGATAAACAACACAAGGCATAACTCTTACCTTAAAAGACAAATACCAATATCTATAACCATGCAAGACCTTTACTACTCATATATCAATATATAATTCTCCTGGTAGGACGACAATGGTACTCCCAAGACTCAGTCCTAGTCTAAATCTGGCCCGACTCTCGGGGCGAACGGTCCCCGATTCGACATGCGGCGAACAGTCCGCATCCAAGACTCGATCGACGAACGGAAGTCGAGAACCCACAATCGGCGAACAGTCCGAAAGAGGCGGAAAATATGAGCTAAACCCACAATCGCGAACGGTCAGAAAAGAGGCGTAAAGACAAGTCAAGCAAAATGTATAGCATAAAGGCATTGTCACCGAGAATACGATATGAGGTAACCCACAATCGGCGAACGATCCAAAGAGGCGGGAAAAACATAAATCAACCAACTCCGTGAACGGCACGAGAGCGGCGTAAACAAATACTTGCGAAACGGCACAATAAGGCATAAAGATATGTCGAGTAATACGTTATAGCATGTATGACAAGATAATGGCATTTCTACAAGAATACGACTCTTACAAGTAATTACAAGAAATATCTCGTAATTGTATCAAATTAATAAATATTTCTCTCTATAATTTAACCTGCCGACTAAGTAAAATATGATGAGTGGTAATAAATATTTTACGTTATTTAAAACACGGGCTAAAGGGTAAGTAAACGCAAACGGTCATCCACAAGGCCACACTATCTTATAAATCCGGCCCGATGACCTAAGGTGTAAACCAGCCCAATACCACCCACAAAATACAACCCAATATGGCCCAATTTAAAATAATACAACATAACAAATTACAATAAAGAGTGGTCCAGTAGAATGATAAACAAGCCCAATTACCCAAAACTACATAAAACACTAAGTAGTGAAGGAAGGGGGAAACAAGGTGGTTAACCAAGATATATACCACAAAACATGGCCCAACAATAAAACATGGACAAGCCCATAATTTGACAGTCAAGCCCCAAATAGATGAATATGACAAGTCCAATTAAATTAATATGTAAAAGAATGAGATTTAACAAAGTTAAGTTATATAAAGTATGAGACGGGATTCGAATAATCATAACAAGACCACCCCATCAATATTAACTGGGCCAATATCCAAATCAACACTCAGCCCAACTTGGCAAGCCAAAGTTCACTATGGCCCGATGGTATCACAACAGACGACCCAATTGCAAGACCCTTACCCATTCATAAATTGAGGAGGAGAAGGACAAGCGACATCACACACCAACTCTAAACCCGAATCGACCGGAGACAACCAGGTGTGTGGCGCGCCATCAGCCCACGCCCGCCACCCGTCCAACTCCAAAACCACTCCTACAAACACCTAAATAGGGCAGCCACTAAAACCATATGACAACAACCAAAACGAGACAAGTTTAAGACGGGTTTTGTGTGTATGAAAGAAATGTGAATTAAGACGATAATTTCGTATGTAATAACGACCAAATTCCGTCCAAATGTACTCAGTTTTACCATCCCGAACTAACCCGTTACCACCTCCTATAAACCATTCAGAGCAGCTTGAAAGCTGCGTTTTCCGACTCGACACTCAGCATTAAGACCGCCTAAAACTGCCACGAGCAATCCCCAAACGGTTATCATTCGCACCACCCTAACTTCCACCCCAAAACAGTATATACGCCCTCTGTTCTTACGCCTAAAGCAGCCCAAAACCAATTCGGGTTAAGACCACACACAGGACACGAATAAGCAGAACTTTTACCCAGCTAAGACACCATTTTCAGACGAAAAAATAAGCTAAATCCCATAAAGGTTGAGACTTTACTGCGACTAAGTATACCACACACGAACCTAGCATATAAAACGGTCTAACAACAAGAGGTGTCGACAATTGTCGAGTAACCTATCACCGTTACCTCGCAATTTCTTCGAATAAATGGGCCCCAAAGCTTGAGTATCCCACCGGGTCTTCGAAATCTTCAGTAAGGAGCAAGAAAACGAAATGGTTGAGGCAAAATCCGAGATTTAATAAGACGGCGAAAAACAAAACCATCACAAAAACGAGTCTTTCTTACCTTGAAAGATGAAGGAGGAAATAAGGAGAAGAATGGTACAAAAATTAAGAGGAATGGTTGAGAAATGGCGATGAGATCTCAGTTTGAAGCTCGGCTGAAAATGGTTTTTGTTTGCTCTGGTTTTCATTGTTGTTGCTGCTGTCCTTTAAAAAGGAAAAGAGGAAGAAGGAGGGGAGTACGTACGTGGGTGTGGGGTTTGTGCGGGTAGGTTAGTAGTAGTGTAGTAGGGAGTTTATATAATAATAGTAATAACATATATATAATGACAAATTAATGATATAATATATAATAATAATAATATATAAAAAGAGATATTTAAAGGTGGGTGTAAGAGGGTAGGTGAGCGAGTTGTCAGCTTTTTATTGGTCCGGGTTTAGATAGGATTCTCCATTGAAATGTGACGGTCTAATGTTAGACGGAAGGGTGAAGGTCTATTGCTAGAATATTATTACCGTCCGACTAAAATACGTATACGTTTACTCTTATAAGAATTACGCTTCAAAATATAATTTAATAATACGTACCTTTATATAAATGAGTTTTTATATATGACTTTTATAAAAATCGGGTTTGAAATAAAATTAATTAAATTGAATAATCCAAAAATATGAAATAAAGTAATCGATCAGTTTAATAAATTTAACATGTCAAAATGGAAAATTCGCGGGTGTTACAATCACCCCACCTTTTAAAAAGTTTCGTCCTCGAAACTTGAAAGTAGAATGAAAGGTTATAAAAAATAAAACTGAAATTTTGAAATCGGGAATCAAAACATTTACGAGGTTACTTATCGTAAGAATTAAAATTCTTTCAAAAGTTTCAAATAAAATTTTTCGACAGAACTAGGTCGAAAGGCAAATCATTTGTATAAATCAAAATCAAACACTTTCAAAAACATTAACGGAGAGTTTTCAAAAGTTTAAGTCTCATTCATGGAACGAAATTGCTCTTGTCGTGCACACAAGAACGCTAACTTTCCAAGTCAAAGACAGATCTAAAAGCAAAAATCATCCGCCGACAAGCGTAGAACAAGTTATCAAACGTCTCCGATAACGAGTTCTAACATCCGATCAACGTCGAAAACAAAAGAAAAGGATAATCTGCTCAAATTTTCTTTTGCAAAAGCCAAAATAGAAATAGAGGTTTCACTTTTAAACTCGAAAGGGAGTCAAATTTCTGAAAATGTAATATTAAACTTTGACCAAGAAATCATAAATAGATCAAGGTTAACAGAAATTGGTTAAAATTTAAAGAAATCTCGGGTTTAGCAATTAAAATCATGATGGATAAGTTTATATTTAAAGAACAAGTAGGGAATTAAACCAATTTTTTATTTTCAAACCTTTAAAATAGGTAGGGTTTTGCAAAATACCATAAACTTTTAACAACAAGTCAAAAATGGTAGCTTGAAAGTTTAGACATTGTAAGAAATGAAAAGCATTTTAAACAACATAGATACCAGGTACGTTAAGAGAGTCCAAACTTAACCAACAAAAGAGCTATGATGAACTTAATAGGGTAAGAATTGAAGTCAAAATAATAAGAATGTCAAGGGTAGAGTTTTTATAGGTCACTAGCATCAAACTTAAGTGAGGTGCAAGATGAAGGGAGGAAGAGAGGTATGAACGATAACGCTCATGGCCAAAGAAGAAGGGAATTAGACAAGAAGGAAACGCCAAGTATTCGAATCCCAAATAACAACATCAGCCTACACTGTTTCGAAAACTTCCCAACGACAAAACTTATGACCAAAACACTCACAAGGATTTCCTCAATCTTTCAAATCCGATATCCTAGAACTTCACTTACCATCGAGTTCTCAAAAACAAGGTCTTAGTTGTAACAACGCTTTACCACCTCAAAGTTCCTAAAACCATAAATTGAAACTATGTTCTTTAACCTAACAATTGGTGTCAACCATACCTTTATCCTTTCTAGTTACCAAAACAAGTGCTAAGACTTTCCGACCATGTAGCTTAATCCCACTTTCGTACCATACCTCAAGTAGTAATCAAAATCACTCACTTAGACCAACTAATAATCCCACCATTAGCTTTTCTCATTTGGTCACAGATACATTATCAAGCTCTCATGTCCAAAGTGATTACGAAAGTCAATCATAAACTCGACTTACTTAGTTAAACCTATATCCTCAAATCCACCATTCAATTCCATCCATTTTATATCAAGAACTAAACACTAGTATCCCAAGACACGTCTCACTACACTTACCAAGCCTTACAAACCACAAATATAAACCACAAAGCCAAGTTCTATAACCTTAGTAACAAATGCAACTCACACTTGACACACAAAATCCACCAATCAAATATTCTCACTTTATTAAAGATCTAGGTATAAGAACCACCAAGTGTGTCTCATCCACTACCTAAGTATTTCTAACATCACAAACTCTCAAAACCAGGGTTAAGACTCAAACACCACAAACTCCACAAAAGTCAAATTTTCCAACCAAGGTCAACATTACTCAAAAGAAAGAATACCATCAAAAGGTGTTAAGGGAGGATTAGCAAGGAACAAATGACAAGTTAGGGGATACAAGAATGACTTACAAGGAAAAGAAAAGAAGACTTAGAAGAAGGGATAAGCATTAAGAAGTAAAGAACAGGGCAAAGTACACAAAGAATGAGAAACATCTTCGAGAAAGTAGAAGCATTCTTCAAAGGTTGCACAATTCTTCAATCCTCAGCAATAGGCATCAAATCCTGATCTTTATGTAGGTAATCTTACGGTCATTGATCCAAGGACACAACAATTATTAAATGACAATCAACAAACATGTTAAAACCTAGCAAAGAGCAAACACACTACAGACTACCACCTTAGGTCCTTAAGTCTACCCATCTCTCATTCATTATTCAAGGTCAAGTTCAATTTAAATTTGGGGTACACGTGTGTGCGTCGGGAGCAACATAGGCTCTGATACCAACTGTGACACCCCGCGATAAAGCGGAAAATATAACTTATAAATTAAAGCGGAAATTTAGGAAATTTTTAAAACTCTTAAAATTTAAAGTGAGGGTTCATTAAAATCCAAAACATAAATAAAGAATGCGGAAAGAAAGTTTAAATTATACAAACGTGATAGTCGAGGTGAGGGAAAATATATCCCTCGAATGACAATACAAAAAAAAGGTAGGTCCAAACAATCCTAATAAACCAACTACTAGGCCGAAGTGCTCGCTAGCTCACACATGTCTTCACCCCATGAATGCACCAACTAGTACCTGTCATTCATGTAAACATGAACGCCGCAGTCAGTGGGGAGTAACTCAAGGTTCTCCCAGCCACAAAATGTCGAAACGAACATAACAAAGAACTAAAACAGGTAAGTCATGTAAGATACTTACAAAAGATATGAATATCAAGTTTATATTTAAACGTGGCAATTAAATGAGATAGAATAAGATAGATCAAAATTAGCATAATAAAGATTCAACTAATCATGTGAGACATTTAAATAATATGAAAGACAAGAATACAGTCATTTATACAAGGGCACGCATTTCAAGGAAATACAACATAGATATGAGATTAGAATCTGAATCATGTGAAGCAATTTAGTAAGAGATCAACCAAAGCAAATTACGAGGATAGAAACTGTAGCCATTACATGGAAAACCACTTAGCAAACATTG
Organism: Silene latifolia; assembly: GCF_048544455.1. Taxonomy (NCBI): domain Eukaryota; kingdom Viridiplantae; phylum Streptophyta; class Magnoliopsida; order Caryophyllales; family Caryophyllaceae; genus Silene; species Silene latifolia. The sequence continues at coordinate 356,712,571 of NC_133538.1, forward strand.
TACGGGACGTGGCTACTAATGTCGCATTCATACTTATGGCTTGCATCTCACCATAAGAACGGATGAGATCATCAATCCCGACGATCATATCGCAACTAGAGGGCTTATAGCTCACCCCTAGTATCCAATAGGACCAAGACAAACAACACAAGGCATAACTCTTACCTTAAAAGACAAATACCAATATCTATAACCAAGCAAGACCTTTACTACTCATATATCAATATATAATTCCCCTGGTAGGTCGACAATGGTACTCCCAAGACTCAGTCCTAGTCTAAATCTGGCCCGACTCTCGGGCGAACGTCCCGATTCGACATGCGGCGAAACAGTCCGCATCCAAGACTCGATCGACGAACGAAGTCGAGAACCCACAATCGGCGAAACGATCCGAAAGAGGCGGAAAATATGAGCTAAACCCACAATCGGCGAAACGATCAGAAAGAGGCGTAAAGACAAGTCAAGCAAAATGTATAGCATAAAGGCATTGTCACCAGAATACGATATGAGGTAACCCACAATCGGCAGAACAGTCCGAAAGAGGCGGGAAAAACATAAATCAACCAACTCCCGGCAGAACGGCACGAGAGCGGCGTAAACAAATACTTGGCAGAACGGCACAATAAGGCATAAAGATATGTCGAGTAATACGTTATAGCATGTATGACAGTATAATGGCATTTCTACAAGAATACGACTCTTACAAGTAATTACAGTAAATATCTCGTAATTGTATCAAATTAATAAATATTTCACTCTATAATTTAACCTGCCGACTAAGTAAAATATGATGAGTGGTAATAAATATTTTACGTTATTTAAAACACGGGCTAAAGGGTAAGTAAACGCAAACGGTCATCCACAAGGCCACACTATCTTATAAATCCAGCCCGATGACCTAAGGTGTAAACCAGCCCAATACCACCCACAAAATACAACCCAATATGGCCCAATTTAAAATAATACAACATAACAAATTACAATAAAGAGTGGTCCAGTAGAATGATAAACAAGCCCAATTACCCAAAACTACATAAAACACTAAGTAGTGAAGGAAGGGGGAAACAAGGTGGTTAACCAAGATATATACCACAAAACATGGCCCAACAATAAAACATGGACAAGCCCAATAATTTGACAGGTCAAGCCCCAAATAGATGAATATGACAAGTCCAATTAAATTAATATGTAAAAGAATGAGATTTAACAAAGTTAAGTTATATAAAGTATGAGACGGGATTCGAATAATCATAACAAGACCACCCCATCAATATTAACTGGGCCAATATCCAAATCAAAACTCAGCCCAACTTGGCAAGCCAAAGTTCACTATGGCCCGATGGTATCACAACAGACGGCCCAATTGCAAGACCCTTACCCATTCATAAATTGAGGAGGAGAAGGACAAGCAGCATCACACACCAACTCTAAACCCGCGACTGACCCAGGACAACCAGGCTGTGGCCGCGCCATCAGCCCACGCCTGGCCACCCGTCCAACTCCAAAACCACTCCTACAAACACCTAAATAGGGCAGCCACTAAAACCATATGACAACAACCAAAACGAGACAAGTTTAAGACGGGTTTTGTGTGTATGAAAGAAATGTGAATTAAGACGATAATTTCGTATGTAATAACGACCAAATTCCGTCCAAATGTACTCAGTTTTACCATCCCGAACTAACCCGTTACCACCTCCTATAAACCATTCTGAGCAGCTTGAAAGTTGCGTTTTCCGACTCGACACTCAGCATTAAGACCGCCTAAAACTGCCACGAGCAATCCCCAAACGGTTATCATTCGCACCACCCTAACTTCCACCCCAAAACAGTATATACGCCCTCTGTTCTTACGCCTAAAGCAGCCCAAAACCAATTCGGGTTAAGACCACACACAGGACACGAATAAGCAGAACTTTTACCCAGCTAAGACACCATTTTCAAACGAAAAAATAAGCTAAATCCCATAAAGGTTGAGACTTTACTGCGACTAAGTATACCACACACGAACCTAGCATATAAAACGGTCTAACAACAAGAGGTGTCGACAATTATCGAGTAACCTATCACCGTTACCTCGCAATTTCTTCGAATAAATGGGCCCCAAAGCTTGAGTATCCCACCGGGTCTTCGAAATCTTCAGTAAGGAGCAAGAAAACGAAATGGTTGAGGCAAAATCCGAGATTTAATAAGACGGCGAAAAACAAAACCATCACAAAAACGAGTCTTTCTTACCTTGAAAGATGAAGGAGGAAATAAGGAGAAGAATGGTACAAAAATTAAGAGGAATGGTTGAGAAATGGCGATGAGATCTCAGTTTGAAGCTCGGCTGAAAATGGTGTTTGTTTGCTCTGGTTTTCATTGTTGTTGCTGCTGTCCTTTAAAAAGGAAAAGAGGAAGAAGGAGGGGAGTACGTACGTGGGTGTGGTGTTTGTGCGGGTAGGTTAGTAGTAGTGTAGTAGGGAGTTTATATAATAATAGTAATAACATATATATAATGACAAATTAATGATATAATATATAATAATAATAATATATAAAAAGAGATATTTAAAGGTGGGTGTAAGAGGGTAGGTGAGCGAGTTGTCACCTTTTTATTGGTCCGGGTTTAGATAGGATTCTCCATTGAAATGTGACGGTCTAATGTTAGACGGAAGGGTGAAGGTCTATTGCTAGAATATTATTACCGTCCGACTAAAATACGTATACGTTTACTCTTATAAGAATTACGCTTCAAAATATAATTTAATAATACGTACCTTTATATAAATGAGTTTTTATATATGACTTTTATAAAAATCGGGTTTGAAATAAAATTAATTAAATTGAATAATCCAAAAATATGAAATAAAGTAATCGATCAGTTTAATAAATTTAAAATGTCAAAATGGAAAATTCGCGGGTGTTACACAACTCATGCTCCCTCAAAGTGTGCAACACGATCCTCAGATGCTCCTCATGCTCCTCCTTAGTCTTAGAGTAGACTAAGATGTCATCGATAAATACCACCACAAACTTGTCCAAAAACTGTAAAGATTCTTTCATCAAATCTATAAACACAGCCGGTGCATTAGATAACCCAAACGGCATCACTACATACTCATAATGGCCATACCTCGACGTGAAAGCTGTCTTTGGTATGTCCACCTCTCTAATCTTCACCTGATGGTACCCCGACCTCAAATCAATCTTGGAAAAGACCGATGCACCACTCAACTGATCAAACAGGTTAGCTATCCTTGGCAAAGGATACTTGTTCTTCACCGTCACTCGGTTCAGCTCCCTGTAATCTATGCACAACCTCAAACTCCCATCTTTCTTCTTCACGAAAAGAACTGGTGCTCCCCACGGCGATACACTAGGTTTAATGTATCCCTTCTCTATCAGATCATCTAACTGTTTCCTGAGCTCCTCCATCTCTTTAGGACCCATACGGTACGGTGCCTTAGAGATTGGCCCCGTCCCCGGTTTCAACTCCACGGTGAAATCTATCTCCCTCTTCGGTGGCAACCCCGGAATCTCCTCTGGAAAAACATCTGCAAACACTCCCACCACCGGAATCCGATCAACTGTTGGACTCTCTATCCGGTCATCTCTCACATGGCACAAGATCAAAGGACATCCCTTCCTCAAGTAAGAGTTCAAAGTGACAGCTGCAATCAACTTAACTTTGGGTTTGACTAGAAACCCACGATAAGACACACTAACACCCTTAGGACCTCTTAAAGACACTTTCTTTTGATGGCAGTCTATCTTTGCTTTATACTTTCCCAGCCAATCCATCCCAACTATCATATCAAAACCGTCAAAAGGAAACTCTAGCAAGTCTACAGGGAAATCAACTTGCCCAACTATCATAGGTGCATCCCTATATAACCTCCCACAAGATACAGACTCACCCGAAGGTATAAAAACTTGCTCACTAACAGACTCATACACCCTCAAACCCAACCGTTTAACATGACTCGAAGATACAAACGACTGAGAAGCCCCCGAATCAAACAAAACAAAGGTATAAATACCATTAACAAGAAAAGTACCGGTGACAACGTGTGCATCCTCCTCAGCTGCTTTCTTATCCATCATGAATAATTTTCCACTGGTCTTCTGTCCACCTCCTTGGACAGTACTGGCTGATGTGGTCGGCTTAGCACCCGACCCTTGATTGTTGTTGTTGTTCGTCGGTGGTTTCTGATAAGAATTACCGCCGTTGCGGTTACCTCCACTCTGATAGCTCTGACTTCCCCGGTTTGCCCATGATCCAGTCGGTCTATTGCTCGCATAGCTCTACGCAGGTCTCTGGAAAGTTCCAGGTGCACTTGTGCACTCATGTCTCTTGTGACCTAAACCACCACAACTATAGCAGGTCACTCCCCAACTACCACTAACACTTCTACGGCCACGCTCAAAGGAAGCCCCAGCACTGAACCCTGACCCAGAAGAAAACCCTCTAGACTGATTGTGGTTGCCTTTCTTGTGTTTAGATTGGCCACCACCCTCGCTCTCAGACTTCCTTTTCTCGCCACCTAACCTCTCCTGAGCCATCTCCACCAACCTCTCAGCTCTCCCAGCCCTCTCATAAGCTTCCTTAACATTAGTAAGGACTCCCACGGGTAACTTATCCATATTCTTAAGGGTCAACCCCCTCTCAAACCTCAGCGCCAGATTCTCCTCATTCAAACCCATATCCTTAGCATACCTAAACTTCTCATTGAACTGCATGTAGTACTCGGCCACAGACATCTCAGCGGTCATCTTAAAACTGTCAAACTCCTCTCTCAACTTACTCCTCACATGCTCCGGTACAAACTCTTTTCTCATAGCCCTACGAAACTCTTCCTAAGGTATAGCAGGTAAACCTTGGTTCGCATATAACTCCTTAGCACTCACTTTCACCGTATCCCACCACTTGCCACCGCCTCCCTCGGATAGAACGCAGCTGTTCCACTCTCATCTCATCAGGACAGTGAACCAAATCTAATATGTTCTCCATCTCTATAAGCCAGCTATCAAGAAGGTTCGGCTCCCCAACTCCCTTGTACTCTTTCGGGTTAAACCTCGCTATATAGAGGTTGATTTTAGAGTGATCAACCTTTTTCTCCTTATCCTTATCCTTATCTTTCCCCACAGTCTTTAAAGCCTCAGTAAGAGCATCCTGATGCTCCAACATCTTAACGATGTCATCTATGTTCATAAGCTCAGCTCTCGCATACAACGCATTCTTCTTGGGCGGCATCTTGAAACTATAACAGAAAAAGGGGTGGATATAAACATACGCGCCAAAACCTCAAAACAAGAAAACAAGCTGCCCGGACCCTACTCGATCGAGTTCCTAAACATACTCGATCGAGTAACAGGCTACTCGATCGAGTGCCCCAACATCAGACCCCAAACAGACCTTCTGATATCTAACATACTCGACCGAGTAGCTAGGCTACTCGATCGAGTGACCCCCTACTCGATCGAGTGCCCGAGGTACTCGATCGAGTGCCCAAAAACACGATTCTGGACTCAAAATCGTCAAAAACCCACCCGATCAAGTCAGTCCCACTCGATCGAGTCATGCTAGTTCAGAAATGCTACCCGCATGCTATATCATATGCTAACATGCTAAAAACTTTATAAAACCAACGTTATATCATAACTAAGCATATAATGCTACACATCTTTTCATACGATCTACGAAATCATTATATCATGTTATTAAACGCCACATTGTAAACATCCATCATGTTTCTCATTCCAACAACAGTTCTACATATATCATCAACCTTTCTTCCATATTCTCAACTTTCTACTGCAAACATCCAACGGTTACACACACTTCATCACATTCACACACAAGCTAACCAAACAACGCATACGACCTTGACATACACCCCCCCATGTGACCGGTTCAAAATTGTAGAGCGAGTTCGCGACTCCAGGACATCTCCCAAGCCTTTGCATTAGCTCCTACAACCTTTACCCCGGGTTCATTTTAATTGACTCCCTATGTTCATTAGGTTCATTGGTTACAGGTTTCAGGATCGTCGTTCTGATACCATTTGTAACACCCCCATACACCAAGTGCCTTACCAGGACCACTCAGGTATGAAGATATTACCATCTCGGTTACCCGAGGCGTGATATTCATAAGACAATAATGAAACAACTTAAATGATATAACTTTAGTGAAAAGTACAACTGAAACCAAATAACAAAATACGGGTACAAGTTCTTAAAACCAACTGTCTACTGAAATACTGAAATGTCATAAAACTAAAAGACTACAGCGGAAGACTTCTATCGTCGACGGTGGCACATCCTAGCTATCCCGATTACTCAACTCAAACCCGCTCAATTCTTTGCTCACCATCCCGAATGGACCACCGCAGTTTATAAAACAACAACCGGGTCGACTAATCACACAACTCAATATATCAACAATAAGATAAACAGACAACTTAACCGTCACACACACACAATCACACCAATCCCAACAATCTCAATCACCGATCGTCCCACGGCGCCACCCGCCGCTGGGGAACCGCATGGCCGTACCCACCAAATCCCCGCTCCTCATAATGAGCGATAACCCTGTCCATTAATGTGCACATCCCCTTCCGTGGCGGGTTCCACGAAGGGTGAAACTAGGGCGTGAAGCCACTCCCGCAAGTGACCCCACTCAGCCGAGGACACGCCTCAAGAACCAGAGACAAACAATCACAATCAACAAACCGTCACAATAAAATTACTATATTATTCAATCAACCACAACACATCAACAATCATCCCATTATGGGACTAATACTCGAGTTTGAGTAGAAAATCCTGCCGAAAGCACAACTATCGACGGTCTCTCAATTTTGTATCAAAAAGCTTCTTCTACGAAACCTCCTCCTATCATACAACATACAAATGCTACCAAATCACAAACTACTCAAAAACCCCCAAATCCCTATATTAGGGTTTAACCAACTTAAAGGAAAGACAACAAAAAGGGTACATAGATCTTATCCTTGACGCAAGGATCTCAACGGTATAACAAACGATGAAAACCGACCTTCCAAACTCCGGGATTTGCTAACAATGCGATTAAGATGATGAACGTACTTGCTTTCTCTCTTTGACAGTAAATTAGGTTTTGCAAAAGTGTTTAGAATGATGACGAAAAAGGTTATATATCTTAATCGCATAATTAACAAAAGCCGAGAAAAACTCCCCGTAAACCGGCTACTCGATCGAGTATCTAAGGTAGTCGATCGAGTACCCCCTTACTCGATCGAGTATCCTAGTTACTCGATCGAGTACCCAACAGGTCAGAAACTATTTTAAAACGCAACTTACCCTTAGTCGACAGAGTAAGGCCTACTCGATAGAGTACCCAAAGACTCATAAATACAGAGTATTACAGTTAGTCTATGTGTTTTTGCAACTCAATGACTAGCGTTGATTATGTGTTTCGCGCACATCTTGTTGATGAGTGGACGTCGACGTGGTGCTTTTCCAAACCATAACGTGATCAACTGGGCAAGCTTGAACTCTACGTCTAGATGGCTAGAGTAGATAACATGGCGCTTCAGGGAAGAAGAAAGGGTGGTTATCAATCAAACGTCAAACTTACTCAAGCTGCTGATCAGATGGCGAAGAGCAAACTCACTTTCCCAGGAAGAGCTATGGATCCGGAGTTGATGACATTGTGGCTCAGGCAGTTGGAAAAGAAGTCGCAAGGTGGCTTGCAGTTTATTACCTAGTGGTTGTGGCTGATCACCGGAGAAGACTAGTGGACACTACTGTTGTTCTCACACGTAGATGCGCCCAAGTTTTTACTATATTGGAGACTCGTTCTACCTTCTGGAGCTCAGGCATAGGAATATGGATGAGTTTATAAAGTGCAAGCAGAAGACTATGGTGATCCAAGAGTGCAGACACGCTTCATCAACTGGTTCACCTTGCTACTGAGATGTCGTTTGGTTTGAGAAGTCCTTAGAACGGATCTAAGAGGAAGATGATGATGCTCCTGTTGCTGCTACTCCTAAGAGATCCTTCTTTTCTTTCATTCTTTCTTATTTCCTTTTCTTCATTTTCTTTTTCCGGTCATGCCTCGAAGTTCTGATCCAGTGGAGTCCTGGTAGTCTATTACCCTCTTTTTGGAATACCTTAAATTCTTCTGGTGGTCGAGGACCCGTCAGTTCACCACTCCTACAGCTTTCGTTACTCCTAAAGTTCTTTAAAACTCCTCTCTCTTGTTATTAGGAGAGAATTATCATTTCTTTGTCTCATATTCTTGAAAGTGAATCTTTGTTTGTGATTCCTCTACCTTGCTATCTATTCTCTTGAGATTCATTGGTTAGACTAATTATTTTCTTGTGAACTTTGATGGAAGTTATGTGCGTTTAAGGTTTAGTGAACCCTTGTTACTTATGGTTGAGGATGGTAAGTTTATATCTTATGCCGAATCTTGTAAGAACTTTTATTCTTTAAGGATGAACTTATTTGATGATTAATGGTTTATGGAGTTAGAATTTTAGATTGAATGTTGGTTTTGAATTATAGGTATCTTGCATATTTTGGACTTGTGAAGTCAAGGGCCATTGTTTGGAATAATAACATGAGTGTTGTGGTACCATTATAATTTCTAATGTTGTTAGAGTTTTGATGGACCTAAATTAACTTTGGTTCCGATCCTTATGGATTTAGATCGTTGAGAGTTGATGTAAAGTTGTAACATATGAGCTTTGGTGGTATGACTTAACGTTATTTGGGTTGTTTAGTGTTAACCTTGAGAACAAAGAGTGTCTTTGCACAATCGCAGTTTGGATTGATTGTATTGATCTGAAGAATTATGAACCCGGAGTTGAAAATTGTGTATACCTATCGTATCTTAATGTCTTAACCCTCGTAAAGAGATTCTTGAGGAATATTTAATGCGAATTGCCTTAAAGGAAGTTATTGGTTGAGAACCTTTAGATCCTCGTGATTGTGGTTTTGTTGAGCTATTAACCACTCAGCTGTTGCAATGTTATGATTGGAAATTCGATGGACTTCCAAGAAACCTTGATTGAATAGTGTTGTTGGTTGGTGGATTTTATTTGGTGTTTCCTAATTCGAGGAACCTTATGAGTTTAGTAACCTTGTTGCTTTGGTAGTGATTTCGGAAGAGTAGAATCCTTTGAGTGTGTTATGTCTATTAAGTTATTCTGAGTTAGATTATATCTCGACTGCGAACTTGATGAATTATCTGGATTAGTCCTGTTTTGATAACCTATGGAATGTTGGTTAGTAAGAGTAGAGTTTGGGACTACTTGATGGATTCTTACCATGCTTTTCTGAGAGGTTGCGCAAGTATGTAATATTTTGGATGAATGTTGTACCTATTGATAATCTTGGAGATATAGACTAGGAATTTTGGCAATTTTGAACTTAACAACTTAGTTGCCGGGTGTTACTAAGCTTGGTGTTGGTTTCAATGGAAATAAGAAAGCTTGAGTTTCATAGAGGAGTTGCACCAAGAATCTCGAGATGATTATCCCCTTTCATAATCCTTGAGAGAGTTATATATGACTCTTAAATCTTTCTTTCTCTCTCCTTCTCACGAGCATCTGATTGCTCCAGCTGTTATCAACTTTCTCTCCCTTGCTTTAGTTTCAAAACTTTTGTTTTGATTTACCGTTGACCTTTTTCCGCGGATATTTCCATTTTATACAAGAGTTTTGACTGCTGCAAATTTTGATTAATTAGGAAATTTTAACATTTTGAATCATGATTTCAAAGTTTTAAGTTTCACTTTTGATTTACTCTTGGTTAGTATTTAAATTTGATTTTGTTCCGAATTTGTTTAAAACTCGTTTGAAGTATTCCAGAATTGTTTCAAATATTTGGATGCCTTGAAAAACGTTCAAAAGTAATGTTGTATTTACAAATTCGATTTCTCCAAAGGTTTAAGTAAAATTTACACAACTTATTTTCGAATTCGACGTTGGTTGGATGCTAGGACTTGTCATTAAAGACGTCTAATGACTGCCCAGTACTTGCTAACGTTTTGTTTTGAGATTTGATTTTTCAAATGTTAGCTTGCCTTTATCTTGGACTACAGAATTCTTGCTCACGACAGGTATTCTCTTGTACCAAGATATTAGCTAGACAAGTGATTTCAAGACAAGTAATTTCTAATTGTTCAATATTGAAAATTGGTTTAAAGACTGTTTTGATCTCACCAAAGACTTTTTAAATATATTTGTCAGCTGAAATGTTTTAAAAGTCTTTGTTCTTCAAATCTTATTTTTCTACTTTCAAGTTTCGAGGACGAAACTTTTTCTTAGTGGGGGAGGTTGTAACACCCGCAATTTTCTAATCTCGCTTATTTAATATTTGTTTATAAGATTTAAATTTTAATACTTATATTTACCGGTTTTGTACTAATAGTTAATTAATGCCGTTTTAAATCTTATTTCAGTCCGATTTCTTCTCGGACCGACTTTTATTAAAATGACATTTTTTTTTAGGAAATGGAAAATCAAATTTTGGACTTAGTAATATGGACCGCGTGTTTTAAATGAGAAGGTGTTTTAACTAGTTTGTTAAACCATTTTCTTAAGACATTTTTCTTGTTTGCACAAATCATTTTACTAGAAAATGGGAAGACATTTTGGCCCATTTACCTTCTAAAAACCGGTGGAACAAAGTGGTTAAGAGAGTTGATTTTTTTTCCTCATTTCACTCTTCTTTAAACTCTTATAAACCCCTTTATTGGTTATCATTTCTTTATAGGTTAATAAGAGAAGCAAACCATAAAAAAAATACCCTATTGCTCTAAATGTGCCGTGACATTGCTCACCCATCACTATCATTTCTTCATCTTTTTCTAGCTCCAATCGATCGATCTAGCCTTATTCTAAGGGTAAATTTTATTACTCTTATGTTTTTAATATTAGATCGTCATAATAATAATAATTCATATGTTAATTCATATGAGTTTTTTTATTGTTTTTGTAGGGTTATCAAGAGGACTCCGACAAGGACGAGTATTTGATAAATTCCGATAGCGAATAGGTAACTACGACGTTACTCCGTATTGCATTGATTAATTGTTGTAGTTGTATGTATTAGTGCATTTTTGTGGTTTTATAAAGATTTATTCATTAATATGATTTTCGAACCATATGATTTCTGATCCCTTGATGTATATAAATTATTTTGACTATGTATAAATTTTATTTTGTCAATAGGAATTTATTTGGTTGATTTGCAAGTTTTATGATTAAACCGATTAATATGATATAAGGACGGTATAAATTCGTTTTCACGATTTCCAGGAGGTGTAAATTATTTTTCTGGGTTAAATGATAGATTTTAAGATACCGTGAATTTTCGTGGTAATTGTTTTTGAATTTTAGTATTTATTTTGGAATTTAAAGTATTGATGCAGTTTATGCGATTATAGCGATTCTGTTCGGTTTTAATTATGTTCAACAAACTAAATTATATTATTAATTCACGAAATTTTAATATGTGTCAGAGACATGGAGTATTAGGTTATGTATAAAAGTTTAGGTCTTGAATCATTATTTTCGATTTATGGTGTATTTTACAAGTTTGATGAAAACCGTTGGTTAAATCTGTCAAATATGTTCGTCTGTTTGTAAAAATTATATCACTTAGTTTTATTTCTAATTTGCAAAAGTGCAAAAAATAGACTCCTATTATTTTCAAGTTTAGAGTCTTCATAAAAAAATTCATAAGAGTTAGACTTACGGTTTGGTCAGAATAAATTACTTGTGAACAGCTCGCCTGTAAAACGCGTTTATGAATTTTCTCAAAGATTCATTTTTAAAATATATTTTCCTTTTGGTCTAGTAGCTAATCTTTTTCTCAAAGAAGCTTTATAATGTCTAGTTATGTTTCAAATTTTGCCTTGCCTTAAAATATTTTCTAAAAGTAGATTTATGAACTGAAACATTATGGGTGATGTTTTATGAAAGTTTTTAGAAATGAATTTTTAGACCTCTGATACCTTCGCACTATGAAGTTGGTCTTAAATGAAAGTTGTAACCAAGAGCTACAGGAAACCATGAGAGTTGGGCTTGCATCATTTAAATTTTTCTGTATTTAATTATGAATTATACAATACTGATGTCCAGTTTTATAAACTAATATAGAACTCCGTCTCATTAAAGCCTAAGTAATAAGTCTTTACTAAAGTACCTTAAGTCAAGGGATGATCTTTAAAGTTTAATTACAGTGACTTATCTATTTTAAAGTCCTTGAATTAATTTTATACTTTTGGAAGTAAAGTTTAAGTTTTCTGTTTTAAAGAAATAAAAGTGTGGTTCACTTACGAACATTTGAATGATATACAATGAATAATATACTATCCTTGGGATATTTTTACGTTTGTAATAATTAAAGTAAGGGCAAAGAATAATGAACTAAGGCATACCGGTTTTTATATAGTTATATGATTGGGTACCCATGTGGGAGGTACAGATTGTCGTAGAGTCATGTACATGTACTTAGACTGGGACTACGCACTGCGTGGTAAGACGAGTCCTGTTATAGTTTGTTGTCTAGTGAGTGGACTTGGAGTTGGTCACCTCTGCGTGACACTGGGTTCCCAAAACTAGTGTAAGATGCTGCGGTATCAAGGAGTATAGCTAAAGTGAAAATCTAGCCTGAACTAAATTATTTCCATTCTGTCATTTGAGGAATTTTTCTTTTAAGCATGCAACACGTTTATTTTAAGCATGAGTTTGATAAGTTATTTTTGTAAAATAAGTTTTGGTATTTCAATCTATTTTTGATATATTATTGCTTCTGTAACATTTATATCATGTGATATGGCTGGGAGAACGTCGAGTTACTCCCCACTGATTGTGGCTGTTATGTTTATAACGACAAGTATTAGCTTTGCTGGGGATTTCTGTGTGAGCTAGCGAGTAGTTTGCATATCCTACTCTGTTTTCAGCTTTTTTTATGGTTTTTAGTTTTAACACTTTTGAGGAATTTTATTTTCGCCCTTTTTATAAAAGTGGCAATTGTTTAGACTTACCATTTGATTTCTTTTTATCCTTGAGAATTTTATACATTCTCAATTTATGACAATTAAATTTTTTATCATTGTGTATTTAATCTCATTCAATAGTGTTTCCGCCACTGTTTTGCGCTGGATTTTATAGGGGATTACAAATCAGCTACAGTTTCTGTCTTAATTCTCTCGAATACTTGAATTTTAGTCAAATAATTGTTAAAATCGAGTATTTATGCAGTTGTTAGTTTAAGTTAGAAAATTATTGCTAAACTTTGTTAATTTCCAATAATTTTCATATAATTGTACAAATTCGTAGTTGTTAATTGCATGTTTTTCTGTTGCAGTTGTTAATTACATATTTTTCTGTTTCAATCTCCTAAATAAGGGTTCATAAATTGTTCGGTTGTGAAATTTAGGGTTCAACATTGTTTGAACTTGAAAATTAGGATTTCGTATTGTTTTAATCCACTAAAATAGGTTTTAACCAATTCAATTGCAAAATTTAGGTTTCAACACTGTTGGATTGTGAAATTGAAAGTTCAACATTGTTTATTTGTGAAAAATTAGGGTTAAAAACTGTTTAATTGCTCCCTCTCAACTTGAAAAGGTTCAAAATTGTTTATTTGTGGAAATTACGGTTTCAAATTGTTTGAATCGCGAAAATTAGGGTTAAAATTTTGTTAAATGTGCACAATTACAGTTTCATATTACTGAATTGAATTTGTTTGACAATGCAGTTGTTGAATTGATTGTCTCTGTTCAGTGAAATGAGTAATGTTGATATATGTGTTGGCTGTGATAAAGAAAAACTTGTAATACTGTTATTTGTATGTTGTGATATTGAATGTGAAAATTAGTGGTACTTAATCATCATGGATTTTGATAAGTTGTAATATAGATTATTGTTTCACAGAAATACAAAATATTATACTTCATTAAAAATACTTATAACCAGTGACATAAAATCGTGATGTTGTTTTGTATAAGGTGTGAAATTATTTCTAATGAAGTGGGATATTGATTCAGCAGAATGGACTTGACAGCTTCACAAAAACCTGTGAAAACATATTGCAGAAAGAGGCCATCAACAAATGATGAGGTTGAACAACCACCAACCAAGAGGTCAAAGGTTGCTAATAAAAATAAAAGTAAAGACGATGAAATGGTGATATAAGATGAAGTTCTAGAACAACCTGTCCGCAACAAAAAAAGGGACAACCATCAACAAGGAAATCAAAGTTTGCTAATAAAAATAAAAGCAAAGAAGGCGAAATGGTGATACAAGATGCAGTGGTAGAGCAGCCTAAGGTCAAAAAAAAGAAGGGACAACCATTTCAGACTAAGTGTAGGCCACTAAAGTTGGTTGAGTTGATTAGCAACTTAAATGGAGAACAAAAAAGGGCTGTTTCTGATATTAGGTTTTGAGGATTGTTAGAGTTAAAACTAACGAAATTCCACATGGAATTCTAAAGTTGCTTCTGAAGGCATCTGACTACACATGAAACATTTTCAAAACAAAAAGTTTGATTTTCTGTTGACAAAAGACGATGTGCATAACATATTTTAACTTCCTCAATAAGGTGTTAAAGTGGACGTTTCTCACATGGGAAACATCACTACTGTGACGGACACTAAGCTGAAAAATGCATGGAGGGCGAAGTTTGAATTGAAGAGTACTTCCGCTCCAATTATGGTCAAGGATGTGCATGACAAATTGATGGAATGTAATAATGCTGGACATGAATTTAAAAGAATGTTCGTAATTTACAGCATGTCTATTTTCCTAGCACCGTTTTCAAATAAATCGCTAGACTTGAAACTGGTAAAGGCTGTTGAGCATGTGACGAGGATAAGCCAAATTGATTGGTGTGAATACATATTTGACGAAATCGTTATGAGTATTAAGGTCTTCAAATAAGGTGTAAAGTCAGCTGTCAGCGGATGCATAATAGTTCTTATGCTAGCGTATATGCATAGGTTTGATTTTAAGGGCGATGTTTTGCCACACACTTTACCACTCATCCAACATTGGGACGATAAAAAATTGTCAAAAAGAGTGGATGACGAGAAAAAAAGTGGATTTTTGGGGAATGCTCCAATATCAAAGACTCGGTACTCCATCTTCCAGCAAAAACAAGACCCTAAAAAAACCCCATATTCTTCAGAAGGACAAGAGATAAGACTTACGCAGTCGTCTAATCATGAAGCTGACGCTGAAGCTGAAGTGGAAACAAAAGAGGGGTACATGATGGTGAAGTTGCCTAGTCGTGTTGAAACTGATAAATAGATTAGAGCAAGGGCAATGGATGTAAGCACTACTAAAAACATTTGCTATCTGATAATTATTTTATCTATGACATTGTTAAATAAATTGTGTGATATTATTCATTTTTTGTTGTGATATAGTTTTTAAAAGAATATAATATTGATTTAAAAATTGTTGCGATATTGATTAAAAGATTGTTGTGATATTGTTTCTGCCATTGTCTGATATTGTTTTTAGTATGCTCTGATATTGTTATGATATTGATATTGAATAACCTAATTATTGTTTGACATGTCCTTATTATCACATATCAAAGAGTCTATCTTACTCTTTAATATATTTATTTTGTAATTTGGCAGAGTGCTCATGAAATTTATCTATGTATGAAGAGGGACAATGAATTATTCATTGGTAGGTACGTACATAACATGAGAAAGCTCATCACTATGAAAGAAAAAAAATCAATGGGTGAACCAACTACATATACACAAGCTGGTGCCAAGGTAGATGGCGCTGAAAATGTTGATCCTAAGGAACATGCTGCTGCTAAAGAAGAGGTTGATAATCCTAAAAATAGTACATCAGAGACTCAAACGCTGCCTTTTATGAAAGATATTGGCTATCATAACTTAATGGACATGTTGATAGCGAGGTCATATGAAATGGAGAAAGTAAAACAAGGGCTACCATCATTTGATGTTTGGACTGAAATGTTGAAAGTGCAGTACAAAGAATTGCACAAAACATTTGGTGGATGTACTAATAAAGATCTTCAGAACAGTGATGATGAGTTGGGATGCAATGATGAACATCAAGATGATTATATTAATAATATTACTAACTTGGACAATGGTGATGATAGAGACCAAGATGATGGGCTGGAAAATGACCTGTATTCAAATTTGAACGATGTAATATTCAATATTGGTGTAGGAGTAAGAAGTGTCGTTGCGAGGAATTCAATAAAGAGTTGAATCGTGATACACTTAATCAAAAGGGGATTAAAAAAGAGAATGAAAAAATAAATGAGGAGACATATATGTTGACTCAGCTTGATGAAGGTGTATTCAATGTTGGTTTAGGAGGAACCAAGACTATTGAGGAGGTTGACACTGATACACCAAATGAGGGCATTGAAAAAGAGGTTCAGAAAATGAATGAGGAGGCTGGAAAAAGGCATGAGGATACAACAAATGTTGACAACGTACCAAATGTTGAGGAGCGAATTGGAAAAGATGTTGAGAAAATTGTTGACAATGTACCAAATGTTGAGGAGCGAATTGACAAAGATGTTGAGAAAATGAATGTGCATGGCATTGATGGAGAGGCTGAAAAAGGTAATGGGAACATAAATGTATCGGATATGGCTGAAATTGATAAGGACTTGGATACTAAGAAACAACACACAGAAGGTAGTGGAAAAGAGACCGTGGAAAGGAATGATGATAAAAGTGTGGAGACTCATTTGAAGGAGGTTGTAACAAATGCTCAGCTGGAAACAACGGGAACGAGGAGCATCAATGACTATTTGTTGCACACAGACAAAGAAAACATGAGCAAAGTACCTGACTCAGCAGATATGGTACCTCATAACTTGGGGTGAACTTTGGACTGTGGTTTGCCAGACAAGGATGCTCAACTTGTGTCAGATTCAATGTTCAAACAAGACCATTTATTTGAGACAGTCTTGAAACGTCCGAAGGATGTCATGGATTATTGCTTCCTTAAATATCATAAAATTAAGAATCGTAAGTTTTTTTTTTCAATATAAGACATTACTTAATCTGCTTCATAATAATACTTTAAAACTAATATGCTAATTTTTTTTGGAAAATGGTACAGAGAGATTGTCTGCAACTTTGGTATTTACCATGCCATACCAAAGAGCGATATTGAGTCTTTGTTGCCTAACACTAAAATAGAAGCAGTGGTTATTGAGTCATGGGCAATATTGTTCAGTCAGTTCCAAATAGTAAAAAAGGACAACAACAGACCGACAAGGATTTTCTACGGCCTTGCCCACTCGGTAAGGAAAACATAAACTTGATGTGTTCCTCGTGTTTTAAATTACGTAGTGTAAAACTGTGTGTCAATAAGACTAATCAGTTCTCTTATGAACAACTGGGTGCTATGGAGAAAATCTTACTTATAGATGAAGAAGATGTTGATGAAATGGCAAGGCTTAAGGAAGATGTATGTGGGACATGGGATATGTGGTCAACTCAGTATAAGCAGCCACTGAATTTGAATTCAGATATGGTAAGAATTTAAAAATACTTTTAGTTGTGATACTGTTAAGTATATTATGTGATATTGTCAAACGTAAGTATTGATATTGTTCCTTAAATCAGATAAATATTTTAGTTGTGGTATTGTATTATATATTCTGTGATATTGTTACTCGTTACTTGTGATATTGTATTATATATTCTGTGAATAACACTTGTTATTTTTTTTATAATATTTCTATAGGTGTTCATACCTTTGCTATATCAAGATCACTACAGTTGCGTCTGTATTGACTTCAAGAAGGAGAAAATGTTCTACCTGGACAATCGAGACTATGATAATTTGCAAGACGAGGAGCAGGTACACCTGGCTCATTTAACTGTAAGTACTATATTAAAAATAAGAACGAAGGATATAATGATTTTGTTAGCTAAGATTGAAATTTGATAGTTATTTACTATAAACATATACAGGGGAGTATTTATGGTCACTACCTCAACACTAAAGGTAATGAAAGTGGGCTAAAAGTACACGACTACGTGTTGGCAAATGTGTCCTTTGATTGGAAAACGAAAGAGTTGAACTTGGATTGTGGATTATTCATGATGTTTCACATGATGTTTTTTGTGGGTGAGGATTTTAAAAGTGAACTAAACAATGAAAAGAAGAGACAGTAATATAGGGGGGAGTTTGCAGCGACACTCGTCTTAAGTGATTTAAGTAAAAGTAGGAGTGAGGTCCTAAGGAAGGCCACAAACCTTAAAGCCATCAAAGGAACATTGTTACCTAAATTGCTGACGAAAAGGAAAACAGCAAACAAAAACAAGAGAGGAAAACGTGGAAAAAGAATGTTCATACTCCCGTATCAAAAATAAAAGTTTATTTTTTTTAATACTGACTTATTTTCATTGTAAATACTCATTATGTATTCAATAAAAAAAATATATTTTTCTAGCTATGGTAGAAGATGGTTCTGCCAGTGTCGTGGGAAGCGATAGAAGGGGGAAATCAGTTGGCCTTGGAAGCACGTACAACTGTGGTGTGGCAGATGCTAAGTTGGAGGTCGTATCCAGGTTTATGAAGGCTAAAAAATCACTGTGTGCAAAGATGTTGACCATGAGGAAAGAAGTGCTTGACTACTGCCTATTGGACGGCCACATTTTCCCATTAGAGTATGGTTCTTTAAAATCGATGAATATATCAGTACTGCTATTTTTTGTGATACTGTTTCTTTAATGGTTTGATCCTATTTTAAGAGTAGTGTGATATTGTTTGTACTATTTTAATTTGTTTTGTGTTAATGTTTGGAGCAGTGAGGTGGTTGACAGCTTCAGTAATGATCAATACCTTGTCAGAGACGATATATTGTCGTTGCTTCCAAATGTGCACGTCAGTAGCAATGTGATTGAATGTTGGTCGCTAATTTTGAACCAAATTGAGCACACAGAAAAATGTGAAACAAGTTTAATGTTTTTTGGGATTCGACACATGGTAAGCTGTCGATTTAGTTTGATTAAATGTAATAACTCTTTAAAACAAAGTAGGACTTTTAACATATATATACACAATAGGAAATAAAAACCGAAGGAACTGGAGACAAGGAATTGAATAAAGAAAAGATGTTCGTAGAATGGGACGAATTCATTAGAAGAAACACATTTCCCTGTAACTTGGAAGCAGATCTGGTTTTTATTCCAATGGTATGGAAAGAACATTATTTCCGTGTTTGTATAAATTTCAAAAACGAGTCAGTGAAAGTGCTGGACAACACAGAGTACGCCAACTGGGAGCAAACACAAATATACAAAGTTGCAGATTTGGTGGTATGATTAATTGATATTTCTTTAAATTATTGGTGTATATATACATTGAAATACTGGATTTGAGTGTTTGTGAAATTATCAATAATGGTTTTTCTTAATATTATAGGCTGAGCACATGAGTGACTACCTAGAAAAGAAGAATGTTGAAAGAGCGGATGATATAATAAAGTTTGATACTGTCAACATCAACTTCCCTTGGCAAAAGACAGAGATGAACAATACTGAGTCTGGAAACTTCTTAATGATGCACATGATTCGGTATGAGGGAGAGATCTTTGAAGCCGACTTGAACCATAAATTGTATAGGCGATACTACTGGCTAGGAATGGAAGCAGCATTGCTTTTAGCTAACATAAATGAGAACGGGACACCTTTGATCGAAAAGGTAAAAGAATTTTCAGCTGGAAAGGAGGAACTTTGGAAGACATTAAAGCAAAAGAGGAAGAACAACGAAAATGCAAAAGAGAAGGGTGGTAAGATAAAGGGGAAGGAGAAAACTGTTAAGAAGGAGGAAGTACCAAATGTAGAAGTTCCGAAAAAAGAGAAGGCCGATGTTGTTCACCAGGAGGCAAAGAAAGAAGATGTTCCGCCGACAGCAAAGAAGGTTTGTACTGGGATACCGATTATTAACACAGAATTGCCAATTGTTCCTCAATCTCCTCGGAAAAGGTAAAAACCAAAACTTAACATTTACAGTTTTTTATGCTAAAAGGTAGAAAGGAATTAAGACTGACTATAATTATTATTGTACAAAAATAAAAAGTGTCGTTAAGGTGGTAGAAAGGAGCCCACAATACCATTGCAAATCCTAAGAACCGTGGTAGAGGTAGAGGAAGGAATTAGGACTACTAGATTTGTTAGCACAAAGTTGTAAGTGGAACAAATGGTAAACATTCCGGATGTAATGTTTGTAGGATAAGGAATCTAATGGTAAACTTTTTATAATAGTAAACAAATAGTGATGGCTCTTTTTGGTCTGATATAATCTTGGTAAAGTGTGATATTCTTTCAAGTGTCGTGTGGTATTCTGTTATAATTGTTGTGATATTGCTTCTCAATAATAAAAAAATATCACACAGTTTGCTAAACAATATCATACTTCTATGTGGTACTGATTCTAAAAAACAGTGGATATGGATTTTAAAATGATGTTTAAACAAAATGTGGTATAGTTTATTATGAACTGCGATATTTTATTTTGATGTTTGTGATATTGTTTCACAGTTTGTAAGATTTTAAAACGCTGTGAAACAATATCACACAGTTTGCTAAACAATATCATATTTCTATGTGGTATTGATTCTAAAAAAACAGTGGATATGGATTTTTAAATCTTACTTTGATATAGTTTTTAGAACGTTGTGATATTGTTGTGTACACAGGTTGATATTGTTTTACAAAAACTATAGAGGCATAATAAATGTAAATAACAATAATGATGTTTTAAAAAAAATGTGATATATTTCCTCAAAAAAAAAAATGTGATATTGTTTATTATGAACTGCGATATTTTATTTTGATGTTTGTGATATTGTAGATACCCAGTATCTACTGAGATTCCAACAAACACCCGATGATTATTGGACTACAACATGCCTAGGAATCACAGCGTTTGATCGACAGTTTGTGTACAAGTTTACGTCGGAAAACTTAAAAACGATTTCGAAAATAAAACATTTCAAAACTTTTTAAAAGTACCTGGAGTGTTTAATGCATAATGACGGGGTCGCAATGACACTAACTAGAGTCAAAACCGACACCGGACCAAAAAGCGACTCAAAAATTCAAATCCCGACTCCAACAACGAGTCAAACACAAAAAACAAACCATTCAAATGCTTCTATGTTAAGATTTCCCAAAATCTTACATAGTCAAGTACCAAACATGTTCATCCAAATCCTAGGATAGAACAAATCATGATTGCATTCGTGTGATAATGACAAGACACCTCGAAGACGAGCGACAGGGCTCGCGCCTCTTTGAGCAGCCCAGGTGGCCACGTCGCTCAAAACTCACACAACCACTCATTCTCCTATAAATACCCCTCAAATGCCACCATTTAAGAGTTACGCGAGTGTCCGCCCCCTCTTTTCTCCCTTAAAATTCTCGACTCGACTTCCTAAGTCACAATCCGACACGTGTTTACAACCTACCGATCGTAAACACAAGCCTTACACATTGTTTGGTACCGTCATCGTGTATTAAATCACCTGACCGACCATCTCGACCAATACACCATCACTAAACTTAACAAAACACTCTTTTTACTTGCCAAAACGGTTTTAAACCGAGTTTTCCGACCAAACGAGTTGATACACTTACGTCGATATCTCGCCATAAGCCTAGCATGTAAGTATGAGGGTGTAAAAATCTTCTTATATCATGTTTTCATATGTTTCATGACTATAACATGCTAAATCATGCATAACATGGTCCAAAATATGAGAAGAGTGAGCCAAAACCGGACTTTTGGTTGAGGCAGAGGCTACTTACGTAGCAGATAGGCTCGCGCCTAAAGGACCCTGCCCAGCCTGAAGTCCAAACCGGGTTTGGTCTCTTCATCTCCTTTATTTTCATGTTCATATTTGTAATCGGTTTTTACCATTTCAAGTATTTTCGAATCATTTTTACAAGTTTTTAACCAAAAAACATTTTTCATCCTTGGTTCTTAATACCTTCACGGTTTAATCCGTGTTTCGGTGATAATATTTGGTTTATTACATTTTAAAAGGTATTTTAAAGCCTTTTATTTCATTTATTTACATTTTAGAGGGTATTTTAAAGCCTTTCATCATTTATTTACATTTTCAAAACAAATGCATTAGTCACCAATACAAAGTCATCCTTGGTTCCATATACCATGTCGGATTTTAACCCGAGTAGATGATGAATATTGACTAATTATATTCAAATGAACTTAAAACAAGTTGTTCATAATCATTTTCAAAACTATTCATGTCAAGCTTGCAAAATCGAACCCGACATCGAATATCACCAAAAAAATGACTATTATTAAAGTCTCGTTCTTCAAATCAACACAAAAGCGGCCAAAACGGCCTTTCCAATACAAAACGTGTTCAAATACCCATTTTTCAACATGTTTTATAAACGTTTTTCAATGGTCAGAACACGTCTTCTATCATTGACTGACCCGCGCCTAAACAGGCCACTCCTTTTTATATTTTTCAAACCAGGGGAGACCCACTTGCATCGCCAATAGGCTCGCCCCTCTTCTGGCTGCCTGATGCAGGGTCTGTTCCCTTTCCAACACTATTCTAGGACGATCCCAACTTCGGTTAACCCGAATATAGGACGGATCAGATGACTAGTTTGCTCATTCAAACACCGTATTTGCAAAACGCCTTACTAAGACAAACGGATCACGTTATGCACCATAAACCTAATTTGCTAAATGAATGTTTAATTTCCGTCTTGCATGCAAATCAACATTAAATCCAACTCGACATCTTATAGTTGATACTTGGATTAAATCAACCGACATAGAAAGCTCTCACATGTTAGGTTTAAACCAATGGATGTGCATTCATGCATTTAAACCGTTTTATCAACTTTTGCATTCAACCAAACAAGATCGATCAGTAGAGGCCGCTACCGCGGGCGGGATTGGGTGTCTGATTAAAGGGCTTCCCAATATGTACCTTCACCTCTTACTCAGAAACTTTGGATAGTGGACAACCTTATCCAGGGCGTACGAGAGTCATTCTAGAGATAGGATGCTAAAGAGGGACGATTCCTTATCTTTAGTACCTATGTCAAACCCTGCTTTGTGCTTCGTTTGACCGAGGTATAAAGTGGATTCGAACGGGTTCCAAGCATCCCACAAATGCTTGGTGGCAACAACGAACATCTCTTCACCGCAGATGAAGCCTTCAAAGACTACATGGCCATAAAGGGGTCAAACAGGAACTCTTCACCCGGATCTTTCCATCGTCCTTGGAACCGATCCCTCGCCAATGGTACTACTCCCGTGACCCGAAGAATCTCAATTCCTGGGATGAGGTTGCAGTTGAATTTGCTAACCAATATGCCGACAATGTCGAAATCCAGGCCAATACCCGTACTCTGGAGGTCCTAAATCAAAATGATAAGGAGGGATGCACAGAATTCTTGACCTGTTGGAGGAGAGTAAGCAGTCAGTTGGTCAGCAAGACGAGTGAGTCAACTTTGGTAGAAAAGTTTGTCAACAATCTCCTCCCGGTATATGCCAACTTATTGAGGTGCCAAAACATCAAGACATTCAAGGATTTGCAAATCCTTAGAACCCGTATTGAAGACGACCTCCGAAAGGGTGTCCTGGCTAAAACCACCGATAGAGGCTACTAGGGATCCACATCAACCGGATCTCGCCCTTATGGTCAGACAAACAAAATTGACGAGCTCAACCTCCTCGAGCCAACCACCAAGAGAGCGGAGCGCCCTCAAAGAGTTTTCACAAACATAGGGTCAACTTATGCAAGCGCCCTAAAAAGGCTTATGCACCAAGGCTTAAGGACCCACTCAATCACATCCGAGCCTTCAAAGACTACATGGCCATAAAAGGGGTCAAACAGGAACTCTTCACCCGGATCTTTCCATTGTCCTTGGAACCGATCCCTCGCCAATGGTACTACTCCCTTGACCCGAAGAATCTCAATACCTGGGATGAGGTTGCAGTTGAATTTACCAAGCAATATGCCGACAATGTCGAAATCCAGACCAATACCCGTACTCTGGAGGTCCTAACTCAAAATGATAAGGAGGGATTCACGAAATTCTTGACCCGTTGGAGGAGAGTAAGCACTCAGTTTGTCTGCAAGCCGAGTGAGTCAACTTTGGTAGAAAAGTTTGTCAACAATCTCCGCCCGGTATATGCCAACTTATTGAGGTGCCAAAACATCAAGACATTCCAGGATCTGCAAATCCTTGGAACCCGCATTGAAGACGACCTCCGAAAGGGTGTCCTGGCCAAAACCTCCGGTAGAGGATACATGGGATCCACATCAACTGGATCTCGCCCTTATGGTCAGACAAACAAAATTGACGAGGTCAACCTCCTTGAGCCAACCACCAAGAGAGCGGAGCGCCCTCAAAGAGTGTTCACCAACATAGGGTCAACTTATGCAAGCGCCCTAAAAAGGCTTATGGACCAAGGGAAATTACAACCAATCGGACCCACCCCGGATCCGTCTGATGCTAATAAATCCCGCTTCTGGAACCCTAATGCCTACTGCCAATACCACCAAGGGAAAGGTTATGAAACGGAAACCTGCTTTAAGCTCAAACACGTCATCCAGGACATGATCGAGAAAGGGGAATTGCATTTACCTCCACCAACTAAACCAAACAACAAGACAAACCCTTTGGGAATCCATGCTATCTCCGATGATGAACATACCTTGGACTGCTCACACCTCATATTACCAATTGATGACGAGGTGAATGCTCTGGAGAAGGATCCCTTGGACGGGGTATTTGTGTTCAGTGCCGCAACCATGCTTGCCATGTTCCAACAAGTTGAAGAGGCTATAGCCAGTCTCAACGAAAGAATTATTCGAATGGACGACGCCTACCGACGACTGATTTTCAATCCTTCAACACCACGCCCGAGGGAGGGTCCCTCAAGCACCCAAAACTACCCTCACCAGGAAGGATTGCTCCTGCGACCATTCTCGCACGCACCCCACATTAATCACCCCCACAATAATCACCCTCACAAAAATTACCCCCACAAAATTACCCTCACAAAAATTTCCCTCACAAAAATTGCCCACCGAGGAATACCCCTCCAAGGTACCCTCGAGATCCCGAAGTCAATGGTATCTGGAGAGATGATGCTGAGGACATCGATATGGTCCTAGGAAAAGAGAAACAGGCAAAGGAGATCGGTCATCTCACACGGTCCAGACGCCACTATCAAAGCCCGAACAATTCAACAGTCATTCCAACAACGAATGACCAAACTGTTGCAGACATGGACACTCAACCAAAGGCTCCCGAGAATTCGATCCTAAAACAACTACAGAAAGCAAAAGCCGAAATTTCAATTTGGCAACTGATTGCTACATCCTTCGAGCATCGGCAAGCTCGACTACAAGCCTTGGGAAAACTGACTGTTCCCTCTACTTCCTCCCCTGAATAAGTGGTGGCACACATGACAAGGGATGTTACCAACCTGAACAACCCGGTCATCTTCTCTGATGAGGATATCCCTCCCTTCGGAGCCAACCACAACCTGGCCCTATACATCACCGTACAGTGCCTCAAAAAGAATGTGCCCATGGTTCTTGTGGATGACGGATCCGCGGTTAATGTCATTCCCCTCAAAACAGCTCATAAACTCGGAATCAAAGAAGCTGATTTGGTCCCAACCAATCAAGGAGTACGCGCTTATGACGGCACTCGTCGTAAGGTCGCAGGGCTTATCACTCTAACCGTTGCAACCGGACCATTGGAAAGGCGAACCAGTTTTCAGGTAGTCGACATCGACGCCTCCTTCAACATGCTTCTGGGATGTCCCTAGATCCACGCCGTCAAGGCGGTTACCTCAACCCTTCATCAGAAAATCAGGGTCCCCTTCAACGGGAAGACGATCACAATTCCCGCTTCCCTGATCAAAGCCGTCATGAAAAAGGGAATAGCCTCCCAAGTCACTGAGGAGGACGACAATGAGATGTGGGGATTCCAAGCTGTGAATGCCCTAACTGACGAATCAACACCCTTTGATTGTGACCCGTTTGCCAACCTCACAGTCAACCGCATTCTGATGCACCAGGGTTACTTCCCCGTTCTACCCCTCAATCCACTGAAGAGCACCTTACCTCCTTTGAAACAGGCTAAGGTCCCCAAGATCCCCTTCGGGCTGGGCTATAAACCTACCGATGAATATATCTAAGAGATGAACCTCCTAATTCGGAAGCGCAAGAAGCACGGAGTTATCCTTCGTCCCTATCATTTGACCCTCAATGGATACTTTTTTCCCGAAGGAGAGTCCGATCTCTACCACGGCTTTCCTCAGCCGATCTATGACTCTGTGGCCAAGGTCAAGCACCTGAGTGTAGAAGTCTTCCAGGACTGCTACTTCATCCCCGACAGCACCGAAGCTGCATCAACTAAGTCTAAGTCGTCCCAATGCCTCGACGAATAAGCTATCACTCTCCTCTTCGGAGAAGACAATATCAAGCACCTCGACTATGAGGACATCATCAACATTGCTCTGAAGGATAACCAGTTTGACCTCACTGCCTTAATCTCTGATACTGACCCAGAGAAAGCAACATAAGGCTGGAGGAAAACCATCAAGTGGACCGACCGTCAAGGCCGCATTCTCAAGATTACAACTGGAGAAGGATCTATGTTCAAAGAGGGAAGTGAAGAAGAATCTGAGTCTGAGTCGGTGTCAGAGTCTGTCTTAGCTCCTATCACTCCTGATGTCCCGGTCAAGGTCCCCTTCCCACTGTTTTATCACAAACTTGTGGCTGCTTCAGAGGCCGAGTCAACTAAGGTCATGTAACACCCAGGATCTTTAGGAACGTTGTTGACCGACTTATTGACCAAGCAGACCGCAGGGATGGATAGCGTAGGATCAGACTGGTAATAATAGGAGAGGTATAGGTTAGTTACTCGACCTAGCGGAGGCCACTCGGCCGAGTATCACCAATACTCGACCGAGTGGAGTCTACTCGGCCGAGTGTTCTTATACTCGACCGAGTATGACTGCTGTCGACGCGTTTTTATAAATGCGAGTTCGCGAGATTCATTTCTATTTTTCTCATTTCCTCGACAGTTTCTCTTTCTCTAACCCTAGACCATCACCCTACTCAATCACTCCATAGCCTCATACCTCTAAGGAGTTAGCCTAACCCCTACCATGGGAACGTCGGGATTCGCGGAGCAAGGTGATCGTGAATGGTGGTTGTCTATGTCGTCACCGATGTGCAAGGTTAGGTAAGTTGCTGCCTTGTGTCCTTTTGTATGATTATTTGAGTATAGTTGTGTAATAGGATATGGTTACCTTTGTTAGGGTGCTTAATGGAGTTGTGCGTGGCTATAGATGGAAGTCTTTCATGCTTTGTTATGAGGTAGGGTCTCCCTACTCGCCTCTTTAATTGAATTGAATTCTATGATTGTATTGTGAATCATGGCTATCCGCTGATCATCGGAGTATAGTGGTTGTGGTAGTGTTGACGTTGTCGTGTGACAAATTGTGATGTTGTGATTGAGATTGTGGTGGAGTCACTTGCGGTGGCTTCACACCCTGTTCGCCCTCCGTGGAACCCGCCACGGGAGGGGATGTGCACATTAAGGGACGAGGGATCGTTAGTCGCTCGTGAGGAGCTGGACTAGGTGGGGATGGGCTGCGGTCACCCACTGGCGGCGAGGATTACCTGTTGCGATGGGTAATCTGGCAGGACTACACACTCCGTGTGTAGTCGGTGTGTATACGAGGTGATGAGTTGGGATAGTGGATGATCAGCTATTTACTTTATTGTTTTACCTTATATTTGATTAGCCAGTACTGACCCCGTGTTGTTTTGTGGTATCTGCGGTGATCCATTCGGGATGGTGAGCGATTGGCTTAAGGTATTATTGATTCTCTAACTTCTGGGATTGGAGGGATCGAGTCATCACGCTACTGGTCTAGAGATGTAGAATCACAAGTGTTGTAATTGAACTGTGTTCTAGGGAACTTGAATAGAATGGCATTGTAATGATTCTCTAATGATATAATATTGTTCTTGTATTGTCTAATTTGATCTACCTCCTCGGGAAACCGAGATGGTGACACCGTCATATCTTTGAATGGTCCTTGGTAAGGCGTTACGGTGTACGGGGGTGTTACAAAGTGGTATCAGAGCCGACGATTTTGGAACCTGAACTAAGGAAAATAATGAACATAGGGTGTCAATTAAAATGAACCTGGTGTATGTACGTTGGGAGCCCCAGCCGATGCTAGATTTTGGGTGAGTAGGCGCCCTCATTTCAAAATCATGGCCCCATCGGACTTAAACCAGACACGGGAAAAGGGTAGCTAGTGTGAGTTGTGGATTGCTAAGTGTTGTGTGCTGTGTGTATCTATAGTGTGCGTACTTATTAATAGAGCGATATAAGTTAGTTAGAGGTGTAGAAAAGTGGAAGTGAATATGGAATTATTGCAATGTGTGATCAGTGACAATCGAATCAATTTGTTTTATTTGGAATGTGTTAGGTGTAAAATTATTGGATTGCAAATGTGAATAAGGTGTGTGTCTGGTGGTTAGCGGAAGTAGAAATGATGTGATATAGAACTAAACTTGGTAATTACCATAATTGGATTGTGACATGTGCCTTATGGGTACAGTAAAATAGTTTCTTGGTATAGTGAGGGATAAAGTGAAAGTAATGATTGTCTAGAGATGAATGTGCGGATATACGTGTTGTTGTGTGTTTACGTGGTAGGAATCACTTTAATTGTGACGAGCCGGAATCCGGAACTCCGAACGATGTTATTTGGTTTTGCGGGGCACGGTGAAAAGTTACGACTCCTTCCTTATTTCGAAAATTAGATTGAGTAGATGCGAGTACTCGACCGAGTGGACCAAACTCGGCCGAGTGTCGTTTACATAACCAAGTGCCCATTTTGTTAGGATAATAATCCATTCTGGTCCTCAAAACTCGACCGAGTAAGAATGGTACTCGACCGAGTATTGCACACTCGGCCGAGTATCGTAAGCACTCGACCGAGTAGTGAACACTCGGCCGAGTATTCCCAACACTCGACCGAGTGTTTCTTTAGTGCAGCCAATTGCGGGTTATACAAAAACCCTAAATTCGTGCCTTTCTTTCTTATTTCCGCCTCCCATCATCATCTTTTCTTCTCTCTAAAACTCCATACTCCTCTTCTCTCAAGCTTTTGGGTAAAATCTTGGTGCCACACTTGTCCTTAGTTGCCCTAACTCAGTTTAAGGTAAGATGTAAACTCAAATTCCTTTATTGTTTTCAAAGGCATTGTGTATTAGTATACTATATTTCGATTTCTTGCTAAAAACAATCTGAATCTTGTCCTAAACTATTTGATTTTTGAATGTGAACACATATAGAACTTGTGTACATCTTTGGTTGATTGATTTCATGAGGTAAAATTTACTTTCTACAATTCTAGGGTTAACAAAACGAAATTCTTCTTATTGTTGATGAGTATTTCCTGATTTGAAGCAATTTGAAAACTTAAAACTAGGTGAGTTGTAAAATACATGGTGATTTCTGATAGTTTATCTTCCAAAGCTTATTCCAAAATCGATATACAAGTAGAACAATCCGTCTTTTGTGTTAAGAACTTTCAAGTGTCGATCCTTTGTTAAAAATGTTTTTTCTTGCGATGGTGAAAACTAGAGGTTTACCCAACAAGAGACCTCGCGGAGGTCCAACTCGAGGTTGGGCAAGGTAGCGATGAACCGGTTGTACCGCCGGTGGCGCTCACCCATCGAATTTTCGCTAACTTTGATCATCGTAAGGCTTTCGTGGCTCTTATGCGTCGTCCTTTTCGCCCCACCCGTTGTGTCAACCCTAGTATTCTTGAGACTGGGGGATTAAGGAAGACATAGTTCACATTTTCAAAATTTTGGGCATGGAGGGGTTGTATCACTTGAGAAAGAAATCATACCCTCACTTGACCCTAGAGTTTTTGAGTTCTTTTGTGTATGATAAGAAGGGAAAGACCGTCTCTTTTCGTCTCATGAATAGGGATCATGAGCTTACCCTGGATGAGTTGGCTGACCATTTAGGTTTAGAGGCCGAGGAGGATGACTACCTTAGTGACGTGGCCAAGAACAAATGTGGCGCACCTCGCACCTACCTTATTTGGTGACCGGACCCGCCCCTACCGTCGATGCCATGCCGATTAATGATATTCAACACGTTTCCCTTCGTATGTTTCTAAGGATGTTGACCTGTCTACTTTACTCGAGAGAGGACGTGAGTAAACTCAACTCTCACGAGGTCATGCTTCTTGTGTCCTACCTTAACCTCCACCGCCGAAACCGTTTTACTACGGTGCCCACGGTATAGTGTGCTCTAGTCCGGAGCGCATGGCACGATCGAGACCCGATTTATTGCTTGCGGGGCCATAGTGACCCGCCTAGCTCGGCCGACGGCCGACTTTGAGGCCCCACCTCCTGAGGGGAATGAGTATGTTGAGGTTGTACCTACCATGGACGCCCGATATTGGCGTCGAACCGATGGTTGAGGAAGATGGATGATGGGTCGTATGCTTGGAGGGTGAGAGGACTATGTGGATGGTGCTTCCGGACCCACTCATCTCCCCGTTGTTGATCATTTGGCCGAGTGGGAACCTTGTGGCATCCCTGACTGAGCCCCGTCTTACCCGATTGACCCGCGGATCCTTCCGGACTTACCCGAGCCATCACCGTGCCCGAGGGGCGAAGAGCACCTCCCCACCTAGGGAGCGTCGTGGAGTTAGGCGACCTAGGGAGACCCGGTTGTGTCCGAGCCCTCTTACTCTGTTCCCGACTCTTACCCTTACCACCCCTACCGATTCTCGCCGTACCCTACGGTGCATGACCCTAGGATGCGGCCTCATGAGCCGGGCCGTGAGCGGATCTCTCTACTTTGGTGCTCCGCAACCTTCATGAGATGACCCTTAATCGGGGCATCGGGGGCGATTTGGCACACTGTTTGGTGGAGAGGACCGGGAGTGGATACGGGAGTGTTCCACGATTATGGGGTGGACCCGAAGTTTCGGAGACCTCCGGAGGAGACCGAGTTTGGCTACCTCGCGGACCGTGGGAGCCAACTCCGGCAATCACCGGGAGGGGACTACTCGGCGCAGCGGTTTTCCCGTGCGGGGAGTTCAGGTGCGGTACCTGCGGCGCGGTGGCGTTGATGACATGGAGGAGGGTCCTCGTTGCTGATCTTGGATGTTAGACTGATTTAGTTGATTTCTTGGATGTTAGACTTATTTGGTGGTGATAGACTTGTTTTGTTGTGTCAGATTTATTATCTCTTCTTTAGATGTTGCTTTCGGTATTTGGTATTTTTCGTTGGATGATCGTATCGGCCATAAGGCCGTTAGTTAGCTAATTATCGTAGGCGGATGTGTGGAATGTCGACTCGGTTGGGATTTGTTATGTTTATTCTACTTTGCGGAAAGTATTGTGCAGGTTAATTGTGAATACTCTATGTAAAATCGTTAAAACGCCCTCTGGATATGAAAACTCGGCCGAGTATACGCCGTACTCGACCGAGTAGAGCTCACTCGGCCGAGTAAACAAATTCACTCGACCGAGTATTGCCCACTCGACCGAGTAGCCCTCATACTCGGCCGAATGTTGAGGTAACAGAAGGCACTGGTGAAGTTTATATGATAACTGTATAGAGGAGTGGTCCATGTCTTATCACGTTATTTTATACCATAATAGTCCACATAGGTGAATGATAGTTATACCATGGAAACGTGATTGAGAATGTTTTGTGTTACGACGTTGCTTGGTTGTCAGGAACTTGAGTGGTTTCAGGGAGGAAGACTCGAACCATTGAAACTATGTGAAAGGTAACACCTTACGCAACCAGCGTAGTGGTTGTAATAAGTCTTATATGGAGATATGTTTGGTTACAGTGATAATTACCTCAACGATTTTCGCGTCACACTGCCATTTCTCATTAATTATACGGACCGTGTCATATGTTATTAGGTTGCTGTAATGTTTTGGTCCTTATGAGTCACGAGTATGTAGTGTCATAATCTGGGGTATGCTACAAGGGTCTATGAGTAATGTCACCGTCATGGGGTGCGCGGTAGCTTTAGTTAATAGTGAACTTCGGGGACGAAGTTCCTTTAAGAGGGGAAGAGTAATGTCGCAGAATTAAGTATTTAGTTATGTAAGATGTGTGTTTAGTTATATCTATGATTTTGGAATCACATGTATGTAGTTAGCATTCGAAATTTATGTTCATGTTTCCTTGAAGCGATAGCTTATGTCGATGTTTCCTTGAAGCGATAGCTATGTGGTATTCGAGTAATATAAAGATTATACTATACACGGGGGTCTCAACTCAAGTGTTATGACAAGTATTTTATTTATGAAAAATGTATCTTAATTATGTATAAGTGGTTAATTTTATGAAATATTTAGAATCATATGTATGCTAGGTATGCTCACATTCGGGATTACTTTGGTTTACAATCATGTTCTCTTTAAAAAGGACGCATCTATGTTGCATTCAATTAATATGAAAAGTTTTATGGCGCAAGGGTATCAAGTAATATGAAGATTCGATTCAATTGATGATAAATGATATACGTGTTCGGAATGTGGTGATGGTGTATTTATGTGCTTCGCAATGGTGTATCGCCTTGCATTCGTGTATTTAAATATAAACGTATGGAACGTGGTAGTACAAGTGTGTATGGTTTTCTTACATTGTGTAAAGTGTTGCAATTGCATATTTGTGTAGGTATAGGGCGAATCTTGTTTTTTGTGAATAGGTTCTTTGTTTAGAAAGGTAGCTGTGATAGATGATTGTCGTCGAGTAAGTTAGTTGATGGTAATGTATGGATATTGTGAGTTTGTGTACCTTTGTGAAGATGGTTAAGGTCACGGATGTAATATTGCGGGGAGTGTCGTGCGGGCTGAACTTCGGGGACGAAGTTCTTTTAAGGGGGGAAGATTGTAACACCCAGGATCTTTAGGAACGTTGTTGACCGACTTATTGACCAAGCGGACTGCAGGATGGATAGCGTAGATCGGACTGGTAATAATAGGAGAGGTATAGGTTAGTTACTCGACCTAGCGGAGGCCACTCGGCCGAGTATCACCAATACTCGACCGAGTGGAGTCTACTCGGCCGAGTGTTCTTATACTCGACCGAGTATGACTGCTGTCGACGCGTTTTTATAAATGCGAGTTCGCGAGATTCATTTCTATTTTTCTCATTTCCTCGATGCTTTCTCTTTCTCTAACCCTAGACCATCACCCTACTCAATCACTCCATAGCCTCATACCTCTAAGGAGTTAGCCTAACCCCTACCATGGGAACGTCGGGATTCGCGGAGCGAGGTGATCGTGAATGGTGGTTGTCTATGTCGTCACCGATGTGCAAGGTTAGGTAAGTTGCTGCCTTGTGTCCTTTTGTATGATTATTTGAGTATAGTTGTGTAATAGGATATGGTTACCTTTGTTAGGGTGCTTAATGGAGTTGTGCGTGGCTATAGATGGAAGTCTTTCATGCTTTGTTATGAGGTAGGGTCTCCTACTCGCCTCTGTTAATTGAATTGAATTCTATGATTGTATTGTGAATCATGGCTATCCGCTGATCATCGGAGTATAGTGGTTGTGGTAGTGTTGACGTTGTCGTGTGACAGCTGTGATGTTGTGATTGAGATTGTGGTGGAGTCACTTGCGGGAGTGGCTTCACACCCTAGTTCGCCCTCTGTGGAACCCGCCACGGGAGGGGATGTGCACATTAAGGGACGGGGATCGTTAGTCGCTCGTGAGGAGCCGGACTAGGTGGGGATGGGTGCGGTCACCCATCGCGGCGAGGATTACCTGTGCGATGGGTAATGGCGGACTACTACACACTCCGTGTGTAGTCGGTGTGTATACGAGGTGATGAGTTGGGATAGTGGATGATCAGCTATTTACTTTATTGTTTTACCTTATATTTGATTAGCCAGTACTGACCCCGTGTTGTTTTGTGGTATCTGCGGTGATCCATTCGGGGATGGTGAGCAGTTGGCTTAGCAGGTATTATTGATTACTGCTGCTGGGATTGGAGGGATCGAGTCATCACGCTACTGGTCTAGAGATGTAGAATCACAAGTGTTGTAATTGAACTGTGTTCTAGGGAACTTGAATAGAATGGCATTGTAACAGATTCTCTAATGATATAATATTGTTCTTGTATTGTCTAATTTGATCTACCTCCTCGGGAAACCGAGATGGTGACACCGTCATATACTGGAATGGTCCTTGGTAAGGCGTTCTGGTGTACGGGGGGTGTTACAGGTCATCCCCCTCCCATGGAAGGTGACAACCTGGAGCTTCTTCCAGGGGCCACCTCTTATGGTGTGTCGCCTGTGACTGCCCATGAGATGTCTGTCCTATCCGAGCTTTTAGCTCGAGTAAACTTAATGAACGCTAAGTTTGCTTATGACTCGTCTCAATTTAACTACAATGCAATTCTGAATGACTATGTGGAATTTGACTTGAGTGACTACCCACCTCACCTAGCCAAAGAACTTAACAAACGGGAAACCAGGACCCCCATCATTAAGGAGACCGAACCTATTAACGTAGGAACCGACAACACACCCCAAGAAATTAGAATAGGGACAACCCTTGACCCCTCGGAAAGACAACAGTTCATTGACCTCCTACACGAATACAAGGACGTATTCGCCTGGTTCTACAAGGATATGCCTGGGATCGACAGGGCGATTGCAGAGCACAAGATACCCATTAACCTGGAGCTAAACCCGTAAAGCAAAAACTGCGCCGAATGCGCCCTGAATGGGCTTTGAAAATCAAGGAAGAAGTGGATAAACAGTTCAAGGCCAGGTTCATCAAAGTGTCTGAATACTCGGTGATGTGTGTCTTTTATATGATGTTTTACATCCCATTTTACACGCATTTCAGAGCTCATTCATGTAGTTTATGCTACATTTCTCCCTATTTCCGTCTACTTCCGTATTTTCGTACATTATTGCAGAAATGTGAAGAATCCAGCGGAAATCGAGCTAAATCCATCCCCGAGTATCCTGCATTGCATGTGACGAGAAGTATTTGCTTAAGGAATGAGCTTGGCGCGCATTTCAAGGCCCAAAAGACAAATCCACGAGTTTATAGAAGTCAAGTAGCAGCTCGAGCAGTCGATCGACCACCTTCTCTAGTCGATCGACCAACTATCGGGTTACAAAAGCTACTGTTCAATGCTATCCCAGTCGATCGACCACCTACCTTAGTCGATCGACCACACCGCTGTTCCAGACGTGAATTAAAAGATCGAGGAACTTGAAGCCCATTAAGTTTAGGTTTTGGAATAATTGTTATGTATACTTTCTATATAACGTAACTGAGGATACCTAGTTTGGGGATTCAGTTTTCATTCAGTTTTAATCAAGCTTTATTATCAGAATTTTACATTAAGTTTTAGTTTACTAATTAGGGTTTGGGATATTAATTTGCATTGGATTTCCGTTGTGCTTTCAATCACTTCGTTACATTCCTTCTGCGAAATTCGGTATTCCTTCTGTTCTAATTTCCAGATTATTACTTATTTTCGTCATTAGTATAGAATTGCTAGTTAATTCCCACAGCCAATTTATTGTTTATGTTAATTATTCTCTTTGTCGTTTCAAGCATGAATCCGTTAGTTAATTTCATCATTAAAGTTATTGTTTTTACCCTTAGCATGAGTAGCTAAAAAGATTGTGCTAGGATGTAGGCGAGTTTTAGCGTAGGCGGCAAAAATCTTGAACACGGCTGATTCGCATGTCGGTCGATCGACCGCATTATCGGTCGATCGACTGACCTCGTGAGGTTACCCTTCGTTTTAATTGATTTTAATCTTGTATTTGACGAATCGAATGCATGCGACCAGTTAGATGCTTATTTTATCACCGACCCATTAGATCGAAAGATAGGGAAAGTTATTTGACCACCAATTAAATCGACTTAACTGTGCTAGGATCGAAAGGTAGGTATAGTTTAGACCGTTAGTCACTTCTCAGGACGAGAGTCAGTATTAGTGATATTAGGGACCTATAGCGAGATCGAAAGATGCTATTTGTTAAGAGTGGACCGAGAGGACCTCTTGTTTTCCGCCTCACTTGTGTTCGATTTAGACCTATTTAGTATGCTGCCGCCGAAGCTTTAATAAACCGATCATCCTAGTACCCCTTCTTTATCTGTTAAACCGTCTTTTTAGTTTATTATCTT
The DNA here is from genome assembly GCF_048544455.1 of Silene latifolia. Classification (NCBI taxonomy): domain Eukaryota; kingdom Viridiplantae; phylum Streptophyta; class Magnoliopsida; order Caryophyllales; family Caryophyllaceae; genus Silene; species Silene latifolia. The sequence goes on from NC_133538.1 coordinate 356,748,829, forward strand.
TATTTGTTCTTAGCTATAAACCATCTCAACTCAACCCCCACAATTGTTACCTTAGACTGAATATATAAATCAACTAGAATTTACATCTGCCTCCTTGTGGTTCGACCATGTTACCACTAGCCTAGGTTAGTCTTAATAGGAAATTATAAATCTTATTTTTGATACTCACAACGATGGGTATCAAATTTTGGCGCCGTTGCCGGGGAGGCAATAGTTCTAATTTTAGTTGTTTTATTTTTAGTCTTTCTTAGTTTAAGGGACTTATGTTCCTTAAACTTTTCTTATATTCTTTTTGTAGTTTCCTCTTATGCGCAGGTCACAGGGTGGTGAACTAGTACCATTTGACTCTGAGTTAGAGAAATCTTTGCGCGAGTTGAGACGAACACAAAGGGTACTACCGACAGAGGAAGAGCTGAGTACTCAGTCAAGCTATTACGAGAACGATCTGTTCGAAGAAGACCCACAGTCTTCACCCGTTTCCACTTCTTCAGCCGAGACAGTTACTTCTCCAGAAATTCCAGTCATGGCCGAGGAAGCGAGTATAGCTAGTCATTCTGAGCCGACAGCTGAAAACTTATATAAGGGGTTCGAATTACCAGGAGATGCCAGGAAGTTCAAACCAAAGCCTTCATACATTAGCATGGTTGAGAAGAACCAGTTCGGGGGAGCTGCAAATGAAGATGCAGCTAAGCATATGGAGACCTTTATTGACTACTGCTGTTCCATACCCCCACCAGCTGGCGTGACCCAAGACCAGATCAAGGAGACCATGTTCATCTTCTCCCTTCGTGATGCTGCAAGGGAGTGGTATAGAGATTTGGATCGAACCGTTTAGGGGATCACCGATTGGAATTCATTGGCATTGGCATTCTACAAGAAGTATTTTTCTGCTTCAAGGACGATTGCTATTAGAGCTGAAATCACGGGCTTTAAGCAAGGGCCGGATGAGAACTTCCACGAAGCATGGGTCCGTTTTAAGAAGTTGGTGCGAAGCATACCGCACCATGGGTTCGAAAAGTGGAGCTTGTGCAATCATTTCTACAATGGGTTGTACGACGATCAGAGGGCCATTTTGGATGCTGCAGCCAATGGACGATTCACTGAAAATTTGGGAGAAACCAAGGGGTGGAAGATCATTGACGATCTAGCTACCCACAAGGCCGAGTATGGGAATTCCAGAGGGAACCAGAGGAGAGCTGCTGAATCTTTCTCTGTTGCTGCGCTTGAGGCTCTCACTGCGAGATTTGACAAGTATGAACTATGAGGAGCTTCTAAAGGTGGGATGTACCAAGTAAATGCTTTGTGTCGAGGCGGTCCTTTCGTGCAGTGAAAGGTGTGGAGCCGAGGGACATGTCTCGAAAAACGCCCTAGTCCCTTTGAGTCTTGTCTTTGCCTTTCAACACTATAGGCAGACCAACACCTACTATGAGCCGAATACCCATCCAAACTTGAGTTGGAGGAGCCAAAATGTCCTGAACCCAACTCAAGCTCCACCGCAAAAAAGAACCCTATGTGCCCCCTCATCAAAAGCAACAACAATATCGAAACCTCCCTACGTGCCGCGCAAAGAAACAATCGCAGAATTCTAAATTTTCCGAGCTTAAGAACTTGTTGCTAAAGGAGTCCCAAGCAAGAGAGGCCGGGATGAAGCTACTAGAGAGCCAAATTGCTCAATTGGCTAGCAAAAGCAACACTCGAGCTCCCTGACACTTGCACACCCAAACCGACCAAAAGGAGACCTTAAATGCCATCACTTTGAGGAGCGGGTCCACCCTTGATGGTCCTGCCATGGTCGAGGACGCTGTTGAAAAAGATGAGCCGGAAACAAGCCAAAAGAAAGCTTCAACGAATAAATCAAAGAAACAGCCGTCTACTAGGTATATCAGTCGATCGACTGATATAACTAGTCGATCGACTGAAGCACGGGTTACAGGAGCTTCTGGAACTGTACACAGCGGTCGATCGACTGGGGAGAGTGGTCGATCGATCGAGATTACTGCTGATAGCGAGGAATTTCGTCCTTTAATGCCAAATAATCTGCGAGACCACTTGTTTCGGGGTTCGACAGTCCCGAAGACATTAGGACAAGACCCGAATGCTGATGGGTCGATCCCCGGCTCCAAGTTCGATCCAATGACGGTTAATGGTTCTCATTTGAGACGGTCTGAGGAAGGGTCAAGCTTCAACAAGGAAAAGGTGGTGGACTTTCAACCTAAGTCCACGGATACCGGCACACGCGATTTAGAGGAGAGGGCTAAGGTACTTCTTACAGCCCCTTACCCGGAGAGGCTAGTGCCGACCAAGGAACAGTATCTTTCAAAGAAATTTGAAAAAGTTATCCGTAGTCTGAATGTACAGGTTCCTTTTCTCGAGTTAGTTAACCAAGTGCCCGCTTATACTAAATTTATGAAACAACTTTTGTCCAAGAAGCGGTCACTTGAAACAGTGCACACTGTCGCACTTACTAAGGAGTCTTGCTCCTATCTGTCTCATACTGCACCCCTTAAGTTAGAGGACCCGGGCAGTTTTTCTGTTCTTTGCAACATAGGTACCTTCTCAATTGAGAAAGCATTGTGTGATTTAGGGGCTAGTATAAGCGTCATGCCCTTGAGTCTAGCTAGGAAGCTTAAGTTGACCCGGTTTGCTATCACAGACATGACAGTTCAGATGGCTGACCGATCTGCAGTCGAGCCTATAGGAGTCCTAGAGGACATACCCGTCCAAATAGGGAAGTTTTTCTTCCCTGTTGACTTTGTTGTCTTTGACATGCATGAGGATGCCCATATACCGATCATCCTAGGTAGGCCGTTTCTGCACACTGCTGGTGCAGTTATTGACGTAGGCTCTGGAACTTTGACCTTCAAAGTTGGGAAACATTCTATCATTTTTGCCCAACCTGCTAAGAAGAAGGACCCCATGTGGCCTGTTACTTGTAATACGGTTTCTGAAAAGAAATCGTACTTTGTGCTTCCTGAATTGCCTGTCTCTATTACTACTCCTGTGCTAACCCCTCCACCCCATTGGGAGCGAGAAAGGAGGAAGAATCATTGTTTTAGACATTGCAGAGCTGGTTTGGGGAAGGATGAGCTGCAGGTCACTCTAGCTGTGACAAAGCCTATCATTCAAAGAGGAGGTCTTGGTTGCCTGAGCTATGGAATTGATGAGATAGTTGATGACGAGCCAGTCAAAGCAAAGGAGCCCGACTTGGATTCCAATGAGCCCAAAGAGACCCTTGACTGGGGAGATGATGAGAATGCTGATCCGTTGAGCCATACGGATGTGGAAGCTAAGAAGGGTGCAGCCGCCCAGATTAGCACCATTGAGGCTACCTCTAGTAGCCAGAAGCCGACAAAATGGGCCATACCGTGGTCCTTCTTAATCAACTATTAGTTGATCGAGCTCGTTATAAACTTCATTTTATTTGCTTTGTTAAGACATTATGTATTGCTTTTGTGTGCGCGAAAACTTCGCATTTTATTTCGCTTGTTTAGGATTCTTAAGTGCTTTAGACTTTATTCTGGGTTTTGCGCAATTTTGGGCGCATATTATTGTGCACTAACAGGTATTTAGAGCTTGTTAGCTCAAATCATTGAGCAATTACGAAGAAATATGAGGTTGCAGCAGTGTTTTCAGTCGATCGACTGGTTCCAGTGGTCGATCGACTGATCTGCAGGTTCCAGGCGACATCGTTCATGTTTACCTGTCGATCGATCAGGTTAAGTGGTCGATCGACCGCTGGCTTCATCTGTATTTATTCACGACCTCTCCCCTGCTGTGTTTGGTCGATATGCGGACTTAAGGGAGTTTTCTACTCCACTTTACTTTCCGTCCCTTTCCTTATTTCTTCTATTTTCTCAATTGTGCACATATTTACCGCTTCAAAATTGTTTCTCTCAGTCTTGTGCGTGGTATTTTCTGTCTTTCGGGTACTTTTTAGTAGCACTGCTGGCTACTGAAACCTCTTAGCTCACGCTGGTTTGGGGAGGTTTCCTTTGCTGCGCTTCAAGTCTTGTGAGTTCCTGATTTCTTTACCTCATGTCATATTTTATTTCCTTTCTCGCAAATTTCCATTTCTCTTTCCTTCATTATATGATTTTGCACAATGGGGACATTGTGCGATTTGGTTTGGGGAAGGGTTTTGCGTCGCATATCATTTGTTTGCATTCACGTTTAATTTTGTTTTGCATTGTTTTTTTTCATTTCTCTTATATATACAAAATTCCAAAAAATTGAAAAAATTTCAAAAATTTCCAAAAAATGCATGTTTATTTTAGCATATAGGTCGAGTCGGAACGGTAGTATTTCCATGATGATTTTGCATTTGCACCTGTTTTGCCTGAGCCTTGCTAGATTAACACGTTATTAGTAGAATCGTTTATGCATACCTACGAGTTTTCGTTGAATTACTTGCTGGACTCAAGACTTGACTTAGGAAATTGGCAAGCTACATCATATTTCTGAGATTTAGAGCCTATAACTGGTGACATTCATGACCGGTTTATTTAGGAATGTGAGTAGTACTCCTTATGAGACATGTTTCCTTAATTTGCATAAATATGAACTTGATCTGCTTAATACCTGTATGCATTCGGTCTGTGGTTAGTTGACACATGTGGTAGAAGTTTCCCTTTATTCATTTTGCCCATAAGCTCCACACTGCCAAAAATATCCTTTTTGTCCCTTTACTACATCCTACATTTAGCCTGTCCTTTGTCAAGCTAGTAGTCGGTGTTCTTGGGGTTGTTACTCATTTTTGGTGGCATATGCTCTGTTGAGACGTTATTGGGAAGATGAAATAAAGGAAAGAAAGAAATAGAAAAAGAAAAAAAAAAGAGAGTTCTGTACTGTTCAAAGCAGTTGATCGACTGCCAATTATAGTCGATCGACTGAAGATCCGAGAAAGAAATCAATTAGCATAATTTAATCCTTATCTTTTGGCGATTTTTGCTCCCATGTTTCATTTATATTTTATGGGGAGTTTATTGATTTAGTATTTTGGAGATTGTGAGTTTTGTGCTTGCTATAGCACCGTTTCGTTTGATTATGAGCAAGAAGTTGGATGTTGCCATTTGGTTTCGTTTTGGTACTAGCTTGATCACCTGTACCTCCACTTTACCATAAAATGCTTTGCCTCTTCTTACCCATACCTCACATATCCCATATATACCTCGGCATGTGTCATTGGTCATCTGTTTGGTTGGAATGCATATGTACGGTCATAGAGATTTCTTTCATATTTTATTGCTGGCATGTCTTCATAGGTCGTAGTTAGGTGAGAGTCACTATAAAATGAATTCTTTCTATCTTACATATATTCACCTGTATTTATTGAGTGATTTGAGCGACTCGTGAGAGTCCAATTTGATAAGTCTCTATAGTTGGCGGTTCAGCATGTTTTTTAACGACTACATAACTCGTTTGCATGATTCATTTGCTAGTTGATTGTTGGTTGTGCATTAAATTGGTTTAGGTTTAACAGGTTGCATTTCGCTCTGAGGTTGAACTCGTTCCATTAGATAATTAGATCGAGTCTAGTTCTTGCTTGGGGACAAGCAAGGGTTCGGTTTGGGGAAGTTTGACGCGTGTCTTTTATATGATGTTTTACATCCCATTTTACACGCATTTCAGAGCTCATTAATGTAGTTTATGCTACATTTCTCCCTATTTCCGTCTACTTCCGTATTTTTGTACATTATTGCAGAAATGTGAAGAATCCAACGGAAATCGAGCTAAATCCGTCCCCGAGTATCCTGCATTGCATGTGACGAGAAGTATTTGCTTAAGGAACGAGCTTGGCGCGCATTTCAAGGCCCAAAAGACAAATCGACGAGTTTATAGAATTCAAGTAGCAGCTCGAGCAGTCGATCGACCACCTTCTCTAGTCGATCGACCAACTATCGGGTTACAGAAGCTACTGTTCAATGCTATCCCAGTCGATCGACCACCTACCTTAGTCGATCGACCACACCGCTGTTCCAGACGTGAATTAAAAGATCGAGGAACTTGAAGCCCATTAAGTTTAGGTTTTGGAATAATTGTTACGTATACTTTCTATATAACGTAACCGAGGATACCTAGTTTGGGGATTCAGTTTTCATTTAGTTTTAATCAAGCTTTATTATCAGAATTTTACATTAAGTTTTAGTTTACTAATTAGGGTTTGGGATATTAATTTGCATTGGATTTCCGTTGTGCTTTCAATCACTCTGTTACATTCCTTCTGCGAAATTCGGTATTCCTTCTGTTCTAATTTCCAGATTATTACTTATTTTCGTCATTAGTATAGAATTGCTAGTTAATTCCCACATCCAATTTATTGTTTATGTTAATTATTTTCTTTGTCGTTTCAAGCATGAATCCGTTAGTTAATTTCATCATTAAAGTTATTGTTTTTACCCTTAGCATGAGTAGCTAAATAGATTGTGCTAGGATGTAGGCGAGTTTTAGCGTAGGTGGCAAAGTATTGAACACGGCCTGATTCGCATGTCAGTCGATCGACTGGCATTATCGGTCGATCGACTGACCTCGTGAGGTTACCCTTCGTTTTAATTGATTTTAATCTTGTATTTGACGAATCGAATGCATGCGACCAGTTAGATGCTTATTTTATCACCGACCCATTAGATCGAAAGATAGGGAAAGTTATTTGACCACCAATTAAATCGACTAAACTGTGCTAGGATCGAAAGATAGGTATAGTTTAGACCGTTAGTCACTTCTCAGGACGAGAGTCAGTATTGGTGATATTAGGGACCTATAGCGAGATCGAAAGATGCTATTTGTTAAGAGTGGACCGAGAGGACCTCTTGTTTCCCGCCTCACTTGTGTTCGATTTAGACCTATTTAGTATGCTGCCGCCGAAGCTTTAATAAACCGATCATCCTAGTACCCCTTCTTTATCTGTTAAACCGTCTTTTTAGTTTACTATCTTTATTTGTTCTTAGCTATAGACCATCTCAACTCAACCCCCACAATTGTTACCTTAGACTGAATATAAATCAACTAGAATTTACATCTGCCTCCTTGTGGTTCGACCCTGTTACCACTAGCCTAGGTTAGTCTTAAGAGGAAATTATAAATCTTATTTTTGATACTCACAACGACGGGTATCACTCGGACTGGGTGGCCAACATCGTTCCTATACCAAAGAAAGACGGAAGAATTCGGGTTTGCGTCGACTTCAGGGATCTGAACAAGGAAAGTCTAAAGGACAACTTTCCTTTGCCACATGTTGACATCCTGGTGGACAATACCGCCGAGCATGATCTCCTATCATTCATGGACGGGTATGCCGGGTACCACCAGATCAAAATGGCTGAGGAAGACATGCACAAGACTGCATTCACTACACAGTGAGGTATATATTGCTACACGGTCATGCCCTTCGGCCTCATCAATGCCGGAGCGACCTATCAAAGAACAACTACCACTCTCCTACATGATATGATGCACAAGGAGGTAGAGGTATATGTCGATGACATGATCGTCAAGTCAAAAGAATGGGACGGCCACATCAACGCCCTCCGGAAATTCTTCGCTCGTCTGCGGAAATATAACAAGAGACTAAATCCTCAGAAATGTGCATTCGGAGTCACCTTCGGAAAACTCTTAGGACATGTCGTTAGTAAAAGAGGTATTGAGATTGATCCAACCAAAATCAAAGCCCTTCAACAAATGCCTCGACCAAAGAACGAGAAGGAGATTCGGGGATTTCTCGGTCAGGTTCAATACATCAGCCGCTTCGTAGCCAAGCTCACCATGATTTGTGAACCAATCTTCAGGAAGCTTCGCGCCTCCGATCACACCGATTGGGACGACGATTGCAAAAAAGCCTTTGACAGGATACAAGAAATCCTATCCAAACCTCCTGTCCTCATGCCACCTCAACAAGGGATTCCCTTATCTCTGTACCTGACTGTCACCGACACAGCAATGAGAGCTATGCTAGCACAGACAGTCGACGGCGAAGAACGAGCCATCTACTACATTATCAAGAAGTTCATTTAGTATGAGACAAGGTACACCCAACTGGAAAAGACATGCTTTGCCGTAGTATGGTCAACAAAGAAGTTGCGGCATTACATGCTCAGCTACACGGTCCACATCTATTCCAAGATGGACCCGGTCAAATACATCTTCGAGAAACCCGTACTAAACGGAAGGCTGTCTAGATGGACACTCATGCTATCCGAGTTTGATCTCAAATTCGTACCCCTCAAGGTTATCAAGGGAAGGGCAGTCGCCGATTTCCTAGCAGAAAATCCCGTCAACGAGGATACAGCAACCGACACATGGTCACTTCCTGACGAAGACATCCTTTATGCCGAATCCAACGCATGGGACCTATACTTCGATGGTGCATCTAATCTGAGAGGCTTCGGGTTAGGAATCCTTCTAATATCACCAGAGGGAAAACACGTTCTGATATCGGTCAAGCTAGACTTCGTCGTCACCAACAATGCCGCCGAATATGAAGCATGCCTCATCGGCCTACAAGCAGCCATAACACTTGGCATCAAGAGACTGAGGGTCCACGGCGATTCCTCGCTCATCATCAATCAGGTGTTCGGATCATGGAAAATCCCAAGTGATAGCTTAGCTCCCTACCGAGCGAAAATAAATAAAGAGGTCGAGTTCTTCGACCAAGTCGACTACTTCCATTTGCCGCGAGAGGAAAATCAATTTGCTGATGCCCTAGCAAAACTTGCCGCGCTCGTCAACATACCTGACGACATGACATCAATGCCCCTATGTGTCGGGAGAAGGAGCGAGCCAGCTCACATCTGTGCCATCAACAACGACGAGGAAAACCATGATGAACCTTGGTACCAAGCCATCCTCAACTACAAAACCAAAAACGAATTCCCTCCTAACTCTGATCCAAGAGGACAAAGAGCCATCCATTTACTTGCATCACAATTCGTGATAAACAAAGACCAATTATACAAAAGAACACCCCAATGGATTATCTTCCTTTGCATTGACCATCACAAAGCCAAAAAAAGTCATGGGAGAGGTTCACGACGGAGAATGTGGCCCTCACATGGGCGCAATGATGCTGACTCGAAAAATCATGCGGCTACGTTACTATTGGACCACCATGGAAGTCGATTGCCGTACCTACGTCAAACATTGCCACAATTGCTAAATCTTTGCCAACATACAACACATACCACCATCCCTTTTATACGCCATGACATCACTCTGACCTTTCTCGACCTGGGGCATCGACATCATCGGGACATTCAACCCGATAGGCACCAAAGGGCATTAGTTCGTTCTCGTCGCCATCGACTATTTCACTAAATGGGTGAAAGCACAGTCATATGCAGCCTTGGCCGCCAAACAAGTGGCGAAGTTCATCCAAGACAACATCATCTACAGATATGGGGTACCCCATGAAATCATCAGCGATCAAGGCTCTCACTTCCGGGCGGAAACACAAGCCTTGCTGGACAAATACAAGATCAAATGACATCGTCCATCCCCTAACGTCCCCAAACCAATGGAGCGGTGGAGGCAGCGAACCAAACTCTTGTCACCATCATCAAGAAAATACAAGATAACTACCGCAATTGGCCGAGCAAACTCCCATTCACACTCTAGGGATACTGAACCTCCATCCAAACACCGACAAGCGCCACACCCTTCTACCTAGCCTATGGTATGGAGGCTATTCAACCGGTAGAGTTAGAGGTCCCATCTCTACGCATCCTACTGAAGAGTCAAGTTCCTGAGGCGGAATGGACCCGTCGAAGGTACGAGCAATTCATACTTCTAGACGAGCGGCGGCTCAATGCCTTGCACAATGTCTAGCTATACCAACGACGTATACAATGGGCATTCAACAAGAAGGTTAAACCTAGGAACATCAAGGAAGGCGACTTGGTTCTCAAGTCGATTCGAGTACCATTAGCCGTCGATCTGAGGGGGAAATTCAAACGCAATTGGGCCGGGCCGTACCTGGTCAAGAAATTACTTTTGGGCGGCGCAGTGAGACTGAGTGACCTAGACGGGGAGGATTTTACAAAACCGACCAACCTAGACCAACTTATGAAATACTACCCTTAAACCGTAGCAACCAGCAACCTCACCCTAGTTTTGCAGCTAGCGACCGCCTTAACCCTTTCACGTCAAGCTCCTCAAACGCGTTCTGATTTGAAATTGCATGTTTTATCGAGTCTAAGTTGCAGCACCTTGCCCGTTTAGAATGCCCTTTGATCTGTCAAAGGCAACATCCATTTGCACTAAAACAAAACAGCTTTGAACTACGAGCATGGTTTGATTTCACCTTTTCAAGTGGATACGTAGGCAGTCCTTCTTATACAAGAAGGATACAACCACAAAACCCAATCAAAATTTACAAAGCACCCTTGAACTACGAGCATGGTTTGATTTCACGTCTTCAAGTGGATACGTAGGCAGTCCTTTCTTACAGAAGAAGGATACAACCATCCCCATAATAAAAAAAGCACATCCCCATCAAAAAAACATTCCCTTATGTTTATCCACATACAAAAAACATCGCCCATATCAACCATTCAAAAAAAAGAAAGGGAACAACATTCCTTTTCCCACGAAAATACAAAAAAAGAAGCCTTTCTCCCTTCCTACAAAGATCCCATTTCAAAAATGCGAATGTTTAGGATGATTCAAATCGAATTGCCTTTACAAAATGGATGGAAGAAACAAGTGTTCACAATTTTTGACACAAGCAATCCTCTTATTTAATTAATAATGAGAAGGATTACAAAATTCAACAACAAATAAAGCTCGCCAAGTCTACAACTTGTCAAAGCTAAGGTGTTGACTAAGATACCTCACATAATAAAACTAGCACAAAACACACAAAACATAGCTAGTACAACCTAATAAAAACTCACAACACTAATACAACATAATAATAAAGTGGGTAATGGAGGTCTTCATTCTTCCATTCTACCCTTGCCTTTTCCCTAGGGGTACATCTTCCCCTTGTTCTTCTAGTTGGCTTGCCTAGCATGAACTTCCTCTTCGGAATGGATCTTCAACGGATCTACAACAGTGACGGCCACCGGTCTCTTGCATGACCCCGTGCTTGATCCAAAACGAGCCCATACACGACCCACTACATCTTTGGGACCCAAGGTTCTCCTCTTTGGTGGCCTCATCACATCCGGGCTAGCTCATTCGGCATAGTTCTCAAAGATGGCACGGTTGGCCTTGCCAACCTCTCGATAATTCAAGTCAACAACCTCGTTCTTACGAGACTTGGACCTTTCCTCCAAGGATTGGGCTCTTGCCCATTGACATAGGCGGGAGTCACCCATGTCATGGCAACGGGGTTTGGTACCTCCCAAAGCGGCCGAGTGTCCTACCATCTTTTGAAGACCTCCACGAGCTCGGAGTTTCGAAAAACACTCTCTTGGACAAGGGTATCTTGAGCGGGCACCTTTTGTTGACGCCCCATTTGCCTCATGAGCCTTTCGGGATATATGAAGGAAGCAACCTTCAAGCCCACCAGCACCAAAGAACGAGGACTAGCACCCGAAGCGGGCAACCCCGTAGAGGACCTCAAGTGCCACCATAGCACCATCCAACGGATATGAGGACCACCATTCTCCGCCAATCTTACAGCCCAATAGGTCTCGGTGGATGCGAAACTATCCGAGTAAAACTTCTTCCTCATAGTAAGGTGACGGAAGGAATAAGAAGAAGTATAAACCGGAGGCTCCACATACCTTAGCCTCTCCAATAGCCACATTTGGAGGATCCTTGGAGATCCAAACAAGGGAGCTTCTCCATGAGAGTCCTTCTTGTCCAAAGCTTGGATGATCCCGCCAAGCACCAACCATGATGGATCTCTACCATGCTCCATTTGCTCAACCACATGTACAAGGGTCATGCTACCATAGAATTTTGGCCCCTCCTTCTTCAAAGCATCAACAAAGAGGTATGCATGGACAAGACAAAAGGCAAGAGCCCTTCTCCTAGCCACCTCCAAAAAATTGGCATCCAATCGGTTTGACAAAATGTTGATAAGAGCCAACATATCCACACCATGAAGAGCAAGTAGAAAGTTGACTTAACTTTTTGACAAACCCAACATCAAACGGAATTTCTCCTTATAACATAACCAAGTCGGGGGAAGCACTGGAACACAACCCGGCCACGTACCAATGGCACCTACTTATTCGGCAAGAGGACAAATTTCACCTTTCGGGAAAAGGAAAACATGGTTTTTCGAATCCCAAAACCGAGAGCATGCTTCAAGAAATGAGGATTGCACCTTGACTTGACGAAGCACCAATAATTGACCAACTCCCATGCAAATGAGTTGATACTTCTCGGGAGGTGACAAATCCCGACACCATTGTCGCAACGCATTTTCAAAGGCATCCATGAACGATTTTGTGGAAGAAGAAGAAGTTTTTTGTAGAGATGTTTTTTGTGTTTCGGTTGATGAAACAATGAAGGGAGAGCTGGCTTCTATCGCCAATTAGCTCGCGCCTCTTTGGGGCTGTTCTCAGGATTCCCCCCTTGAATTGTCCCTTTCAAGTTGTGTTTTCTCCTGACACCTCAAACCTCCCGCCGCTTCGGGCCTATCCAGGATGTTTTGTGTTTCCTCACACTCGCATTCTCTTCTTTTCGCGTTTTACGAAATCCGACACGGTTTCCATGACGCAGCTTTAAACGTACGGGTTTTTCTCTTTTTTTAGGGGGAAGGGCTAGTCGCCCCGATCCGCGACGGATCGTTTCCATGTCAGTCGAAATTCCGAATTTTTTTCGCTTTTTCCACAAAAATCGGAAATTGATAACACGACATCAGTTTTCTCCAAAATCCGTCTTGATCTCACAAAAATCAAAAACCAAATACACTCGCGAAATCTAATTTAAAATTCACCTCTGACGGTTTGAGTTTGAATTTTTCGAGTAACAAATCAATTTCAACAATTACGATACAATTTAATTCAAGACACGAGTTAATTGTTCAATTTTCAAATCATTTCTTTTTTCGAGAAATCTAAATGTGACGATTTTTCGCGGAATTTTCAAAATATCATTTCAAATTTCAATTTTAACTTCGAGTCATCGTGGTTAATTTTGTTTTCAATCAAACGCTTTTTACTTGTTTACGTTTACGCGTATGTGCTACCTGTTGCCTGTGTTCTACACTAACGATGCAGGAACTAGTGCGACGCAGAAGGGAACTGACAGCCAACAGCGCTTCTCCGAAACACAACATAAAAAAAGCCAAAAATCACAAATAAACCACAATCCAAAAACACATATATACAAACCGCCTCACGCAAAATACATCGACACACGTTTGATACAAACAAATGACCATACAAACAGGAGCTAGTACAGACATCTATCATACAAACACTGGCTTAAAATAATGAACTGCGGGATATCTGCCACCTACCGAACTAAGCACTCCCTATCCTTTTGACCGGAAAAGAAAAGGAGAAACAGGGAAACAGAGGAGCAATAACGGAAGAAGAGGTGGTTACCATGACTGTGATACCTTGTTCCTACTCCACGACAAAAATGAATACAGTGTCTGGCAGACTTTGGATGATAGGAGGCCAAGAGCCATGCCACCGGACGCTACCCCGATGTTGAACCCCAATCATCGGAATTCAACAATGATTGAAGACGACAACGTAGAACAGTGCACCCTTCCTAACCCCCAATGATATGCCATCCTGCCTATGAGTCACAATGAAAAGGACAAGTCGGCCGCGTCAGCCGCCTCCCCTCCTCTACAGAAGCATCCTCTACCACCACCTCAGCTCTGGCAGCCTCTCCGGTCACTTGTGCTCCTCCCGGATCATCCTCCTCCTCCAAGCCCTCAACGAGAGACCCCGTAGGTCCCGAGCACTCCCCTACAACCAAAAGGCAAACAAAGAACGTCAGGCAAAATTTTGGCATTACGACAACATAAAATGGGCGAATCAAAAAAAAAAAACCTGCAAAATAAGACAAGGGCAATCCCGCCCGAACCCAAACAAACAAAACAATTTACAAAAAATAAAAAACACACACAAAAAACGACTCGCCATTCTTTTCAAGAAAAAGACGAGTCAAAACAACAACAACAACAAAAACAGTACCTCGAGATCCACACAAGGTCCGCCAACAACCCAAAATACGTTCCCGATCCAATGGGGTATTTTCTACGACTCAAAAGGGCAATCTTACGCCGATTTAGGCGCAAACAGGTCAAAATTTCAAAAATACTACCACAACGAGGCAACGTGATTTTACCACGTCTCAAAGCGACCTGAACTACCAATAAGGTCCATTTCAAAACAAAATGACTCAATTCAAGCCCAGACAGATGCTTATTTCGTCAGACATAAGACTGTCACAAACGGCAAAAATTCCAATCTTGCCCACACCCAACAGAGGTCCAAAATGGCAAACACGGTCTTCCCCGACTACGATACATCCTAGTGGGGCACACAATCAAGCAAATAAACTTGACTTTGTGAAATGAGACGGTTTCCTTGTCTCAAACGTTTTTCGAGCATAGGGAGCGGGAACGGGGATCAAAATGCAAACTAAAAGTACCCTTATACTCCTAAATAGGTCTCTAACCTAATGCAATCTTCAATTTCACTCGAAATGGGCTCAATCAAAAACGCCCAAATCGATTTGGAGGGTGTAATATTTCGCCCTAATTCAATCAACAACAAAGATTAACAAATTCAAGGATTAAAGAGGAATGACATACCTTGAGATGACATATTGATAATGGCACGAACTCAACAAAGCAAGAAGACTAACAATGGCGATTTTCTGCGGGTTTTCGAGTTTGCGTGAGGAAGACGAAGTAAATGGGATCGTCCTGATCCACACGTCTTTTTACAGAAAAAAAGGAGGGTTCCCTTCCTTCGTCAGGTAGCTCGCGCCTCATTGAGGCGTCCATATTTCCTTTAGCGGAATTTTGGGCTTTGGCCCAATTCCGCACATATTTCTTCAAATTTCATTACGACGGCAATTAAAACCGTCATTTAAAAAATAATAGTGAAAATTCAAAATTCACTATTCCTTCAAATTTCAAACGACGGCAATTAAAACCGTCATTTCAAAAATAATAGTGAAAATTCAAAATTCACTATTTGTTCATATTTCATTTCGACGGGAATTAAAACCGTCACCACAAAAAATAATAGTGAAAATTCACTATTCCTTCAAATTCCAAACGACGGCATGAAAAATCGTCATTTCAAAAACAACAGTGAAAGTCAAAATTCACTATTTCTTCAAATGTCAATAGCGGCGACAAAAACCGTCACTTCAAAAAACAATGATAGTGAAATTCAAAATTCGTTATTTCCACGGCGGCATCAAAAGCCCCATCTGTCAAAAAGCGGGCAGTAGGATCCAAACCCGCTATCCCCACAAACATTCAATACAAACACCGAGATTCCCCAACAGGATGTCAGGGGCTTCCTCGCGAAGCCCGCTATTTCAAAACAAGCCCATCCAACGCGACTACTTCCACGCTCGATCAATCGACCCTTCATTATGGCTGGCTGGCCTTACAATCGCATATGGCTGTCGAGCCTTACAACGCGCAACGGCTGGCGACCCCTTCATATACGCACAGCAGCTGGCGAGCCTTTGTCCGCAAATAATATGCAAATCAAGGACGTATCCCGAAGATGCCTCGGGTACGACTCCACCAAAAAGCTGGCGAGCCTTTGTCCGTAAACAATACACAAATCGAGGACGTATCCTGAAGATGCCTGGGGTACAACTCCTCCACACAGCTGGCGAGCCTTTGTCCGCAAACAA
Source organism: Silene latifolia (assembly GCF_048544455.1). NCBI lineage: Eukaryota > Viridiplantae > Streptophyta > Magnoliopsida > Caryophyllales > Caryophyllaceae > Silene > Silene latifolia. Next base: position 356,764,618 of record NC_133538.1, read on the forward strand.
AGTACAACTCAAGGACATATCCCGAAGATGCCTCAGGTATGACTCCTTCTAATGGCTGGTGCAGATACCCAGTATATGCACCTCCCGAAAACCACCCGATGATGATCGGTCTGTAACGTGTTTTTGATATGCGTGCGTGAATTGGCTAAACAAGATACGGTTTAATGCACAACTCGAATATGAAAAATGATTTCAAAAGTTTTCTAACTTCATTTGCATTAAAATAACACTATTTAGAGTTAAAACCGTCTTCGAAATCAAAACCAACTCAGAAACCCACAACTCGAGTCAACCTAAGTCAACTCGAGTCAAACCAAATCTCGAATGTCAAAAATAATGCCATGAATGCCTTTATCATGTCATTTCCATTAAAATGACCCTAATTAGAGTCAAAACCGTCTTCGGACCCAAAACTGACTCAAAAACCCGTAACTCGAGTCAACCTGAGTCAACCCAAGTCAAACCAAATCTCGAATGTCGAAAATGATGACATGAATGGTTTTATATTACCATTTGCATTAAAATGACCCTAATTAGAGTCAAAACCGACACCGGGCCAAAAACCGACTCGAAATTCAAATCCCGACTCACACGGGTCAAACCCGAGTCAAGCACACAAATTACCTACCCCAAGTAACACCAAAATCATCTTATTAGATACCCATATTGTTACACGACATCTCATTTCAATACTACAAATCAAACCAACCAAACAATAGATAGAGCAAAGGCCACGTCCAAATTGAAAGGGACAATACACCCATTTGTATCACAAGGTAGCTCGCGCCTCAATGGGGTGTCTGCTTAGCCTCTAAGCAAACTCAACCGACCTACCATCCCACATTTCTCTATAAACACCACCCTTCACACACCATAATCCCCACGCGAGAGTCCGCCCCCTCCTTCTCCCTTAAACTTCTAGACCCGAATTTCTAAGTCACAAAATCGACACGTCTTTACGACCTACCGATCCTAAACACAAGCCGTACACATTTTGTTTGGTACCGTCGCCGTGCATTCGACCGACCCATTCGACCAACTCAACATTAATCAACATGTTTAATTAACATATTTTCAACTCATTTTAAAAACAAAATTCTTTTTTAAGGCACTCTTTTAAACTTCTTGATCGTGAGTAGTCGCTACGAGAAAACCGTCTCTAAAGTCGTCTACGTCGCAAACATCAATACACGTAAGTTTGAGGGTGTAAAAAACTCATTTATTTCTTGTCTTTACTGTTTTTATGAGTTTGTGAGCATGAACAATGCATAACGCGATTCAAATATAGGTTAGACGAGCCAAAACCGAGTTTTGGCCTAAGACAGAAGCCCCTTGCTATGCAAAGAGGCTCGCGCCTCAAGGGGTGTCCAGGTCAGACTCAAACATGTATGAGTTTGTCTTTCCTTCAACACTTTCTTTTATTTTTACTTCTTTCCTTTTATGGTTTTTACCATTTTAATCCATTTTCATGACAAATATTTTGACCATTACAAAAATCATCCTTGGTTTTTTATACCATGACGGTTTCTTCCGAGACTCGATGATATTGGTTAATTACAAATTAAAGGGTATTTTAACCCCCTTTTATTTTATTTACCATTTTTCTCATTTGTTCACATTTGTAAATATATTAGTAATAATTCATAATCATCCTTGGTTATTTATACCATGTCGGTTTAATCCGAGTACGATGATTAACTTGACTAATTACAAAGAAATGAACTTAACATAATTAGTTCAAATCAAACATTTTACATTTTTATTTGTAAACTGTGCTTTTCAAACTTGCAAATCCGACAACGAATATTACTAACATAATAGTATTTATTCCGAGTCATGCAAACAATACTTGCAAATCATTAATCACAAAAAACGGTTTTAAACAACCTTTTAAACAACCAGGAGATGCTCCTTGGGTCGCCTCATGGCTCGCGCCCCAAGGGAGCTCTTGTTTTCATATTTTGAAACCCGGGCAGAGCCTCACCCCTCGCCAATAGGCTCGCGCCCCAATGGGGCTGCCTGGCGCTGTTCTGTTTCGTTTTATCATTTGTCTAGGACGATCCCGATTACGGTTAACCCGAATACGTGACGGATCAGATCGACAAGTTTATGTTTTTCCACTTTGTCATTTGACACCCCTTTTCAAATAAATGAATCGTGTTAAGCAGCATAACCCAAATTTGGTAAATGGATGTTTAATTTCCATTTTCACATGCAAATCAATCTAAATCAAACTCGACATCAATTTCATTATATTTGGATAAACAAACCGAATTAGGAAATCTTCACATGTTAGGTTAAGACTTTTGGATGTGCATTCATGCATTTAAACCGTTTTATCAACTCTTGCACTTAAACAACCACGATCGATCAGTAGAGGCCGCTAACGCGGGCGGGATTGGGTGTTCTATTAAAGGGCTTCCCAATACGTACCCTTACCCCTTACTCAGAAGCTTTGGATAGTGGATGGTCTTATCCAGGGCGTACGAGAGTTATTTTAGGCATAAAATGCTAAAAGGGGGACGAGTCCTTATCTTTAGTACCTATGTCAAACACCGCTTTTTACCTTGATTGACCTAAGTATAAAGTGTATTCGAACGGGTTCCATGCATCCCACAAATTCTTGGTGGCGACTCCGAACATCTCTGCATCGTTTCGAGACCTTTACCTAGACGAAACCGACCGATCTAAAGCGATCTGGTCGAAAGCATTTTTACGTCACCGAGCGTGGCTTTTTGACCGCTGCATGTCCACGGATTGGCTTGGCGTGCAGGTGGCCCGTGACCGTAGATCGGTAGGTGGCCCATATCCATAGACCGGCCTGTGGCCCATGTCCACAGATTGGCGACTCCGCTGGGGAGAACTAGGACACTTATGTCTTCGTGATCCCTAGATGGTGAGACTCGAACGAGGTCTTGGTTGCAATGCACTAATTGATATTACGGTCATAAGTCGGATTCCTTGTCCGGGCCCACAACCTAACCCTTTTCGACCGATTGGCTCGTCTCGTCGATGTGAGTTTTCTCATCCTCGCGTTTCGAATCCCGATTGATTCAAGCATGCCATTGACGTTACACGTTTCTGTTTTGTCAAAGAGCTTTCATCACCTTCGAGCAGGAGGCTAGGGCACCCTCCTTACTCATTTTGTTTGGATTGGTATCCCTCTCGAAAATCGGGGTTTGATTGCTTGGTGTGTAACCCACCCTTATAAGCAAAAAACCCGTGTCAGCATTATTCATAATATAATGAAATTGTGAGTGCTTATGTGTTATGTGATCATAAGTCCTTCGGTGTCAATTTCAAACTTTCAAAAACACACTTTTGCGCCGTTATAATGGCCGTTTCAAACCTCGGTCTTTCGCCGACCATTGCATTTCAAATAACAAGCCTTTCTAGGCTGTCGTAATGACGAATTTCAAAACCGGTTTTCCAAAACCGTTACAAAAACACCTTTTTGCGCCGTTATAATGGCCGTTTCAAACCTCGGTCTTTCGCCGACCGTTGCATCACCTTTTTATGCCGTCGTAATGGCCATTTCAAACCCGGTTTTTACAACCGTTTCAAAGCACCTTTTTATGCCGTCGTAATGGCCATTTCAAACCTCGGTCTTTCGCCGACCGTTGTACACCTTTTTAGGCCGTCGTAATGACGATTTTCAAACCCGGTTTTTAAAACCATTTCAATGCACCTTTTTATGCCGTCCTAGTGACGACTTTCAAAACCGGTTTATTACAACAGTTTCAAAAACACTTTTTGTGCCGTTATAATGGCCGTTTCAATCCTCGGTCTTTCACCGACCCTTGCATACCCTTTTTATACTGTCGTAATGATGATTTTCAAACCTCGTTTTTTTTACAACCTTTTCAAAACATCTTTTTATGCCGTTATAATGGCCATTTCAAAACCCGGTTTTTATAACCATTTCAAATGCACCTTTTTATGCCATTGTAATGATGATTTCAAACCTTGGTTTTCACAAACCATTTCAAAATACCCTTTGCATCGTCATAATGTCCGCTTCAAACCTCGGTCCCTCGCCTACCGTTACATTCTCAAACCGCCCTCTTTACGTCGTCGTAATGACGAATTCTACCCTCGAATTTTCAAAAATTCGAAATCAATTTTCAAATTAAAACGTTTTTCAAACCGTTGTAATGACGATTTTAACCCGTGCAACTTTCCAAATTTCAAATCTCGTTTTCGAAATCAAATTTGGCTTTTCTAAGCCATCGTAATGACGATTTCAATTCTCACAATTTTTGATTTGCATACCGTCTTTCAAAGGTTAAAACGGTTTTCTACCCAAAGGGGGGGGGGGGTGAATTGAGGATTTAAAACTTTTGAAAGCTTTTTCGATTATGCGTATGTAATTTATTATTTAAAGTTTATTGATTAAACTTTAACTAATCAACTAATGAAAGTAAACGAAATAAACGAAAGAACGAAGAGACACACGGTTTTTGAAGTGGTTCAGTTTCACAAGTCGAAACCTACGTCCACTATTCTCGATTAATAAATTTAGTACCTTTCTACGGATTACAAATTTACTAACCCAACTCGTACAACTAACTCTAGCTGTAACTTAATGAGTACCGTTAAATACTCGAGTGACTAACTTACGCTAATAAGAAAGCACTAATGATTCTAACAAAGGTTCACGTTAATGAACAAGTAAGAAATCAACTAAGCACTATTATCTTATAACGATAAAATAAGAACAAGTATGCGAGCTTTAAAACACACGACCTTTCAAAATAACAAATCGGTTTTTCTGCTTTAAAACACACGATTTGCTTTGTAAAATTAAAATCAATTTTTATGCTTAAGGTCTCTACTTTAGATGTTGTAAATAGCAAAGTATTTATAGGAAAGAAAGAGAAGGCCACACGGTTTTGCACAAACCCTAATAGCCAAAATAATAAGATATGTAAACAAATCATATCTTCTTATTATCTCTTTCCTAAAAGCCTTAAAAGGTAATAAAGAATATTCCAAGAGATAGAATATAATCTATTCAAATATTATCTTTACTATAAATTCCAAGATTATGATAAGATTTCCTAAAACAAGAATATTTTTTACCATAAACAAATATATTAAGTAAGATATATAAGATATGTAAAGATTTTATTATAGAATAAAATCTTTACCAAACATACCCTAGGTAACACGAGATGTCACGGCTCATATGCCTCGTGACTCGTGCAAACCCTAGTATTAACATATGGGTTAGAATTTAGGTTTTAAGAGAGGCTATATTAAAACCCTAATTAGTAGTATGGTCCAACTCATAAGTTGGTCCAAAATAACTACTAGTCAACGTCCAACATAAAACCAAATTCCGCACTAAACCGGGCTTTAATATATAAATACTTTTATTAAAACAATTAACATAAGCTTTAAAAAATTTCCAAAACAATATTCGAAACAATATAAGTCGTGTATAAAAACTCAGCATCTCAATGTTATAGTAGGAGAGCTATAACATTGAGCTCTTTTACTAGTAATGTTATAGCTGCGAAGCTATAACTTTACTAATTCAAGAAACTCATTCTTTATTACCGTTACGAGATAATCACCTATATTATTCTAATCTTCAAGGAGATCTTCGAGTATAGGCTACGTCATCATCCAAGCTTGATTAATCTTTAGACGGACTTCGTCTTCACATAAATCTTGAATGAATCTTTATATCGTTTGATCTTGAATAGATGCTTGAGCATTCATGCTATCATCACAATCTTCTTTGTTACTTGCTTGTAATAAGTTGATTCTAAAACACTTAGACAAACGATTACACACAACAAGTATATAAATTATAAGACACCTTGACATCATCAAAACATAAACATATAAGCTATATGGTTCAACAAATTCCCCCTTTTTGATGATGGCAAGCCTCCTAAAATTGTGACTAAGTATGCAGTTCCCCCTCAACATAATACCGTTATCTTAATAATAAAGATCAACGCAAGATCAAAACGATTTATCAAAAACCGAAACTTTTGGGACATTAAGAGACAACCGGTCTTGATAAGGAGCAAGCTTAGGTAGATGCTTACTATAGACGTTCTTTCCCCCTCTTGACATCATCGAAAAGCTAAGAATAGAGCAAAAATGAGTAGAATAATATAAGACGAGACAAGAGATAAACCGTCATAAAAATTTATATTATCTTACATAACTAAAAGCATCGAGAAATTTAATTATTAAACAACTTAAGAAGACACGCATAAAGCCGATGGGCCGAATAACATGCATGTTTAATGAAACACTTGGGCCATAACCACAAGTGCATGCCAAAATTGGGCCGATTGACAAGTTTGTTAAACACACCAAAAGAAAATGAAAAGGAAAGCTAAAAATAGAAGGGGCTAAATATGGTAAGGTAGAGGGAGATCAAATGTTGCGGGTACGGTACGGGTTCATATAGTCGGGCCGAGTACGATGCTCTAAAGCATCAAGACGATCGAAAGAACTCAGCACAAGCTGAGAAAGAGTCTGAATACTCCTTTCAAAGTTAAGCACTTTCAGGGATAGAGCTTTCGTGGCCTCCAATGTAAGTGATTGATCACTTGCCATGGCCTTCCCGTGCATGACCAACGCTCCACCTTGACTCGTAAGGAAAGTAAGACAATCACCGTGTGGGAACACTTCCCCACGAATTGCCTTCAATTCCCTTTCAAAACCCGCTAACCTCTTATCCACTGCCTCCATCCAACAATACACCCGAGAAGCATCCAAACCCGAGTCTAAAGACCGAGATGGTCCAACCCGTGAAAATACTGTAGCCAAATTTGTTGAATGCTCCTCAAACTTCTCCATTAAACCACTCATAAAACCTTCCAATTTCGCCTCCATAGCTCCTAAACCCGAATCACCCGGGGTTTTCAAAACATCCTTAACAAGAAGTAACTCGGGTCCATCAACACCAAGACCCATAATCTTGATCAACCTATCACACATGCAATCTCGTGCACTAACACCGTAACTATCTTGTCCCACCACTCGTTTTATCTCCAACAACCGAGACACCCACATCCCATATGGTAAATCGATTGTTGTGCTCAACTTCTTATTTGTTACCGTGAGACTTCTTTGGATTATACGTGCAACACGACACTACCCAAATTCACTTTTTGTCCCTCCAACCAAGAATAAACAATGATAGCTTCATAACTCGACCCCTTATCACGACCTCCTCTCCTCGGCACAACCGTGTTCCACAAAAAGTTCAAGAGGAACTTGATTTTTGCCGAGAGAGGATGAACCACAATATTACCTCCATCCGTCCCAACCTCCTCAAAATACCTTTTAATTAACATCTCTTTTTCAGTCATCACATTAGACCATTCAAGACTCGGATTTACTTCGATTCCGTCATCGGGAACCGAAAAAGCAGAGCAAAAATCCGAAACAGAGACCGTCACATCAACCCCATTAACAACCGCATGCAAGACTCCTTTCTTAATTGATACACTAGCAAAGAATTGAACCACCTCAACTGGATAAATAGGACCCGAAAACAGACTAATGTGACTCCACCCTTGAAAATCAAGAAAATCAACAAAGAATTTAAGAGCGGGAACATTAATCAACCAAGATTTCAGATAGTACCGTCCACCATGAATAGAATACCTTACAACTCGATTAACTAGGATGCATTCTGATACGTGCATTTTATATAGTCTTTTTGGTCTATTTATGCACGTATTTCTATGCCATTATCGTAGTTTTATGCTACGAAATGCCCCGAATATGCTACTTTGGTTTATTTTGTCTTAATTGTAGGAATGGACCAGAAAGTAGTGAAATCAAGCCTTTTACCGTCCGATTTGCATGCATTTGGAGGAAGAGTAAATTTGGAGCGGAAATATAGCTGTCTTGGGATGCGTGAAGCCATTTCGGGAGCTAAAAGGACAAGTCAAAGCTTCACTAACGAGAATAAGTAGCTGCTGAAGTTAGTTTTCACTCGATCGAGTGCTTTTCTAGTCGATCGAGTGGTTTTAGGTCATATAATAAGTCGATCGAGCACTTTATATGGTCGATCGACCAGTTGCCATTTAGTGTTTAGTCGATCGAGTGGATCTTTTGGTCGATCGAACGGTTTGAGCCTTATTTTGCTCGATCGAGTAGTTTTAAGCCACTCGATCGAGTGGAATCGTTATCGGGCTTGGGCTTTTTAGTTTATTTTCTTCACTAGGTTAAATAATTCCTATTTTCTTATAAATAGGAGAGTAGGACGTCATTTGTAAGGGTGCTTTTGCTGGGGGAATCACACATTACTTTTCTCTGGTTACTGTTTTAATACTACTTTATGTTCTGCCTCTTATTTTCCGGATCTATTTCAGTAACATTTCTCTCCCTTTTCCTCTTTAATTTGATGTTTATTCCTCTTTCTCTCTTTATTTATGTTCTTTATTTAATTATGTCTAGCTAAATACCTCAGCTAGGATTAGGTGATTCAATAGACCAATGTTAGTTGCTAATTAGGTTATTAGATTTCTCGTTGTAGTTATGTCTTTGTTGTTAATCGCTGCTTTAACTGTATCCTACTAGTTGATTCGAAGCAATTAGCCTTTTAATATTGGTAAACCTTGACCTAGACCGAAAGGTTGGAAGGGGTGAGACCTGCAGTGATCAATAGGGTGCTTTAGTGAGGGCGAAAGTTAAGCTAATAGCATTTTAGGGTGAATTGAGACCGAAAGGAGATATTCAATGCCCCTTAGACCGACACATCGACTGACCTATAATCTTAGTTGCAATTGACTGACGTTTATTGATGACCCGAAATCCTAGTTCCCTCTTCCTTCTGTTAATTTCTCTTATTCATTCCTCTCTTGCCTTAGCCTCATTAGTTTAGTCAAAACATTTCAATCCCCTCATCTTGTGATATTACACAGACAGAATAGACAAGTAGATAGTAAACCGCCTCCCTGTGGAGATCGAACCTACTTATCGCTAGCTTTTGTTAGTTATATTTAGGTATTTATTTTTGGTATAGAAACGACCGTATCAAATTTTGGCGCCGTTGCCGGGGAGGCAACTATTTATTTATTTGATTAATTCTGTCTGTTTTTAGCCTTAGGGGATTTTTTCCTTGAGGTCGTTCTAATCTTTTTCTTTAGTGCTGTTTTGATAGGCCTTACAGGTACTACCTAGACAGTTCTAGGTGAAAGATCGTCAAAGGGAAGGACCTTTGACCCGTCACCTATGTTCCATTATAAGGCGCATCAGGTGATTTACTTTGGTAGATATGGTGCTGCTGAGCACAATGCAGCCTTTTGCATGGCAGAAAATGACGAAGTTTACGCGTTCTAGCAGCACAGTCGAGCTAGTCAAGCAGCTGTAGTTGTGCCACCATATCCACCCTATCAACGAGGCTACCAAGAGCCTCCGTTTGTCTGGCCACCGCAACAAGATCCTCCTGATATTCGGGAAGAAGACATGGCGGAGCTGAAGTTTTTAATGAAGGCACTTGCATTCCAAGTGCAAGAAGGTGATAGAGACACTTTTTCGCGATTTGATAAGCTCGAGTCTGAAATAGCTCAGTTAGTTGCTGAGTTGGATAGTTGGCAACCAGAAGAGGTACACTGTACCGAGATCGGTTTTCCCCATGAATAAACTGTGTTGCCCAATGCTGAGGATGAGTTTTATGACTCGGATGACGAATTTCTATCATATTTCACTGCCTTACACGAGGATTTCAGCGCTGTAAAGGAATAATCACTCGATCGAGTGACTTATATTAGTCGATCGAGTGAATTTCCAGAAAAGCTGTTCGATCGAGTGAAAATCAGGAGGGAATTCCTCGATCGAGTAATAATTCTGCTCGATCGAGTGAGTTTGCCAGCGAGAGCAAAGATTTGTTGCTTGGGTTCATTTTAGACGACAATTTTTATGATGATAATGGATACGGTGAGTCGCCCCTATTCAAAGCCGAGTTGGATGCACTTGAGGCTGCGATTTACGGGACGAAATCCACTGAGAAGGGTGACGAAAGGACAGCTGAGTCGGTAATTGCTCCTAGCACAGAAGAGGTAATAAATTCCTTTATATATGATTCCATCGTTGAGAGCAACCTACCTGAGGTAATTAGCGATAATTTTATTATTGTTAATATTCAAAGTACGCTACCTCGTTTGACTCGTGCTTTTAATGCTATACCCCCTCCCATGTGGACGTTTAATTTAACGAATTTTAACCATCCTTGTCATTTCAATTTTGTTAATCTAAAACGGAGCCCTAATTTATTGTCAATTGCTGCTGCGCTCCTTTATTTTGTGGATAAATTTATGAGCTCACATAGGAAATTTGTTAGGCTTAAACGGTTGTACAATTTTATTTCCTATTTCTTTATTCCACTGTGGTGCTACTTACATTTCGTAGCACATGCGCAGATTATGATTTAATGTCTGCGCGCTTTGAGTTGTTTTGATTATGACCGTTTAGAGAGGCTCAAGAAAAAGAAGGTCGAGCTGGGACTGATCAAGTTAGCGCTACCCGGGAGGCAACCCGCAGCTTTTATTTTGCATTTTTATTTCATTTCATTGTAATAAATGGTTTTCATACCATAGAATATATCAAGATGCTTGTTTTGTTAGTTTGCGGGCTGTTTTTATTGCGTTTTGCGGAACACATCGAGATCACTCGATCGAGTACTTTTGTACTCGATCGAGCACTTTTGCCGATAAATCCTCTCGATCGAAAGCGGTTGTTCTACTCGATCGAGCACTCGCAAAGAGAGAACTACTCGATCGACCTAATTTCCTTTCGATCGAGCAGTTTTGGATGCTCAACCCACTCGATCGACCACTGTTCGAGTGCCATCGAGTGTTTTTGACTTGGATTAGCTTCCTGTGACGGTATTCCGGGCCTTTAGCAACCTCCCATGTTCATGGCTGGTTTGGGGAGGTCCCTTATTCGTGTAATCTTGTGAGCTTTCCGTATTTACTCTCTTTCTCTTTTAGTTTGCATTTCCTTTCCATGTTTTTGTACAATGGGGGCATTGTACGGTTTGGTTTGGGGAGGTTATGCATCCATATCTGTGTCTGCATATTATTTTTATTGCATTTCTGTTATCACGTTTAATTTTTCTGTATGCATTGTTGTTTATCCTTAAATAAAAATTTAAAAATCCCATAAAAATTCAAAAATTCAAAAATTTCCCGGTAATTTTAGCATATAGGTTGAGTCGGAACAGTAGATTTCATATAGGTTGAGTAGGAACAGTAGGTTTCAATGATGAAATTGCACTGCAATTGTCTTTTTGCTTAACCCTTGCTATAAACTATTATCTTTTCAGCTTTGTCTTTTGCATATCTATGAGTTAATGTTGAATTTAGCTGGACATATATACTGGACCTGAAATTTTGGCAACCTACTTATAATTTCTAAGATTTAGATCCGTATAAACTGGTGACATTCATAACCAGTTTCATGTAGGATTGTGAGTAGTATACTCCTTGCATAACATGTTCATTAATTTGCACATATATGAAATTCAATTGCTTTTTGTCTTCATACATTCGGGTTAGTGGTTGTTGTCACATGCAGGGAGGTGCTTACAATTTCCCTTTCTTTCATTTTTACCCATTTAACTCCACATTAGCCAAATTTGCTTGTTGACCCTTAGCTACATCCAAATTTAGCCTGCCTTGTCAAGCTAGTTTATTGTGTTTTTGCGGTATATTTTTCATTGTGCCAAGTTTGGCTTGTATCTGTTGATTCGGAGTTGGTAATTTATGAAGGAAGGGAGGATGATGAAAAAAGATGTGAAAAAGAAAAAAAAGACATGAAAAATGAAAAAAAAAAAGAAAACGAAAAAAAAAGGAATGAAAAAAAAAATATTTTGAAAAAAAAAGTGTTGTTTGATGAGTCGGTTTCGCTCCTATGCTTTACTTATATCATTTGAGGAGTAAGTTCAGTTCGGTTTGGTGAGTTTTGTGCCAAATGAAAGGGACTCGTGCTTAAATCTATAATTGAGTTGGAAATGGATGTTGTTATATGGTTTAGTTTAGGTACTAGCTTGATCACCTATACCTCCACATTCCCATAAATGCTTTGCCTTTTCTTACCCATTGCCTCACTTCACCATATTTTTGTAAGCCCTCGGCAGTGACATGACCTTGTTTGGTTGGAATGTGTGTACGGTAGTTAGAATTGTCTATCATATTAGTTGCATGCATGATTATGTGGGTCCCAGTTTAGGTGAGCGACTATTTTTCTTTCTCTCTTACATATATATATATATATATATATATATATATATATATATATATATATATATATATATATATATATATATGTTCACCCTTTGCTTCATGAGAGAAGAGTGACCCGTGAGAGTCCATTATTAAAGGTCTTGCAAGGTCGACGGTTCAGCTTTATTATAAACATCTTACAACTCGTTTGCATTTGACTGTTTGCTATAAGTGTTAGTTTGCTTGCATTAAATTGGTTTAAGTGGGCATTTGTAGCTAGCTCTCAGTTATCTTTTCCGTTCCATAGTTTAAATTTAGTTTACTCGAGGACGAGTAAAGGTTTGGTTTGGGGAGATTTGATACGTGCATTTTATATAGTCTTTTTGGTCTATTTATGCACGTATTTCTATGCCATTATCGTAGTTTTATGCTACGAAATGCCCCGAATATGCTACTTTGGTTTATTTTGTCTTAATTGCAGGAATGGACCAGAAAGTAGTGAAATCAAGCCTTTTACCGTCCGATTTGCTTGCATTTGGAGGAAGAGTAAATTTGGAGCGGAAATATAGCTGTCTTGGGATGCGTGAAGCCATTTCGGGAGCTAAAAGGACAAGTCAAAGCTTCATTAACGAGAACAAGTAGCTGCTGAAGTTAGTTTTCACTCGATTGAGTGTTTTTCTAGTCGATCAAGTTGCTTTAGGTCAAATAATAAGTCGATCGAGCACTTTATATGGTCGATCGACCAGTTGCCATTTAGTGTTTAGTCGATCGAGTGGATCTTTTGGTCGATCGAACGGTTTGAGCCTTATTTTGCTCGATCGAGTAGTTTTAAACCACTCGATCGAGTGGAATCGTTATCGGGCTTGGGCTTTTTAGTTTATTTTCGTCATTAGGTTAAATAATTCCTATTTTCTTATAAATAGGAGAGTAGGACGTCATTTGTAAGGGTGCTTTTGCTGGGGGAATCACACATTACTTTCCTCTGGTTACTGTTTTAATACTACTTTCTGTTCTGCCTCTTATTTTCCGGATCTTTTTCAGTAACATTTCTCCCCCTTTTCCTCTTTAATTTGATGTTTATTCCTCTTTCTCTCTTTATTTATGTTCTTTATTTAATTATGTCTAGCTAAATACCTCTGCTAGGATTAGGTGATTCAATAGACCAATGTTAGTTGCTAATTAGGTTATTAGATTTCTCGTTGTAGTTATGTCTTTGTTGTTAATCGCTGCTTTAACTGTATCCTGCTAGTTGATTCGAAGCAATTAACCTTTTAATATTGATAAACCTTGACCTAGAGCGAAAGGTTAGAAGGGGTGAGACCTGCAGTGATCAATAGGGTGCTTTAGTGAGGGCGAAAGTTAAGCTAATAGCATTTTAGGGTGAATTGAGACCGAAAGGAGATATTCATTGCCCCTTAAACCGACACATCGACTGACCTATAATCTTAGTTGCAATTGACTGACGTTTATTGATGACCCGAAATCCTAGTTCCCTCTTCCTTCTGTTAATTTCTCTTATTCATTCCTCTCTTGCCTTAGCCTCATTAGTTTAGTCAAAACATTTCAATCCCCCCATCTTGCGACATTACACAGACAGAATAGACAAGTAGATAGTAAACCGCCTCCCTGTGGAGATCGAACCTACTTATCGCTAGCTTTTGTTAGTTATATTTAGGTATTTATTTTTGTTATAGAAACGACCGTATCAAATTTTGGCGCCGTTGCCGGGGAGGCAACTATTTATTTATTTGATTAATTCTGTCTATTTTTAGCCTTAGGGGATTTTTTCCTTGAGGTCGTTCTAATCTTTTTCTTTAGTAATGTTTTGATAGGCCTTACAGGTACTACCTAGACAGTTCTAGGTGAAAGATCGTCAAAGGGAAGGCTTGAGTACCTTTGACCCGTCACCTATGTTCCATTATAAGGCGCATCAGGTGATTTACTTTGGTAGATATGGTGCTGCTGAGCACAATGCAGCCTTTTGCATGGCAGAAAATGACGAAGTTTACGCGTTCTAGCAGCACAGTCGAGCTAGTCAAGCAGCTGTAGTTGTGCCACCATATCCACCCTATCAACGAGGCTACCAAGAGCCTCCGTTTGTCTGGCCACCGCAACAAGATCCTCCTGATATTCGGGAAGAAGACATGGCGGAGCTGAAGTTTTTAATGAAGGCACTTGCATTCCAAGTGCAAGAAGGTGATAGAGACACTTTTTCGCGATTTGATAAGCTCGAGTCTGAAATAGCTCAGTTAGTTGCTGAGTTGGATAGTTGGCAACCAGAAGAGGTACACTGTACCGAGATCGGTTTTCCCCATGAAGAAACTGTGTTGCCCAATGCTGAGGATGATTTTTATGACTCGGATGACGAATTTCTATCATATTTCACTGCCTTACACGAGGATTTCAGCGCTGTAAAGGAAGAATCACTCGATCGAGTGACTTATATTAGTCGATCGAGTGAATTTCCAGAAAAGTTGTTCGATCGAGTGAAAATCAGGAGGGAATTCCTCGATCGAGTAATAATTCTGCTCGATCGAGTGAGTTTGCCAGCGAGAGCAAAGATTTGTTGCTTGGGTTCATTTTAGACGACAATTTTGATGATGATAATGGATACGGTGAGTCGGCCCTATTCAAGGCCGAGTTGGATGGACTTGAGGCTGCGATTTACGGGACGAAATCCACTGAGAAGGGTGACGAAAGGACAGCTGAGTCGGTAATTGCTCCTAGCACAGAAGAGGTAATAAATTCCTTTATATATGATTCCATCGTTGAGAGCAACCTACCTGAGGTAATTAGCGATAATTTTATTATTGTTAATATTCATAGTACGCTACCTCGTTTGACTCGTGCTTTTAATGCTATACCCCCTCCCATGTGGACGTTTAATTTAACGAATTTTAACCATCCTTGTCATTTCAATTTTGTTAATCTAAAACGGAGCCCTAATTTATTGTCAATTGCTGCTGCGCTCCTTTATTTTGTGGATAAATTTACGAGCTCACATAGGAAATTTGTTAGGCTTAAACGGTTGTACACATCGACTGACCTATAATCTTAGTTGCAATTGACTGACGTTTATTGATGACCCGAAATCCTAGTTCCCTCTTCATTCTGTTAATTTCTCTTATTCATTCCTCTCTTGCGTTAGCCTCATTAGTTTAGTCAAAACATTTCAATCCCCCCATCTTGTGACATTAGACAGACAGAATAGACAACTAGATAGTAAACCGCCTCCCTGTGGAGATCGACCCTACTTATCGCTAGCTTCTGTTAGTTATATTTAGGTATTTATTTTTGGTACAGAAACGACCGTATCACTTTTGTCATGAGTAAGCCGAACACGATTTAACCCTTCCTTGGTCGCGGCTTTCGAAACATCCCGAAGCAAGGTACGAGCAACACCATTACGAACTATAACCTCGGGTTCCTCCACATCTTCACTTTCATCGAAAACTACCTTATTTTTTCCTTTGAAAATACGGCGTCTTTTACCTTCGAACATCGACTCGTCCCGACCACAAAACAGGGGCGTAGTTGGGTTTAGTTGAGGTGAAGGAAAGTTAGTGGAATTGGGATCATGTGGTGGTAGAGGTGATGTTTGGTTATGAGAGTGGCGTTTTTTGGTGGTGATGGGTTGATGATCGGGTGGTTTTTGCATGGATTGGATTCATGATGATGGTGATAGTTGGAAAAAGGAGGTGATGGTGATGGTTCTGTAAAGAAGGAGATTGTGATGATGGTAAATTTTTGAGAGGATAAAAAGTATGCAAGTGGGGTGTTTGGACGGGTTACACGCAAGGGAGGGGTAGATATAGGAGTAGTCTAGGTCTAGGTTTAGCAAGTGGAAAGCAATTATGGTAAGTGTCAATTAGGAATAGGAGTTATGGTAGGTATAGGAATTTAAGTGATAGAATTAATAGGGTAAAAGATAAGAATTAGGAAATAGAATTGTATGTGGAGTATATTTAGGCGTGTACAAAGAGTAGCAATTTAGGAAAGATTTTTGTAAATTGGAATTATACAAGATATGGTGTGCCATATTTATTTTATAAGGAATTAAGTTTGTATAAATAATAAAATTCTAAATAACAGTTAGAAATTTATAACAAATATATATTCCAATAACGAAATTATTCATGCAACGCAATATACGGACACAGTCATACAATCTTATCTTAACTAGTCAGTCATAGGGAAATTGAACGTGCATAGAAACTTAGGTACCACTGATTAAATCAATTTCCAACCGTAAAGTCTCAAATCGTTCTCTAGCTAATGATTTTTTCAAAATGTCTGCCCATTGTTATTCAGTACTACAAAATTCAAGTTTTATATTCCCCTTCTCAACATGGTCTCGAATAAAATGATGTCTTATTTCAATGTGTTTAGTACGTGAATTTTGTGCGGGATTTTTAGAAATAATAATTGCACTAGTATTATCACATAAGATAGGAATACATCCTACATCAATACCATAATCACGTAATTGTTGCTTAAGCCATAAAAGTTGAGTACATACTAGTCCTGCAGCAATATATTCGGTTTCAGCAGTTGAGAGAGCAACCGAATTTTGTTTCTTCGAACCCCACGTAATAATACACGGTCCGACAAATGTGGCGACACCCGACGTACTTTTTCTGTCTAGAGAACATCCTGCGTAGTCGGCATCAGAATAACCGACTATATCAAAATTACATTCCATTGGATACCACAAATATAAGTTGGCCGTTCCAATTAAGGTTCGTAAAATTCGTTTTACGGCCGTCATATGCGATTCTTTGGGAGATGATTGATATCTCGCACAAACGCATACACTAAACATTATATCTGGTCTACTTGCGGTCAAATAACAGTGACCCAATCATTCCATGGTAAGTAGTTTCATCAACTGATTTACCGTTTTCATCCAATGTCAATTTCTTGTTCTCGACCATTGGAGTAGGCATTGCATGAGAGTTTTCCATCCCGAATTTCCGAATTAATTCTTTAATATATTTCTGTTGATGGATTTTAATGCCTTCTTCAGTTTGTTGTATTTGCATACCTAAGAAGAATTTTAATTCTCCCATCATACTCATCTCGAACTCGGAAGTCATCAACTCAGAAAAATATTTACATAGGCTTCGGTTGGTAGATCCAAAGATAATGTCATCGACGTAAATTTGAACAACCAAAAGGTCAGAATCCTCGGTTTTTAGAACTAAGGTTTTGTCGACGGATTCTCTACTATATCCACTGTCAAGTAGAAACTTAGATAATCTATCGTACCATGCCCTAGGTGCTTGCTTCAATCCGTATAGGGCTTTATCTAATTTGAAAACGTGATCCTCAAATTTGATATTCTTAAAACCGGGAGGTTGTTCAACAAAGACTTCTTCTTGTAAATATCCATTTAAGAATGCTGTCTTTACGTCCGTCTGGAAGAGCTTCATCCCTTTGTGTGCAGCGAAGGCTATTAGAAGTCTAATAGCTTCGAGACGAGCGACAGGTGCGAAGGTCTCGTCATAATCTATTCCTTCTTGTTGATTATAACCCTGGACCACCAATCTTGCTTTGTTTCTGACAATGACTCCGACATCATCTAGTTTGTTCCTAAAGACCCACCTTGTTCCAATGACTGAACGATCTTTTGGTCTAGGAACTAAATGCCAAACCTTGTTTCTTTCGAACTGTTGTAGCTCTTCTTGCATAGCTATAATCCAATCTGATTCAGCAAGAGCTTCATTGATATTCTTTGGTTCGATCATGGATAGAAAAGAGTAGAAAGAGCAGAAGTTGTTCAAGGAACGTCTTGTCTGAACACCCTTCTTAATATTCCCTAGAATATTGTCCATGGGGTGTGAGTTCTTGTATTTCCATTTTGTTGAGGTACTTGGTTCTTCATCGTTATTTGAGCTTGTCCCAACATCATCTGGATCGGAATTGGAGGAAGTTCCCCCTGAATCCAATCCGGGTGTTGTATTAGAGCCGATTATAACCTCGGACTCTAAACCTTGATTTGGATTCAATGTTATAGTAACATCATCTATAACATTGGTTTGGGAGTTCTTGTTTTGAGTCAACATTATAGTATCATCAACTATAACTTTGTTTTTCTCCTTTTTATCTTTTGAGGAATGATCAAGTTCATCATTCGTTCCCTCAATCTCATTGTCCTCCAATTCTAGTTCCGGAGGATCGTCTCTTGAAAGACAGAAGTCGGGTTCATCCAAGTCTTCTTCCTCATCCTGTACAGGCTTATCAAACACGTTATCCTCATCAAAAATGACATGGACACTTTCTTTAATACAAAGAGTTCTTTTATTGAAGACTTTCTAAGCCTTGCTATGATTTGAATATCCTATGAAAATCGCCTCATTACTCCTAGGGTCGAACTTACCTAACCGGTTTTTACCGTTATTGTGAACAAAACATTTACTCCTAAAGCAACGAAGATGGGAGATATTAGGTTTTCGACCTCTAAGGAGTTCATAGGGGGTTTTCTGGAGAATAGGTCGGATCATAGCACGACTATGGATGTATCAAGAAGTACTTATGGCTTCGGTCCAAAAGTTACGAGGTAAACCACTACACAAAAGCATTGTACGTGCCATATCTTCTAAAGTTCTATTCATACGTTCAACAACGCCGTTTTGTTGAGGAGTTCTTGGTGCAAAAAAGTTATGCCCTACACCATTAACTCTACAATATTCTATGAAAGCTTGATTGTCAAATTAGGTGCCATAATCCGTACGAATAGATACAAGATTAGTCTTATACTTATTTTGAACACGTTTTATAAGATAATCGAATTCATCAAAAGTTTTGTCTTTTGAATGAAGAAAGATAGGCCATACATACCTTGAGTAATCGTCTACAAGAACAAAGACGTACCTGGATCCTCCTCTACTCCTTACCTTCATTGGTCCACATAAATCCAAGTGTACTAATTCTAAGGCTTGATTTGTGCTTACTACTCTTTTCGGTTTGAACGATGATCTTAATTGTTTGCACCTTGCACAGGTGTCACACATCCTTTCTTGGTAGAATTTGATCTTAGGTAACCCTTCAACCAAGTCCCACTTCTTGAGTTTGTTCAAGGTTAGTGAGCTAATGTGACCAAATTGTTTATGCCATAGACAAGGATCATCAAGAGTAACTTTCATGAATGAAAAAGAGTTAGTAGGCACAGCATTTATATCTACCATATAAACATTTCTTTTCCTGTGGCCTTCGAGAATAACATTGCTAGTTCCTTCAATAATAATGTGACAACTATCAGTATGAAAAACTACTTTGTTACCTTTGTCGCATAGTTGAGATATGCTTAGCAAGTTATGTTTTAGACCATCCACGAGATAAACATCACTGATTGCGTGAGACTTATAAATTCCGATTTTGCTAACGCCAATGACTTTTCCCTTTTTGTTGTCCCCGAACGTCACTTTTCCTCCATTGAACGGCTTGAGTGAAAGAAATAAATTCTTATCTCCGGTCATGTGCCTTGAACATCCACTGTCAAGATACCATTGGTTGTATTCTTTCACTACTTCCTGCAGAAAGGATTAGATACAATTTTTAGGTACCCAAGCTAAGTTGGGTCCCCTATGATTAGTTATTCTATATACTAAATCCTTTCGTATCCATACTTGTCTAATAACTGTTTTCCTAACCCTTGGTTTATTTTGCTTGGGAGGAGTTCTTGGGTTAGGGTATTCTTTTGGTCTAGGAATTTCTCTAGGTCTCTCTTGACTATTTCCCTTGTGATTAGGTTTACTAGGTTGAGATCGATAAGGGTTTTGTGAGGTGTTAGTTTTCTTGCTGTAGTCGAAGGCCATGTCATAGAACTAACGAAATTTATGGTTCCTATCTTCGTTAGATTCTTTAATGGGGGTTTCATCATTCTCATCAATCGTGTCAACAGTTTTAGCATGGTCGGCATTTTTTCGTATATCGTGAGCCTTTTTGACACAATTGATTTGGATGTGACCCGTATGACCACAGTAATTGCAAATCAAGTATTCAGGAATATCAGCATACTTCCTTTTCCTAAAATCAAAATCCGAAGGTGTTGATTTGCATTTAAAGTGATCTATACGGTTGTAGCACTCATGTCCTAACCCCATCTTCATATTATTGTCAGATTGTTCGGTTAGGAAGTTTAGGAATTTTGTGCTACCTTCCCACTTATCATGGACCTTTCTAGCATGTAGAAGTAGGTCTTTTAGGGTTTTAATTTCCTCTTGACATTTCGTGTGATCTACATCATTGTCCTTTTTAAAGTTTTCACGAAAGTCTTGGAATCGTTTGTTAAGAATGAACACAACATCGATGTGTTATTTCTTCACATTGATCATATCGGTCTTAGATTCCTTCAATTGTTTTAAAAGAGAATCTATCTCTTTTTTTTTGGTCTAAGATCACTGCTTCATCAGATGTGACTTAAGTTTCCAAAAGTTCTCTGGCTTTTCTAAGTTCTAAAGTTATAGCTTTATTAGCTATAACTTTGGCTTGAAGGTGCTTGATGTTAAGCTTTAGTTCTGAAGTTAAAGCTTCATTAGCTATAACTTTGGACTCTAATTCCTTCTTTTCAGCCATAGTCGAATCTAACGTTGTTGCTTTCTCAGCTATAACCTTAGATTTCAACTTCTTAACTTTGGCCTTGAGAGTATGATTCTCTTCTGCGATTTCGAGAATCTGTTCCTTCAGATCTTTTAATTCCAAGTACTGTTCGTGACACTTATCAAGAGATTGTTCAAAGAATTCAATTAAGGCACTTTTAGACAATTTCTTAGCACGTTTTTTAAGCTCAAGATAACTTACCTCTTCATCGTCATCTTCGTCTGATTCTCCAAGAAAGCAATAGTTTGAGTGAGAATTTGTGATTTCATCGTCACTGTCGGAGATTAGGTCAAGACTAACACTGCTGAGACAAAGGTTGGCCACTTCGTCCTCTTCAGATTCCTCGTCATCTTCTGGTTCAAGGTGTCCCCAACACGACGCTATCATAACTTGTTTGAATTCTCTCTTTGTCTTATCCTTTATCTTCTCCCATGTTGGACAATCTTTGATCATATGACCAGATTCTCCACACTTGAAGCAACCTCTATTTGCGAAAGACGATTTTGAGTCATTAACCTTTTTGTTGAATGACTTGTTGTTATAGGATGATTTTGTTTGTTTATTTCGAAATATATTATTTTTAAAGCGTCGTGCAAACAAGACAGTTTCATCCTCTAGTTCAGAGTCAACTTCTTCACTCATTAAGGCCATACTCTTATTACGGCTTGGTTCATCGTCATCCTTGTTAAGAGTGATTTCATGGGCCATAAGAGCACCGATGAGTTCTTGATAGGATAGGTTTTCAAGATCTTGTGATTCTTCCATTGCCGTGACTTTAGCACGCCACTTCTTAGTCAGGCTCCTAAGAACCTTCTTAGCAATATCCTCAGTACTGAATTTCCTACCTAGGTTTTTCAGTTCGTTTATGATGCTTGAAAACCTTGCAGACATACTATTTAAGGACTCATTAGGCCCCATATTGAATAGCTCATATTTTTGCATAAGCAAATCTATTCGGTGCTTCCTAACAATGGAAGTACCTTCATAACCTAGTTCAAGCCCATCCATATCTCCTTGGCCGTGGAACATGAAGAAAACCAATCAAACTCTGTAGAAGTCATTCAGTTTTGCAGGAGACTTATTGCTTTGGAGTTCTTTTCGGCCTTCTTGTAGTCGGCCTCGACATAGTCCTCTTCTTTCTTTTCATAGGTAGTGACTTCCTCGGATGCCACAAGAATTTTGTGCGGTCTGTTTTGGATAATCCTCCAGCACTCCCAATCGTGACCTTTCACATAGTGAGTCATCATGTTTTTCCACAATCCGTAATTCTTCCCATCAAAGACGGGACACTTGAGATATTTGGAATCCATTTATCACGTGATAGGCAGCAGAATATAAAACGATAAGATAAATGAAAAACAAGATAGGTCAGCCTCTTTGCGGTTAGGCAATCAAGAGCACGAGGCTCTGATACCAATTGAAGTGTCTATTGATCCAAAATACTCAAGAAAGAGGGGGGGGGGGGGGGGGGGGTGAATTGAGGATTTAAAACTTTTGAAAGCTTTTTCGATTATGCGTATGTAATTGATTATTTAAAGTTTATTGATTAAACTTTAACTAATCAACTAATGAAAGTAAAGAAAATAAACGAAATAAACGAAAGAACGAAGAGACACACGGTTTTTGAAGTGGTTCAGTTTCACAAGTCGAAACCTACGTCCACTATTCTCGATTAATAAATTTAGTACCTTTCTACGAATTACAAATTTACTAACCCAACTCGTACAACTAACTCTACCTGTAACTCAATGAGTACCGTTAAATACTCGAGTGACAAACTTACGCTAATAAGAAAGCACTAATGATTCTAACAAAGGTTCACGTTAATGAACAAGTAAGAAATCAACTAAGCACTATTATCTTATAACGATAAAATAAGAACAAGTATGCGAGCTTTAAAACACACGACCTTTCAAAATAACAAATCGGTTTTTCTGCTTGAAAACACACGATTTGCTTTGTAAAATTAAAATCAATATTTGTGCTTAAGGTTTCTACTTTAGATGTTGTAAATAACAAAGTATTTATAGGAAAGAAAGAGTAGGCCACACGGTTTTGCACAAACCCTAATAGCCGAAATAATAAGATATGTAAACAAATCATATCTTCTTAGTATCTATTTCCTAAAAGCCTTAAAAGATAATAAAGAATATTCCAAGAGATAGAATATAATCTATTCAAATATTATCTTTACTATAAATTCCAAGATTATGATAAGATTTCCTAAAACAAGAATATCTTTTACCATAAACAAATATATTAAGTAAGATATATAAGATATGTAAAGATTTTATTATAAAACAAAATCTTTACCAAACATACCCTAGGTAACACGAGATGTCACGGCTCATATGACTCGTGACTCGTGCAAACCCTAGTCTTAACATATGGGTTAGAATTTAGGTTTTAAGAGAGGCTATATTGAAACCCTAATTAGTAGTATGGTCCAACTCATAAGTTGGTCCAAAATAACTACTAGTCAACGTCCAACATAAAACCAAACTCCGCACTAAACCGGGCTTTAATATATAAATACTTTTATTAAAACATTTAAAATAAGCTTTAAACAACTTCCAAAACAATTTTCGAAACAATATAAGTTGTGTATAAAAACTCAGCATATCAATGTTATAGTAGGAGAGCTATAACATTGAGCTCTTTTACTAGTAATGTTATAGCTGCAAAGCTATAACTTTACTAATTCAAGAAACTCATTCTTGATTACCGTTACGAGATAATCACCTATACTATTCTAATCTTCAAGGAGATCTTCGAGTATAGGCTACGTCATCATCCAAGCTTGATTAATCTTTAGACGGACTTCGTCTTCACATAAATCTTGAATGAATCTTTATATGAACTTGAATAGAGGCTTGAGCATTCATGCTATCATCACAATCTTCTTTGTTACTTGCTTGTAATAAGTTGATTCTAAAACACTTAGACAAACGATTACACGCAACAAGTATATAAATTATAAGACACCTTGACATCATCAAAACATAAACATATAAGCTATATGGTTCAACAAAATTTCAATTTCAAAATCAAATTTCTGAAAACATATTTTAACCGTTTTCAGATTTCAAATCCAATTTCAAAATCAAGTCTTTGAAAACAAATTTAACCGTTTTCAAATTTCAATTCAAAATCAAACCATTTGAAAACAAGTTTAACCGTTTTCAAATTTCAAATTCAAAATCAAATCTTTGAAAACAAATTTAACCGTTTTCAAATTTCAAATTCAAAATCAAATCTTTGAAAACAAATTTAACCGTTTTCAAATTTCAAATTCAAAATCAAATCTTTGAAAACAAATCTAACCGTTTTCAAATTTCAAATCTAATTTCAAATCACTTGAAAACAAATTTAACCGTTTTCAAATTTCAATTCAAAAGCAAATCTTTGAAAAAAAATTTAACCGTTTTCAGATTTCAAATCAAAACTCAATCTTTGAAAACAAATTTAACCGTTTTCAAATTTTCGACCCAATTTTTAGTCCTTTGAAAACAAATTTAACCGTTTTCATGGCCATTGTGATGACGATTCCAAATTCTTCAATTCTCGATTTTCAAATCCGTGATTCGGAATTTAAACAACCATCTTTGGAAACAAAATAATATTTTCAGAGCCGCCGCAATCTTACCTTAAACCGTCTTCTGAAAACAAACCTAAGATAACCCTTTCAACTGGCCGACCTTTTGAAGATCATTACTCTTCGAAAGCCGTCCATAGAACGACAAATGAATCTTTTTTGAAAATTTCTATTCTCGAAAACTTCATTCCAACTTTCCGATTCAACCTCGAGTCGATTGGAGTCCAGTCGACTTCCAGTCCAGACGTCTAGATAACGTCGAGTCTCTGCAGAAGTTAGTAAATATCTTCTGGTCCAGGTCGTGTCGCCTAATTGTCGAGACATCTTCAATGGCATTAGCAGAGTTAAAACCTCTCGGGTATTAAACCCGTCATTCCCCTACATTACGGGTTAAAGGTCAAGTTTTTGTACATGTCTTGTCCAACTGCGTCACGCCAGCAACAAACCTCCAAACTAAGTCAGAAGTCGTCTGTCTAGGCATCATGTTGGGATTCATTAATCTCATTTGTTTACATATGGAAAATGTGATTAATTAATTTAGTCATAAAATTAATTCTAGATCTTATGCATGCAAAACAAATACAAGATTAAAGAGAAAAACGGTTCCTTACATTTGATATTTCGGATATATGGGCACTAGTCAGGTCACCTACCTTGGCTAGTTCTTGAGCTTTCCTTATGGATGAACAAGATTCAAGTGTAGAATCTCTCCCTAAGGATTGTACCAAGATAATACCCTTAATAGTTTAAATTAATATGAGACTAGTATTAATAAAAACTACTTAAAAATAGAAACAAAATAATTTGTATTTTGCTCTTGAAAATTTCGGTCAAGAGGAGGATTTTATGAGCTCTCTTGTTCTCTCAAAAATGTAGAATAAAAGGAACCACTAGTAAAAGTATAACAAGTATCATTTTACAACTTATAGAATGAATAAAAAATGTAAGAGAAAAACTCTTCTTTTTCTCTTTGGGAAACCGGGTAGCATGGGAGGAGAGGAGCCAATGCATGAGCTCATTTTCTTCCCAAGAATAATAGGTTTGCATGGCTATGAAATAGGTCATCAGTTTGTTTCTTTTGAATAAATAAATTAGACAACACAAACCTAATACTCCCTTCATAAAACTGGTTATTACCCATAAAAGGGAGGCCATTTTTATTTTTGTCATTTGTCAATTGTGACATATGTGACATGTTACTTGTCATGTTATATTATAATGTATTTTTAACATACTAAAAATCATCATAAAATTAAATATGTCACATACAAATATAATTAGTAATTCATAATTACTTGTACCAAAATGGGTCATATAATTATAAACTACAACAACTTGTATTTATAATAAATAATTCATTCTATTTTTAATTGTTTCATAGACAATAAATTAATCTAAGTAATAAAACAATTCAATTACTTAGACCGTATCTTATTTAGTCAAATTACAATAAGACATGTAATTTTACTCACAAAATCACTCGTCAATTTTAAGGAATTTAATTAACCCGTATCGTTATACGATTAATTAAATATTCAATTAAGAGCATTACCCTATAGGTATGACCTTAGGGGATCAACTGGTCACCACCGTCGTACGACAGTCAAGTCAAACTCTAGTCAGCCAATCATTACCGATATGTGAGGACCAGTTGACTAAGAAGTATTACTTTCCCTGATGTATTCTTAATATGAGATTTAAATATGTGATCTCAAAATGATCAACAATGTGATCGCATTATTGTCGGGGACACTCCAACAATCTCCCACTTGTCCTTGACAAGTGTGCGTCACAAATTCTCTTGTCCTATTACTATCTCCCACTCAATACAAGGTGCCTTTTAGGTCATACTTGCACGTGATCATATCGAGAGTGGTTTCCTCGATCTTGAGAACAATTGATTGACCGGAGTTATCTACCATAGATACCTTCCGAGCGTGGCCACGCATTTCCAGTTCATTACTCCTCGAGTGGCCCTGAGATATTGTTATAACCCTGAGAAGGGGTGGACAATTCCTATCGCACTATTCCCTTCGACTAGCCACAACTCATCATAACCCAAAATAAGCCCTTTTAACCCCATTTACGAAGGTCGTAGAAATATAAATCAAAGTTACTTTGAAACTGTGCCACCTTGAGTGAACAGTCTTTAGTCAAAAGAATCGACTCATTAGAATACTATAGTAGCTCTTGCCATGACCAGGCCATATAATTTGCCATAACTACATAAGCGGTCATTAGGCCCGATAGAGTGTTCCAAACCGTCTGCCTATGTGATCGACTAGTCATCTCTTATGACTCTATGGCACTTGAACTTGCCATCAATCGCATCACACTCTAGTCACTTCGAGACGTCACCTCATACAAGTGACTATGGGCGATTACTATGTCAATTTAGTTCACTTTAATGGGGTTCAATCTTGTCTCTACAACCCATTTGAATATGACAAAGTAATGAAAAAATTAAAAGACAAATGTGATTTTGCATATGAACAAATAAAACAACTCTTTTATTTCATATCAAAATCTAACATAAAACTGGCATGCGCTTAAGTCCCATGGACATAACATGTTCGCCATGTTTAGCTTGCGATAAAGGCCTGGTGCGCGGATCAGTAATGTTATCATCCGTCCCAACCTTAAAAATCGCAATTTCCTTTCTTTCAATGAAATCTCTAATTCCATGGAATTTTCTAAGTACATGTCCAAATCTGTTACTAGACTTGGGCTCTTTAGCTTGGATGATTGTCCTATTGTTGTCACAATAGAGAGTCATGGGATCATTGGCGGTAGGTACTACTTTTAGCCCTTCCAAGAATTGCTTGATCCACATAGCTTCCTTAGCAGCTTCTGATGCTGCTATTACTAAGCCTTCATTGTAGAATCCGCAGTCATAGCTTCCTTGAAGCTTCTCCAGCTTACGACAGAGCTCAGAGTCATCTCCAAACATTAAGACAGAATCCTTAGTCCTTTGCAAGTACTTAAGGATGTTCATCACGGCAATCCAGTGACTCTCACCTGGATTTCCTTAATATCTACTCGTCATGCTCAAAGCATACGAGACATCGGGACGAGTGCTTATCATGGCATACATGATTGATCAAACGGCGGAAGCATAAGAGATCAACTTCATGCGTTCAACATCTTTGGGTTCGGTGGGTGATTGAGACTTGCTCAATATGGTCCCACTAACCATAGGAACCAAGCCTCTTTTGGATTGGTCCATGCTGAAGCGTCGAAGAATCGTATCAACATAAGATTCTTGACTTAATGCCAACATCCTTTTGGGTCTATCTCTATATATCCGGATACCTAATATGCGTTGTGCTTTTCCTAAATCCTTCATTTAGAAATGATTCCCTAGCCACTCCTTGACGGAAGACAACATAGGAATGTCATTTCCAATAAGTAGTATGTCATCCACATACAATATTAGGAACACAACATTGCTCCCACTGAACTTCATGTATAAACATGGTTCCTCAATACTTCGAGTAAAACCATTTTATTTTATGACATGATTAAATCGATGGTTCCAACTTCTTGACGCTTACTTAAGACCATAAATGGATCTATGAATCTTGCATACTTTGTTAGGATTTTTAGGATCCACAAAACCTTCGGGTTGTATCATGTACACCTCCTCTTCTAAATGCCCATTCAGAAAAGCGGTCTTGACATCCATTTGCCATATTTCATAGTCATGAAATGCGACGATCGCTAACAGTATCCGAATTGATCTTAGCATAGCCACGGGGGCAAAGGTTTCGTCATAGTGAAGACCATGAACTTGAGTAAAACCTTTTGCCACTAGCCTAGCCTTGTAGACATCATCATGTCCTTCTATGTCATTCTTTACTTTGAAGATCCATTTGCACTGAAGAGGTCTTGCCCTTTCAGGCAAATGCATCAAGTTCCATACTTGATTTTCATGCATAGAACTCATTTCGGATTTCATGGCTTCAAGCCATAAAGCTGAATTGGGACTAGAGATTGCAGCTTTGTAGGTGGCGGGTTCGTCACTTTCTAAAAGTAACACATCGAGGGTCCCATCCTCTTCGATAAGTCCAACATATCTATCAGGATGGTGAGAAACTCGACCCGACCTCCTTGGTTGAGGAATAACAACAGAATTAGACGACGAAGGAACGTCTTCTTGCATCTCTACTTCGGTTTGTGGCTCTTGAACTTCATCAAGTTCAAAATTTCTCCCACTCTGTCTCATAGAAATAAACTCACTTTCTAAGAAGACAGCCTCACTAGACACAAACACTTTGTTTTCATGAGGTTTGTAGAAGTAATATCCTCGGGAGGTAATGGGGTAACCTACAAAGATGCATTTTTTGGATCTTGGGGCAAGCTTGTTGTCGGTCTTTGCCTTGACATAAGCATTACATCCCCAAATCTTCATATAGGATATATTAGGAACCCTTCCTTTCCACATCTCATATGGAGTCTTTTCGGTTGCCTTTGTTGGACTATTATTCAATGATTTGATTTCGGTTTGGATTGCAAATCCCCAAAACAAGTCGGGTAACTCGGTTTGACTCATCATGGATCGAACCATATCTAGTAGGGTTCGATTTCTCCTTTCGGCAACACCATTAAGTTGTGGTGTACCGGGTGGAGTGAGTTGTGACACGATGCCACAACCTTTCAAGTGTGAATCAAATTCATTACTAAGATACTCTCCACCACGATCGGATTGTAGTGCCTTTATCCTTTTGTTCAATTGGTTTTCTACTTCATTTTAAAATTCTTTAAATTTCTCAAAACCTTCACTCTTATACTTCATTAAGTAGATATACCCATATCTACTTAAATCATCGGTGAAGGTTATGAAGTAATCATAATTTCCCCTAGCGGTGATAGTCATCGTTCCACATACCGGTACGTATAAGTCCCAATAGTTCACTAGCTCGAGTCCCTCTACCACTAAAAGGATTACGATTCATTTTTCCTAGGAGGCAAGATTTGCATATACCATATGATTGAAAATCAAATGGTTTAATAACATTAGTGGAAACTAATCTTTAGATGCGAATCTCGTTGATATGACCCAGTCGACAATGCCAAATGTATGATTCATTTGGATCACTTGATTTGAGTTTCTTTGATTGTATATTATAAATGTCTTTACTGGGATTAGAAGTTTCTAGAACATAAATGCCATTAATAGAAGAGCCTCGGCCTATGACCAAGTCATTTCTTGAAATAATACAACAATTGTTTTTAATGGCAAAATTAAAACCCTCTATGTCTAACATAGCAATTGAAATAATGTTCTTAGAAAGAGAAGGTACATAAAAACAATTATGCAAATACAACTCAAATCCATTTGCGAAAACAAGCACATAAGTTCCCTTGGATGTAGCCGCTACCCTAGCTCCATTCCCAAGATGGAGATCAACATCGCCCTTGCTCAGCTTTTCCACGTTTCTTAGCCCCTGTAAATGATTACAAAGGTGAGAACCGCAACCGGTATCTAATACCTACGTTGTGGTGGAAGTATAATTTACATGAATAACATAAATTTCAGAAGGAATTTTACCGAGTGGAATAACATGTCCATCCCTAATATTTCCCAAATATATGGGGCAATTCCTCATCCAATGTCCCATGCCATGACAATAATGGCATTCATCATCAACTTTGGCTCCTTTGGTAGTCCCACTAGCCATCTTGTTTCCATTGTTGAATCTTGTACCTTTATTTTCCTTCCTTTTGAACCACTTTCCTTTAGTTGCAAGAACTTGCTTGCTAGAACTCCCACTAGTTTCGGCATCCCTTTCTTCCAAAGATAAGGATCTCATAGATTTAGCGAGATGGTCTTCCCGAGACACATTCACAAAAGATCTAGTCATAGTAGAAGGTATGGTGGAAGTAATGAAATTAAGGTTTCTAACGGAACCGATCCCAAAATGAAGCTCTCTAGTAGTATCGAGATTGTGGTTGGAGCAAATATCGTCAAATAAGTTATGATAAGACTCAATAGTACTAGGTGTTGTTGCATTAGTAGGATCCATTACGATATATAAACTACAAACATGGAGGTAAAGGAAATATTAACATTTGTCATTTGATCAAACTTGCAAACATTTTTAAACTAGTTTTAAACATTTATATAGTGACCTCCACCCAACTATTACAAATGAACCCGAGATCCAAATTCATATCAATTCGGGCACGGTGAGCCGCTTCATCCCTTACCAATATAGCTCGGTGGATTAACTCTTTAATTGATTCTACTTCTAGAACTCTCGGTCGATAAAATTACTCTAATATTTATCTTTAGCCAGGAACACATGCGACTACGGTCACCAATACTTCCGTTAAGCTCAATCCAAATTTCGATGTAATAACTCTTTACTACCCACTTACCCAACGTAACAAGTTTAGCACCTCGGTGAGCCGAGCCTACTTCCTTATGAAATTGGAATTCATGGTTTCTACTATTTGGTAAGGCCAATTCTCAATTATTATTTAGTGATAGGTCTTGTCAATTTATTATCTATCATGTTTTAAGTGAACTAAAGCGGTGAACTACGATAATTATAATTGACACGGTCGATGACTCGATAAAATAAAATGCATGTTTAGTTATGACGATTTAGCGATGCATGCAAATATATAAATAAATGCAAAACATAAAACATAAAATCCTAGTATGGCCTTCCTAAAAAGAAAATTTAATTAACTATTACAAATTCGGAAACCAACTCCATTGGTCCCTTGAACTTCACTTGGCACGCATTCCAAGGCAACACCGTCTTGTCGGAACGCCTTTCCTAATGGCACCGACTTCAAGGATCCCCGAATTACAGGTAATAATTAAAAATTACATAATTTCCTATTATACATTTATAATAAAAATTAAATCTATTAAATTACAAAACGGTAATCGAGATCACAATAATTACAACCGAATCGATATTCCCATATATTCCGGGTAATAGCAATTAAAAACTAAGGCCATACTAAGTAAAATTACATAATTCAAAAATTATATAAATCAAAATTATGACAATCATAAATAAAATGCAGCATTAAAATATGTATGAACATGCTTAATTTTATGCCAAATCGCCTTTAAAAAGCTAGTATCGTATATTTTTCTCGGTTTTATGGATTTGAATGATTATTAACTATTAAAATCATGAAATATTTCATAAATCACATTTATGTTCAAGTTAATTATCCCAACCTTTTAGGACTCAAAATTTAGTCTTCACCAAAATTTCGACAATAATTCAACTTGAATTTCTAATATTGTTCATTTGGACTCAAAATATATATAAAAACTCCAAATTTAAATTAAAATAATTTCAAATAATCTCAAAATTTGAAATTTAAACTCTTGAATATTCTGGAATAATTCCATGACATTCATAATGTTCAAAACTTAGGTTAAAAATTTCGAAAATCTTCCGAGAAAAACATCGTTGCGGTTTATCGAATTTGACAAATAAAATCATTAAAGCATAAGAAAAATATTTTAATCAACTTTTCACTTTTAGATATGATAAGTGGGATAAATAAGTAACATTGGACGTTTTTCTTAAGTCATGAAATATGTTTTAGCATTATAGGCTAATTTAAGTCACTATTTATTGAATTTTTACTCAAAAATTCATAAATCATGCAAAAGGAGTTCAATAAATCTAAAACTTTTACACACACTGAGTAAAAATGCATGTGATAACATATTAAATTTTCATGACCAGATTCGAAATGTAACTCATATTAACCTAATAACCCTTTTAAATTTAGCTTTAAGTTATAAAATTCATATTTTATGCAAAATGACTTTATTTTACACGAAATTTAATATGCAACCAGTAGATTATATTTCTGAAATCATATCCAAAAATCACTGAAAAATTCGAAGTTTAACTATTTTTCGTCCAAAATTGACATTTTTCTCATAAAAATCACATTTTAATGCCAATAACATATATAATGAACATTAAAATCCATAAATCATCCCATATGACCTAAAATCCATTTAGTACAAGAAACTTTTAACATGCAAAATTATTTCGTGATTTATCTTCATAAATCCTAAATAACAAGTTTTATTTGTTAACTAATTAACTCGGAAAAAAAAAACCCGATTTTGCATGCAACAACCTCAAGCTCTGATACCACTTATTGGGATTCATTAATCTCATTCGTTTACATATGGAAAATGTGAATAATTAATTTAGTCATAAAATTAATTCAAGATCTTACGCATGCAAAACAAATACAAGAGTAAAGAGAAAAACGGTTCCTTACATTTGATATTTCGGATATATGGGCACTAGTAAGGTCACCTACCTTGGCTAGTTCTTGAGCTTTCCTTATGGATGAACAAGATTCAAGTGTAAAATCTCTCCCCAAGGATTGTACCAAGATAATCCCCTTAATAGTTTAAATTAATATGAGAATAGTATTAATAAAAACTACCTTAAAAATAGACACAAAATAATTTGTATTTTCCTCTTGAAAATTTCGGTCAAGAGGGGGACTTTATGAGCTCTCTTGTTCACTCAATAATGTAGAGTGAAAGGAACCACTAGTAAAAATATAACATGTATCTTTTTACAACTTATAGAACGAATAAAAAATGTAAGAGAAAAACTCTTCTTTTTCTCTTTGGGAAACCGGGTAGCATGGGAGGAGAGGAGCCAATGCATGAGCTCGTTTTCTTCCCAAGAATAATAGGTTTGCATGGCTATGAAATAGGTCATCATTGTGTTTCTTTTGAATAAATAAATTAGACAACACAAACCTAATACTCCCTCCATAAAACCGGTTATTACCCATAAAAGGGAGGTCCACTTTATTTTTGTCATTTGTCAATTGTGACATATGTGACATGTTACTTGACATGTTATATTATAATGTATTTTTAACATATTAAAAATCATCATATAATTAAATATGTCACATACAAAAATAATTAGTAATTCATAACTACTTGTACCAAAATGGGTCATATAATTATAAAATACAACAACTTGTATTTATAATAAATTATTCATTCTATTTTTAATTGTTTCATAAAAAATAAATTAATCTAAGTAATAAAACAATTCGATTACTTAGACCGAATCTTATTTAAACAAATTACAATAAGACACGTAATTTTACTCACAAAATCACTCGTCAATTTTGAGGAATTTAATTAACCCGTATCGTTATACGATTAATTAAATAATCAATTAAGAGCATTACCCTACAGGTATGACCTTAGGGGATCAACTGGTCACCACCGTCATATGACAGTAATGTCAAACTCTAGTCAGCCAATCATTACCGATATGTGTGGACCAATTAACTAAGAAGTATTACTTTCCCTCATGTATTCTTAATATGAGATTTAAATATGTGATCTCAAAATGATCAACAATGTGATCGCATTATTATCGGGGACACTCCAACACATCACTATGCCAAAGTCGACACTCGAGTCTAAGTTCAAAGTCATGCACCAAGAGTTCAAACACAAGAGGTCATTCACAATCTTTAATGAACTCACAACCTATTCACACCGTCGCGTCTTCACGACATAACCGCCTTTAATACATATGTGCCGTACTTGCCTTTGTTTGTGCAATCTCTTACCAAGACAAGTTATAATGCCTATCGTTATGTCAAATAGGAATCCCTTGGGTGCCGTCAGTCATCAAGAAGAAACTCAAGAAGCCGATCAATCTTCATCCGCCATGACTTCTGTTAAAACCAACAACATGGTCCTTCGACTCCTAGCTACTGTGGAAAACTTGAGCACTCGCCTCTCCCAAGTTAAGGAAAAAATGATATTCGGGAATTTTACCTCTTCCGATACTGAGCAAAGGGTTAAGCTCCTTGAAAGCCGGCTACTTGCTATCGACAAAACCAAAACAAGACGACCTCATAGGTCCTTAACTGATTTGGGTATGCCTTATGCTGTAGCCTTGGAAAGGCTAATCTCCAAAGGAAAGCTCAAACCGATTGGCCTAACTCCAGACCCTCTACCAAACAAGCGAGGACATAGATGGGACGAAAAACTGTTTTGTCAATATCACCAAGGTCGCGGCCATGACACTGAAACGTGTCTCCCCCTAAAAGGCATCATCCTTGATATGATCGAAAAGGGCGAATTACCACAACCTCCCTCAAAAAAAAAAAAAAAAAAAAAAAAAAAAAAAAACAACCATCTTGAAAACCCCATTGAACACAGTCACTCCCCTAGACTGCTCTCACCTCATCTCTCATGATGAAGAGAAAATTCATATAATTGACGAAGATGGCATACAAATAGCTATAATGATGCTCTCTGTCTCTATCAACAACATATTCTTAAAGCTGCGAGTGGCTATCGATGATTTGAACACTCGGGTAGCTAATTTGGAGAAGAGGTTTGGTAGTACCGAAAATGAACCTTACCACCAAGGAGAAAACCAACCCTCCGTTCACCAACCAACAGCTGATGAAGAGTCATCCGATGGTTCCCACATCCATGAACCCACCAACAAAGAGCAAGAAATTGCCTCACCAAAATTCCTTTCAAAATATCAAACAACATCCCAAAAACTTCCCATTGACAAAAACCAAATCCTTTTTCCGCCCAGGATTGACAAAAACAAAACTCACAAAAACATCCCAAAAAACACCAATGTTGTAACCTTGGGAAGACACCAAAGGGTATTCACAGATCTGGGAATAACATATGACACCGCTCTGGAGATACTTGTTTCAGAAGACTGCGACCCATTGGTCCGACTCCGGACAAACCCGAACACAAAAGAGCCCGATCCTGGGATGGTAATGCCTATTGCCAATACCATCAAGGCAAGGTCCATGACACCAAAACCTGTTTCAAACTCAAGCATGCCATTCAAGATATGATTGAAGCTGGCAAAATCATAATTGCACCTCACAGTCAAGACAATCCTCTCGGATGTCTCAAGTCAAACAGCAAGGTTGAACGTTCTCAAAGGACATTCACCAACATCAACATAGCCTATACCGCAGCTCTTCAAAAGCTTGTGACTGAAGGGAAGCTACAACTAATCGGACCTACTCCGGACCCGCTTGAAAGCAGGAAAACCCGTTTCTGGGACGGCAGTGCCTATTGCCAATATCATCAAGGAAAAGGTCATGACACTGAAACATGCTTCAAACTGAAACATGCTATTCAAAATATGATCGACAACCATGAACTGGTAGCTTCATCCCCAGGCCAACCAAGTGATGAAAACAACCCTTAATGAAAACCTCTTTCTGCAAAGAGATGAAAGCCTCATGGACTATTGTCCTCATATCGTCCCAAACAACGAGAGTGAAGTGCTCAAGTGGGTCAAAGCTCAAAACCAAACATTCAAGCCGCTGGATGCTTTAAAAGAGACCTTCGAGGAGGAACATGATGATTAGGAGTTCGTATCTACGATTGAGTCCGAGTCCGAGTTCGAGTATTAGGCTTTCACATATCTATCCTAGCGTCTGTCCTTTTATTCCTAAAAAACAAACTGGGGGATGTCCCCATGAGTCACATGTATTCATCGTGTTTGTGCTGATATTTTATTTATCTAAATAAAAGCACAATTTCCAACTATCATATATTCTCCCCTTTACCATTTCTCGTTGACAACGAGAATTGATTTAAAACAAACACGTTCCAATTCAACGTGAGTACACTCGAGTGACGTCCCGTACCGAGTAAGCAGAGGACTCGAAACTCCGTGTCCATTCTCTTTACCTATTCCATGTCTGGCAATAGAAACCTTTCATTAGCACCCGATCTAGAACGAGCTCTCAATCAAAGGGATCCTACGACGAACCCAATTAACAAACCATAACATCTCCTTGTTCATGATCAATGACGGAAGGCAAGCCCATTCCCCACAAAAACATCTCATCACTGAGAATCGACCTCTCGCCACCGGGTACATCCTCGCTTACACCTTCACCATCCTCGAACGAAGGACAGCAAAAAACCAATATATCCAAAGCAAAACCAAAGCGAAAGGCCAAAATCAAAGGCCCAAGCCAATAGCCATTCACCCGAAGCCAAAGCGAAAGGCCAAAATCAAAGGCCCAAGCCAATTGCCATTCACCCAAAGTCAAAGCAAAAGGCCAAAATCAAAGGCCCAAGCCAATATCCATTCACCCAAAGCCAAAGCTCAAGGCCAAAGCAAAAACCAAAGCCAAAAGCAATTCACTCAACGTCAAATCCAAAGTCAAATTCAAAGCAAAAACCAAAGTCAAAGCCAAAGCCTAAGGCTACACACCCAACGTCAAGGCCAAGACCCAAGACCCAAGCCAAAATCAAAACAAAATAAGAATGAAACCATTTTCTCAAAAAGGCCAAAATCCAAAGAAAGCATCAAACACACAAAATCATAGACAAGTGAGTATAAAATACCAAGTCCCGGACCGACAAGTCCTAAACACCAAACAAGTCAGTCCAAAACACCAGGTCAAGGACCAACAAGTCCAAAGCCCATGACCAACGTTTCTTCCCTCCAAACTCCTGGACCAACAAGTCCAAAACACCAAACACTAAAACCTCAACCAAAACTGCTTCACCCCTAAGTCCTTCTAGAGACTGTTACAGGGAGACCTATCTAGGATCATGGGAATTCCCCTCAAGATCATAACCAACATCGCTTCACCCTTAAGTCCTTCTAGAGATCATATATAGGAGAACTATCCAGGCTTCTGAGGATTCCCCTCAAGCTCGTAATATCACACCTTAACCTTTAAGGTCCAGACATGGGAATCTGATCCCAAAATATTTACCAACCATTTCGTGCTCAGGCCACATCAAGCCGAAGACCACATTCTGCACCACATTACAAGACGTAACCCACCAGCCTAAACACCATAAAATAGAAATTCCAGATTTTTATCTGTAAAACAAACCTTTTATTACCAAGCTTCACATTCCAAAATGCCGAAGCCATTTTCACCTTGACTCAGATTAAAGGGCTTCCCAATACGTACCCTCACCCCTTACTCAGAACCTGTGGATAGTGGATGGCCTTATCCAGGGCGTACGAGAGTCATTTTAAGCATAGAATGCTAAAAGGGGGACGAGTCCTTATCTTTAGTACCTATGTCAAGCATCACTTTTTGCCTAGATTTACCTAAGTATAAAGTGGATTCGAATGGGTTCCAAGCATCCCACAAATGCTTGGTGGCGACTCCAAATATCTCTGCATCGTTTCGATACCTTTACCGAGATGAAACCGACCGAACTAAAGCGATCCGGTCAAAAACCTTTTTACGTCACCGAGCGTGGCTTTTTGACCGCTGCATGTCCACATATTGGCTTAGCGTGCAGGTGGCTCGTGTCCACAGCTGGCGAGCCTTGGTACGTAGTCTAACGGACTTTAAACGACTCGCATGGACAGTTGACAGACTCTAAACTGTTCTCGACGACAGGTCCTTGGCTCGTACCCTCGAGCCGCCTTGGTGTCGCCCTTTCCGACGCCAGGTCCTTGGCCTGAATCCTTTCGAGCCGCCTGGACGTCGCTTGGGTCTCCAGGTTGTAATCTTCTATTGACCTGGGGGCTCTAATTTGACTTTTGCCCTGTCCAAGCCTCAGTCAAAGTGGGGGCTCTGTAGATACCCAGTATATGTTGAGACTCCAACAAACACCCGATGATTATCGGACTACAAAATGCTTAGGAATCACGGCGTTTGATCGACAGTTTGTGTACAACTTTACGTCGGAAAACTTAAAACGATTTCGAAAATAAAATATTTCAAAACTTTTCAAAAGTACCTGGAGTGTTTAATGCATGACGATGGGGTCGCAATGACACTAACTAGAGTCAAAACCGACACCGGACCAAAAACCGACTCAAAAATTCAGATCCCGACTCCAACAACGAGTCAAACCGAGTCAAACACAAAAAACAAAACACTCAAATGCTTCTATGTTAAGATTTCCGGAATCTTACATAGTCAAGTACCAAACATGTTCATACAAATCCTAGGATAGAACAAATCATGATTGCATTCGTGTGATAGTGACAAGACACCTTGAAGACGTGCGACATGGCTCGCGCCTCTTTGAGCAGCCTATGTGGCCACGTCGCTCAAAACACACACAACAACTCATTTTCCTTTAAATACCCCTCAAATGCCACCATTTGAGAGTTATGCGAGTGTCCGCCCCCTCTTTTCTCCATTAAAATTCTCGACTCGACTTCCTAAGTCACAATCCAACACGTGTTTACGACCTACCGATCATAAACACAAGCCTTACACATTGTTTGGTACCGTCATCATGCATTAAATCACTTGACCGACCATCTCGGCCAATACACCATCACTAAACTTAACAAAACACTCTTTTTACTTGCCAAAACGGTTTTAAACCGAGTTTTCCGACCAAACGAGTTGATACACTTACGTTGATTTCTCGCCATAAGCCTAGCATGTAAGTATGAGGGTGTAAAAATCTTCTTTTATCATGTTTTCATATGTTTTATGACTATAACATGCTAAATCATGCATAACATGGTCCAAAACATGAGAAGAAGGAGCCAAAACAAGACTTTTGGTTGAGGTAGAGGCTACTTACGTAGCAGATAGGCTCGCGCCTAAAGGACCCTGTCCAGCCTTAAGTCAAAACCGTGTTTGGTCTCTTCATTTCCTTTATTTTCATGTTCATATTTGTAATCGGTTTTTACCATTTCAAGTATTTTCAAATCATTTTTACAAGTTTTTAACCATAAAACATTTTTCACCCTTGGTTCTTAATACCATGACGGTTTAATTCGTGTTTCGGTGATAATATTTAGTTAATTACATTTTAAAAGGTATCTTAAAGCCTTTTGTTACATTTCTTTAAATTTTGGTGGGTATTTTAAAGCCTTTCATCATTTATTTACATTTTCAAAACAAATGCATTAGTCACCAATACAAAGTCATCCTTGGTTCCATATACCATGTCGGATTTTAACCCGAGTACGATGATGAATATTGACTAATTATATTCAAATGAACTTATAAACAATTACTTCATAATCATTTTCAAAACTATTCATGTCAAGCTTGCAAAATTGAACCCGCCATCGAATATCGCCAAAACAATGACGATTATTCAAGTCTCGTCTTCAAATAACCACAAAAGCGGCCTAAACGGCCTTTCCAAAACAAAACGGGTTCAAATACCCATTTTTCAACATGTTTTATAAACGTTTTTCAATGGTCAGAACACGTCTTATATCGTTTACTGACCTGCGCCTGAACAGGCCACTCCTTTTTTATTTTTCAAACTAGGGGAGACCCCCTTGCATCGCCAATAGGCACGCGCCTCTTCTGGCTGCCTGATGCAGAGTCTGTTCCCTTTCCAGCACTAGTCTAGGATGATCCCTACTTCGGTTAACCCGAATACATGACGGATCAGGTGACTAGTTTGCTCATTCAAACACCGTATTTGCAAAACGCCTTACTAAGATAAACGGATCACGTTATGCACCATAAACCTAATTTATTAAATGGATGTATAATTTCCGTCTTGCATGCAAATCAACATTAAATCCAACTCGACATCTTATACTTGATACTTGGATTAAATCAACTGACATAGAAAGCTCTCACATGTTAGGTTTAAACCAATGGATGTGCATTCTGTCAAACAATATCACACTATTCTGTCAAACAATATCACATATTATGTCAAACAATATTACATACTGTAACACCCCCATACTCCGAGTGCCTTACCAGGACCACTCAGGTATGAAGACATCACCATCTCGGTTGCCCGAGGCATGATAATCAAATAGACAAAACAGAAACAACATTTATTATAAGTAGTTTAATGAATAAGTACAATCCTCGAAACCAAACGAAAGTACAATACATTATTCCAAACTAATCGTTCTCAATCAAAAATGTAAATAAAACTAAACTACAAATGAAGACTCTATCGTCATGTCGTGGCCATCCCAAATATCCCAAGTATCATCTCTATACCTGTTCAATATCTGCTCACCATCCCCGAATGGATCACCGCAGGTTTTACAAAACAACACCGGGGTCAGTACTAATCACACAATCAATACAGATAACAACAATAAGACAAACATACAATTAATCACACACACAACACCACCAACTCTCCCATCATCTCAATCTTGATCCCACTGGACCCACCGCCGATGGGGGACCGCAGCCGTTCCCACCTAAGCCCCGCTCATCGTACGAGCGATAACCCTGTCCATTAATGTGCACATCCCCTTTCGTGGCGGGTTCCACGAAGGGCAAAACTAGGGCGTGAGATCACTCCCGCAAGTGACCCCACTCAGCCGAGAACGCATCTCGAGAGCCATAGGAACCAATCACAATCACAATCACAATCACAATCAACATATCAAATAACTAACTACAGCACATCACCAATATCCCATTATGGGACTAATACTGAGTAGGAAATCCTACCTGGAAAGCACAACACGCAGACGGTATCTACAGCTGTCTCAAAACGCCTCTTCTATGAATTCTCCTCCTAACATATAACACATAAAGACTACCAATTACTTACTATTCACAAAACCCCCAAATCCCAAATTAGGGTTTGACCAAACCTAGCAAAACATTATATAAATTATATTAGAAGCTTACCCTCGACGCAAGGAATCCAACGACACGAACTACGATGCAAACTGACTGTCTGAACTCCGGGAATTGTCAAGAACGCGATTAGGAAGAAGAACAAGTTGCTTTCTCTCTTAAACAGGTTTTAGGTTTTGTAACAAGTGATTTAGAACAATGCCGAATAAGTTTAAATACCTTAATCGCGTAATTAACAAAACCCGAGAAAAACCCCCGTAAAACCGGACACTCGATCGAGTACCCAAGGTACTCGATCGAGTACCCCCCTACTCGATCGAGTGCCCCCGCTACTCGATCGAGTGCCCAACAGGTCAGAAACTATTTTCTTCTGCAACATACCCTTACTCGTCAGAGTAAGGGCTACTCGATAGAGTACCCCCAAGACCATAAATACGGAGTATTACAGTCTTCCCTCCTTAAAAGGAACTTCGTCCCCGAAGTTCAAACCACTACTAAACAAAGGTACTCCCATAAGCTTCCCGACTCGAAGGTCAATATAAACACAACGTAAAACATGCTACTAACCCAACTTATCCCGACAAACATACCGACACAACATATAAAAGGGGTGTAAAAACTCTTAAAAACTCTCGCGATCATCTCCTACCCCCCTAAAAGAAACAAGGTTACGTCCCCGTAACCATACATACCTGATCAAAAAGGAAAGGGTAACGCTCTTTCATGATATCCTCCGCCTCCCATGTAGCTTCCTCAGTCTCATGGTTAGACCAAAGGATCTTAAGCAAAACTGTCTCACCACTCCTGGTCTTTCTAACTTTTCGGTCTAGGATCCGCTTAGGCATCTCAAGGTATGATAAAGACTCATCCACTCTAAGCTCTCTCCTCCAACACATGTGACGGGTCACTCACATATCTTCCTTGACTGCGATACATGAAACACATTATGCACTCTCTCCAAAGCGGTAGGGTAAGCCAAACGATAAGCCACTTCCCCAACTCGCTCTAAGATCTCATAAGGCCCTATAAACTTCTGACTTAGCTTGCCTTTCTTCCCAAACCTCATAACTCCTCGCATAGGAGACACTTTCGGAAGAACCTTGTCCCCAACCCGAATCTCTATGTCCCGACGATGTAGATCTCGCATAACTCTTCTCGTCGATCCTGGGTGCTCTCATCCGTTCCCTGATCATCT
Source organism: Silene latifolia (assembly GCF_048544455.1). Taxonomy (NCBI): domain Eukaryota; kingdom Viridiplantae; phylum Streptophyta; class Magnoliopsida; order Caryophyllales; family Caryophyllaceae; genus Silene; species Silene latifolia. Next base: position 356,806,769 of record NC_133538.1, read on the forward strand.
TAATCTGTTCCACCATCTCATGTACCATCTACGGTCCTAAAACCACTTTGCCTCGACTATCGTCCCAACAGATCGGACTCCTACATCTCCTCCCATACAAAGCCTCAAACGGTGCCATACCAATACTTTGGTGTGATAGCCGTTGTTGTAAGAAAACTCTATTAAGTCCAACCTCTACTCCCAGCTACCACCAAAATCCATCACACAAGCTCGCAACATATCCTCAAGAGTCTTGATTGTTCTCTCGATCACCCATCTGTCGCGGGATGAAATGTCATACTCATCTTCAAAGCCGTTCCCAACGATTCCTGCAACTCCTTCCAAAACCTTGATATAAACCTCGCATCTCTCGTCGACACTATGTCCTTAGGGACTCCATGTAACTTAAGCACGTTCTTTCGATAGGCCATAGCCAGTTGTGCCTTAGTCCATGTATCTTTCATTGGAACAAAGTGAGCCGACTTGGTCAAGCGATCCACTATCACCCAAATCATGTTGTTACCTTGTTGACTCCTTGGCAAACCCACAATGAAATCCATGGAAATGGATTCCCACTTCCACTCCGGCACCTCCAAAGACCGAACCTTACCTTGTGGTCTTCTCTGTTCCCCTTTAACTCTACGGCATGTCAAACAACGGGACACAAACTCATTATCTCTTTCTTCATCCCAGGCCACCAAAACGTTTTCTTCAAATCTTTGTAAAGCTTGTCTCCACCCGGATGAACTGAATATGGTGTGCAATGCGCTCATCATGATTGTCTTTTTCAACTCCTCGTCATTAGGAACACACCACCTACCATCAAACCTCAAGCTACCGTCTGTATGAATGGAAAACCGGACACTGTCCCTTTCTCTACCCTGACTCTCCACTCCACTATCTTAGGATCCAAAGCCCATTTACCTCGAATATCATCATAAAACTCCATGTGTCTTTGTCATATCACCCATAGCATCCCCTTTCTGCATCATATGAATCCCAAAGCTCGCTACCTCATCCCTCGGCCTCATCAAAGATAGAGTTGTACACAAGGAATGTACACTCTTTCTACTCAAAGCATCAAGAACAACGTTGGCCTTTCCTTCATGGTAGATGATTTCCATGTCGTAATCGCCAATCCACTCCATCCACCTCCTCTGTCTCATGTTCAACTCCTTCTGCGTGAAGATGTACTTGAGACTCTTGTGATCCGAAAATACCTTAAAGATTGCTCCATAAAGGTAGTGCCTCCAAATCTTGAGAGCAAACACCACCGCACCCAACTCCGTGTCATGAGTAGGGTAATTCTCCTCATAAGGCTTCAACTGCCTAGAAGCATAGGCAATTACTTTACCATTCTGCATCAACACACATCCCAACCCATTCTTCGAGGCATCTGTATAAACCTCGAAATTCTCGCTCCCTTCAGGCAATGCCAAGACAGGAGCTGTGGTCAAACGCTCCTTTAAGGTTTGGAACGCCGTCTCACAACTCTCATCCCAACGAAACCTGTTCTCTTTCCTCATCAATGCTGTCATCGGTCTAGCTATCTTGGAGAAATCCTTCACGAACCGCCTGTAGTATCCAGCTAAACCCAAGAAACTCCTCACCTCAAAGAACATTCTTCTGCTTCCCACTTTGTCACTGCTTCAATCTTCGCCGGATCCACAGCTACCCCATCTTTAGAGATTACATGCCCCAGAAAAGCAACTTTCTCCAACCAGAACTCACACTTGGACAGCTTAGCATACAACTCATGATCCCTCAAAGTCTGCAACACGATCCTCAGGTGCTCCTCATGCTCCTCCTTAGTCTTAGAGTAGACTAAGATGTCATCGATAAACACTACTACGAACTGATCCAAGAACTGTCTGAAGATCCTATTCATCAAATCCATAAACACTGCCGGCGCATTAGACAACCCAAATGGCATCACCACATACTCATAATGGCCATACCTCGACGTGAAAGCTGTCTTCGGTATATCCACATCTCTAATCTTCACCGATGGTACCCGACCTCAAATCGATCTTAGAAAAGACCGTTGCACCACTCAACCGATCAAACAGGTCATCTATCCTTGGCAAAGGATACTTGTTCTTTATCGTCACACGGTTCGGCTCTCCCGTAGTCTATGCATAACCTCAAAGTTCCATCCTTCTTCTTCACGAAAAGAATGGTGCTCCCCAGGCGATACACTTGGTCGAATGTATCCCTTCTCTATCAAATCATCCAACTGCTTCCTAAGCTCCTCCATCTCCTTAGGACCCATACGGTGCGGTGCCTTAGAGATTGGCCCCGTCCCCGGCTTCAACTCAACGGTGAAATCTATCTCCCTCTTCGGTGGCAACCCCGGAATCTCCTCCGAAAAACATCTCGCATACTCTCCCACCACTTGGTATCTCGTCAATCGCTATAGGGCTCTCTATCCGGTCATCTCTCACATGGCACAAAATCGGAGGACATCCCTTCCTCGGATACGACTTCAAAGTGACAAATTGAATCAACTTAACTTTGGGTTTGACTAGAAACCCACGATAAGACACACTTACACCCTTAGGACCTCTAAGGGACACTCTCTTTTGATGACAGACTATCTTAGCCTTATACTTTCCTAACCAATCCATCCCAACTATCATCTCAAAACCATTAAAAGGAAACTCTAGCAAGTCTACAGGGAAATCGACTTGCCCAACTATCAAAGATACATCTCTAAACAACCTCCCACACGATCTGACTACTTTGAAGGTATGAAAACTTGCTCCCTAACGGACTCATATACTCTCAAACCCAACTGTTTTACATGACTCGAAGACACAAACGATTGAGAAGCCCCCGAATCAAACAAAACGAAAGTAGGAATACAATTAACAAGGAATGTACCGGTGATAACGTGCGCATCCTCCTCACCGCCTTCTTGTCCATCATGAACAACTTGCCATCGGTCTTCCGCCCACCTCCCGGACAAGACTAGGCGATGCGGTCGGCTTAGCACCCGACCCTTGATTGTTGTTGTTGTTCATCGGTGTCTTCGATAAGAATTACCGCCGTTGCGGTTGCCTCCCACTCTGTAGCTCGACCTCCCGGTTTGGCCATGATCCAGTGGTGCATTGCTCGCAAAGCTCATGCGGTCTCTGAAAAGATCCCGGTGCGCTCGTGCACTCATGTCTCTTGTGGCCTACGCCACCACAACCAAAGCGAGTCACTCCCCGGCAAATTTGCTCACACTCCCACGACCTCGCCCAAAGGAAGTCCCGAAGACTAAACCCGGACCCGAAGAAAATCCCTTAGATTGATTGTGGTTGCCTTTCTTGAAATTAGATTGGCCACCACCCTCGCTCTCGGACTTCCTCTTCTCTCCACCCGACCTCTCCCGAGCCATCTCCACTAGCCTCTCGGCTCTCCCGGCCCTCTCATATGCTTCCTTCACATCGGTAAGGACTCCCACGGGTAACTTATCCATAATTTTCGTGGTTAGCCCTCTCTCAAACCTCAAAGCCGATTCTCCTCACTCAAACCCATGTCCTCGGCATATCTGGATTTCTCATTGAACTCGCTCTGTAGTACTCGCCACGGACATCTCACCCGTCATCTTAAACTTATCGAACTCCTCTCTCAACTTACTCCTCACATGTTCTGGTACGAACTCCTTCCTCACACCCTACGAAACTCCTCCCAAGGTATAGCAGGTAACCCCTGGTTGGTATATATCTCCTTGGCACTCACTTTCACCGAATCCCACCATTTGCCACCGCCTCCCTTAGATAGAATGCAGCTGATCCACTCTCATCTCATCGGACAAATGAACTAAATCCAAATGTTCTCCATCTCCCTCGGCCAAACTATCAATATGGTTAGGCTCCTCAACTCCCTTGTACTCCTTCGGGTTAAACCTCGCAATATAGAGGCTGACTTTAGCATGGTCAACCTCCTTCTCCTTACTCTTATCCTTGTCCTCATTCACTCTCTTCAGGGTCTCTGTAAGAGCGTCCTGATGTTCTAACATCTTGACGATGTCATCCGTAGTCATAACCTCAGCTCTCGCGTACAAAGCATTTCTCTTGGGCGGCATCTTGAAGCTATAGAAGAAAGGGATAAACATAAACACGCGTACTAAACCTCAAAACACGAAAACGCGCTGCATAGGACCTACTCGATCGAGTATCCAAACCCACTCGATCGAGTAACGGGCTACTCGATCGAGTGCCCCCATGTACTCGATCGAGTACCCAAACTCCAGAACCAAACAGACCTTCTGATCTCTAACCCACTCGATCGAGTATCTAGGCTACTCGATCGAGTGACCCCCTACTCGATCGAGTACCCCTAGTTACTCGATCGAGTGCCCCAAAACTCGATTCTGGACTCAAAATCGCCAAAAACCTACCCGATCGAGTCAGCCTTACTCGATCAAGTACCCCCAATACGTAAGAGCTACCCGCATATTACGTCGTATACTAACATGCTACCTTTATAAAATCATATGGTATCATAATACATATGCTACGCATCTATTATACTATCAACAAGATCAATTCATCATGCTATTAAAGCCACATTGTAAACATCCAACATGTTATTTCATCATCACGTCTACATATATATATTACCTTTCTTTCACATTCTCAACTTCTCCTTCAACATCCAACAATCAAATCACACATTCCATCACATTGTCACGCAAGTTACTTAGCACACACATGACTCAACACACATTTCCCCCATGTGACCGGTTCAAAGTTGTAGGGCGACCCCCGCGACTTTAGGACGTCTCCCAAGCCTTTGCACTAGCTCCTACAACTTTTACCCCGGGTTCATTTTAATTGACTCCCTATGTTCATTAAGTTCATTGGTTACAGGTTTCAGGATCGTCGCTCTGATACCATTTGTAACACCCCCATACTCCGAGTGCCTTACCAGGACCACTCAGGTATGAAGACATCACCATCTCGGTTGCCCGAGGCATGATAATCAAATAGACAAAACAGAAACAACATTTATTATAAGTAGTTTAATGAATAAGTACAATCCTCGAAACCAAACTGAAAGTACAATACATTATTCCAAACTAATCTGCTCTCAATCGAAATGTAAATAAAACTAAACTACAAATGGAAGACTCTATCGTCATGTCGTGGCCATCCCAGCTATCCCAGTATCATCTCTATACCTGTTCAATATCTGCTCACCATCCCCGAATGGATCACCGCAGGTTTTACAAAACAACACCGGGGTCAGTACTAATCACACAATCAATACAGATAACAACAATAAGACAAACAGACAATTTGAATCACACACACACAACACCACCAACTCCCATCATCTCAATACTTGATGTCCCACTGGACCCATACCGCCATGGGGGACCGCAGCCGTTCCCACCTAAGCCCCGCTCATCGTACGAGCGATAACCCTGTCCATTAATGTGCACATCCCCTTTCGTGGCGGGTTCCACGAAGGGCGAAACTAGGGCGTGAGATCACTCCCGCAAGTGACCCCACTCAGCCGAGAACGCATCTCGAGAGCCATAGGAACCAATCACAATCACAATCACAATCACAATCAACATATCAAATAACTAACTACAGCACATCACCAATATCCCATTATGGGACTAATCTTTTGAGTAGAAATCCTACAGGAAAGCACAACACGCAGACGGTATCTACAGCTGTCTCAAAACGCCTCTTCTATGAATTCTCCTCCTAACATATAACACATAAAGACTACCAATTACTTACTATTCACAAAACCCCCAAATCCCAAATTAGGGTTTGACCAAACCTAGCAAAACATTATATAAATTATATTAGAAGCTTACCCTCGACGCAAGGAATCCAACGACACGAACTCCGATGCAAACCGACATTTATCGAACTCCGGAATTGTCAAGAACGCGATTAGGAAGAAGAACAAGTTGCTTTCTCTCTTAAACAGGTTTTAGGTTTTGTAACAAGTGATTTAGAACAATGCCGAATAAGTTTAAATACCTTAATCGCGTAATTAACAAAACCCGAGAAAAACCCCCGTAAAACCGGACACTCGATCGAGTACCCAAGGTACTCGATCGAGTACCCCCCTACTCGATCGAGTGCCCCCGCTACTCGATCGAGTGCCCAACAGGTCAGAAACTATTTTCTTCTGCAACATACCCTTACTCGTCAGAGTAAGGGCTACTCGATAGAGTACCCCCAAGACCATAAATACGGAGTATTACACATACTCTGTCAAACAATATCACACTTGCTGTAAGGCACAAAATGAGACTACATGCATATCACACCAATCAGCTTTTACTAAATTAGACAATTCATATCACAACAATCATATTTTGTAATAATATCAATATGACAACTTAATCTTAGGGCAAACAAAAACATAAAACATGAAATAACAATTAAGATGCACATAAAATATTTTTAGGTACAAAAATTATATGAACAACAGTAAGATGACTCATAATTGGGAATATTTGTCAAAAAATAAAAGAACATGTGATTTAAAGCTGAAAGTACAAAATAAAGAGAACATAAAGCTGAAATTAGGAATAATAATGTTCCTGATATCGGGATGATGATTGAATAAGCGGAGATTAGAGCAAAAAAACTAGAAATCCAAAAAAAAACGTAGCGAATTTAGGGAAACACAAAATTAAACTAAAAATGACAAATAAAGCATGATGAAATTGAAAGTATAGAAATAAATGTATAAGAAACGCAGTAAGATGACTACTAATTCGAAACATAGGTACGAAAAAACGAAAAATATGTGATTTAAAGCTGAAATTACAAATTAAAGAGAACATAAAAGATGAAATTAACAACAATAGCGTACCTGACAACACGAATATGATTGAAATAGTATGATAATTGATAAGAATGAGAAGAAAAAACTGAGATCACGCCTAAATTCTAGGGTTCCCGAGCTCGACAATGGAAAAACGAGTTACAGTAGAGAGAAGTTAGAGGGAGAAGGAGATTTGTGAGATAAAGACAGTTTTGGCTGATAAAAAGGGGCTTATATAGTGGCTGTGTAAAATTACTAATTTGCCCTTATTTGTTCCGCCCTAAATACTATGAAGGTATTAATCCTCAATCCTCAAATATATGACTCATACTCACATGATCCCATTCCTATATATATATATATATTCAAGAAAATTAGGGATCTTAACCAAGTTAAAAAGAGAGATTAATATAGAGAAAGAAGAGAGACTCAAAATTTCCTTGTAGTTTCTGACAATTCTTTATCAATTTACAAAGATTCAAGCTTTCGTTCACCAAGTTTCTTCATTGTTCTTGTTGTTCTTCATTGTTGGTATATTTCCATTTCCTTTCTTTTCCTTTTTGTTCATTTGTCTACATTTACTTCCTCTTAGGTTATTTTGATTGTTTGTATTTGGATTTCTCTTATTTGTTGCTAGAATAGGAATTTTGTCTCTCTTGTTCATCATTGTTCATGTTGTTTGGTGTTGTTGCTCTAGTAAAGTTAGAATCTTTGATTAGTTGTGATAAAGTTTGTTCCTTTTTATATTAATCCATCTTAATCTTAGTTTAATTAGTTAATATTTTCCTTTCACACAATTAATTGCATGATTAGTTGTGAGAATCAAATTATTGTCATGTTTATTGTTAAAGCATCCATCTTTAATTTATTAATTGCCTTGCCTCAATCGACATGAATAGTGAGTAGTCCCCATTACTTGGGTGCGATTGAACCCTGACATGATATAATTTATCTAATTGAGTCTAATTAAATTAGTTATTGTGCGGGGGTTGTTGAGTTTAAACAAAGGAATTGAATTGTTGAGTCTATTTGGGAATAATTGTCGGTTTTGAACCTTGTCCACCAAAAAAAGTTGGTCAGGTTGGGATTGATTACATCACCCCTCTTGGTCGTGCGCCAACTTGGGTTGAGCCCGGAAGGGAGAACCCGAGTGGGGTGCCTTTGTTTGTCGGTTTGAAGTTCACTTTTGGGAGAAGGGTAGGGATGACTGGGAGTCTATCGCGGGCTTAAGCCCTTGATATTATTAAGTGGTGAGCGGTGTGGGCCCACTTTGGTGAGCCTTGAGTCATGAGTCGGGGGAAATCGGGTCATTAGCCCGGAAGGGAGTTGATTCGGTATCACTAGTGTCTCACCATGAGCCCGGAAGGGAGTTGGTGGGCGAATTTGAGGTGTCTCCACCCAGTACACTTCCCCCTTAACAACTAGTTGAAGGAACTCATGGGTTATTACGAATGTCGGTGGTATAGTCATGCCCTAGGCGTTAATTCATTTGAGTAAAACCGAATTTATTTGCTTGCTCCTTATTTTAGATTTTACTTTAGTTTATTTTATTTCCTGTCCTTTAGTGTAGCTCCTTTGATAATCAATCAACTTGTTTTATTTGACTTAGCTAAACATGTGAACAAAACGATTAGTATTCTACTTGCTGCCTGTGGTTCGACCCTTGATTGTGCAACGAATACGTGCACTTGCGAGTTTTAAACTTTAACCATCATTGGTCCCGGTGAACTTGATGCAAATTATATAGTACGATACCTAATTTGGAAGATATGTGAAAACTTCTTAAACTAATACGGAGTAATATTTACGCATCTATGTAAAACTAATAAGAGACTTCTTTTAACATAGGTAATACAAAGATATCTGATAGAATATATATAACGATCTGACCCTTTAAAACTTTATTCATGGTATATAAATAGATGTATGTTTATTCTTGAAATATAGCTAAATAAATATTTTATTTCTAAAAGATAAGATAGTAGGCTATTACTCTTAAATCTGATTAGTTTTAGATTAATTTTTGAAATTTTCTACATGGTACTCTCGTGTTTTTCCGATTTTTATGTGGTACCCCTCGGTTTTTAAAAAACATCATCGGCACCCTTAACTTCTATAAATTGTCCACAAAATACCCAAACTTATTAATAAAATTTGAGTTTTCAAACGGTTAAATTTAAAAAAGAAAATACACTCAAGATTAAGTAAAAGGAATTTGTCATAAAATTTTGACAAAATATATATCGCCAAAAAACCAATAAAAATTCATAAACTAAACATTTAAAAGTGACCAATTAGATCTTTTTGGGTATTTTAATAATTTTTTTATTAAATGTAAGGGTACCAATGATGTTTTCAAAAGATGAGAGGTACCGCATAGAAATAGAAAAAAACACGAGGGTACCAATGATTATTGATGGATCATCAGTCCTTTTAACATAAAAGGTACTTACTTCATTTTGTATTAATTATATCAGTTGTATGACATCCAAAGAGATGGTTGTATATAGTTACCTTTTTATATTGTTGTACACACCACCGGTTTTTAGTTAATATAAAACGTTATTGTCCAAAATAAACGCGTGATAACTGAGGCTGATCTTGCAAATTAGATTAACCTACAACATCTACCTATATATTCCAGCTTGTAGGCATACGACGGTGTAAAAGCTGAATTGTGGTACACATAACAACATGCATCAATTATATGTGTAAATTGTTTGGAGAATTTTTTTAATCTGATTTTACCATTTGGCTTTTATAATGGCGGTGGAAGGATACTTTTTTTCTTTAATGACGATATTAGAGATAAACAACTTCAATGATGATATGGAATAGTTTTGAATCTGCGTTTCTATACCGTATCAAATGTGTGTGTGCTTAATTAGAGTATTTGCTGAAAAGGTAGGATAACTACTCAACCTTTCTCGTTATTGTTGATAATTGTTTTATTGTTGTTAGTAATTGTGGAATTGTGTGGTTATTTTACATTGGATGAGTATATTTTGGAGAAGGGTTATATTGGCTGTTGGAGTTTATAGTTGCAAGATTCATATCGTTTGTTATTTTACATTGGCATATCATTGGTTATTTCATATTGGCATATCATTTGCATTGGATACCTCAGTTTCTACGGGGATGATGGATACTGTTGGAGTATTTGTCCTAAACAATAGTGTGATCACATGTTTAAATCTCAAATTAAGAATACGTAAGGGATGATTCATTTATATAGTCCAATGATCAACATTAATCAGTAATGATTGGCTAACTAGAGTTTGACATTACTATCGTTTGACGGTGGTGATCAGTTGATCCCTTAAGGTCACACCTAAAGGATGAGACCCAAATAAACAATTAATTAATTGTATTCGATACAGATTAATTAATCCCTTATTTATATGAGTTGGATTTTGTATCTTATTGTAATGTGATTAAATAAGATTCGATTTAGTGGATTAATATATTAATTTACTAAATTATGTTTAGGTTTTATAAATATTTCGAGGTAGAGGTAATTAGTTATTTGCATTTACAAGAGGTTGTAAATTTAACTAACTAGCTATTATGGGATCCATTATATGTTGATATAATGGTAAAATATTACTCAATAAGTTGAGTGAACATATATGTTTATTAATTTGTCACATAATTGTTTTATGATCAAATTAATATTTAATTATGTAAGATAATTAAACATAAGACTTATAAGCATTTGTGGGACAAATATTATAAGACAAAAATGGACCAAAATAGAGCATGGCCACCGGTTTTTAGAGTAGATAGGACACTTGTCCTAAGTCTTCTATTTTGCCTAAAAATATTATGACACAAGCACCACTTGTGATGTTGCCTATAAATAATATGACATTACCAATAAAGCATTTGCATGTGATTTTTGAGAAGACAAAAATGCTCTATAAAGAGCACTTTGGCCGGAACTTTCAAAATGAGAGAAGAACATTTGTTCTCAATGTTTCTCATTTTATTCTCTCTAAATCCTCATCTCTTCCTTACATGCAAAAACCTCAAAAACCTCTCAAATACTAATATTTTTTATATATTACTAGTGTAGTAATATTAGTAATATTAGTAAATATTAAGGGTGCATTACTACATAATATCTAGTTAACATTAGTAATAATTTTGGGTTAAATCTTGGGTGCAATCAATAGGAGGGCTCTTAATATAGAGTCTTGGAAGATTATGCTAATACTTATCATAGCTCAAGAACAAGTGACGGTAGGAGACCTTACTTGTGCCCATTTCGTGCCATACAACAATGTAAGAACCATTGTTTTCTTATTTTATCTCTATTTTTGTTATGCATGCACTAGATCCACTATGACAAATTTAATATGTGTTTAAATCACTATTAGAAATGTCTAATAATAAGTATATGAACCTAACAATTGGTATCAGAGCATAGGATGTTGCATGCATAATCGATTTAGAGTTTTTTCGAGTTATTAGTAACTTAATTAAAACTAAAAATTTGTGATTTATTAGATAAAGCCACGAAATATTGATGCATATTGTATATTTTGGTCCTAAAATTTATTTAGGTCATTTTTATGATTTATGGTATTTTATTGCTCATTTTAATGATTTTTAGTAATTTTATTACATTTGTATGACTAAAATGGTATTTAAAATGCTAAAAATAGTTAAACATAATCTATGACCTTGAATTTTTTATATGCCCTCACATGCATATTTAACTTATTGTATGTAAAATTTCGTATAAATTTGATTTATTTTGCATGATTTATGATTTTTATAAGATAAAAATGAATTAAATGGAGGTAAAATGGTTAAATATAGTTAAAATTTGAAATAGGCCATGAAATTTTAATATGTTGTTATATGAACATTTTACTCACTGTGTGTAAACTTTAAGATGAACTTGATTCATTTTGCATGATTTATGAATTTTTAGAGTAAAAATAACATAAATAGTGACTATTTTAGGAAAAATAGCTAAAATAAATTACATGGCATGAGAAAATTATTTTAGGTTGAATTTATATTCCACTTATTAGATCTAAAGTTATAAAAGTGATTAGATTAATTTTTGTATACTTTAGATGTTTTATTTGATAAAACCGATAAATCGCAACTACATTTTTCTCGAAATAAATTCGAAAATTTTAACCATTAATTTTGACATTATGAGTGTCATGGATATATTCCAGAATGTTCAAAACTTTAAAATTCAAATTTTAAAATTATTGTAATTTAATTTGGATTTATTTCATAAATGTTATGATTTTGGGGTCAAAATGAGCATAAAATTAAATTAAGTTGAATTATTGTCAAAAATTATGTGATGACTAACTTTTTACACCAAGAGTGTTAGGATAATTAACTTTGACTAAAATTATATTTTAGTATTAATTTACGATTTTAATAAGTTAAAATCATGAATTTCCATAAAACCGGGTTATATGATTGATATAAGTTAAATAGGGCGATTTGACACATAATTTGGCATGATAGACACATATTATAATGCTGAATATTTCATTGTTGAATGTCATATTTTATTTTTGTAATTTTGAATTATGTAATTTTATCTTAGTATGGCCTTAGTTTTAATCAATATTACCCGTAATGTAAGGGGATATTGATTCGGTTGTAATTTAATGTGATCTCGTATCACTTTTATTTTTACTAGTTTTTGATATTACAAGTGTATAATAGTAATAGCTATGTATTTTTATTATTATTTGTAATCCCGAAGTTCCTTCAAGACGGTGCCATTCGGAAAGGCGTTCCGACAAAGACGGTGTTCTTGGGAGGCGTGCTACTTGAAGATTCAAGGGACCAAAGGAGTTGGTTTCAGAATTTGTAATAGATTATTTGATTTTCTATTTTAGGATGGCCATACTAGAAATTTATTATTTGCTTTGCATTTCTTTTAATATGTTGCAAGCATTGCCAAATCGCCATAACAACACATGCATATCATATCGAGTCATCGACCGTGTCAATTATAATTATCGGGAATTCGTTTTTTTTTTAGTTCACTTAAAATAGATAGATAATAAATTGACATGACCTATCATTAAATTTTAAAATTTAGATTAGCCTTACCAAATAGTAGGACCTATGAATCCCCGTAACATTCTGGGTAGATTCGGTTTTTTCGAGGTGCCTTCATTTATCATTGGGTAAGTGGGGTAATAAAACATTATTACACGCGAAATTTGGTTGGTCTCAATGGGATATTATGACTAGTATTATGTTCCGGGGCTAGAGATGGGTTTTATGAAAAACATCGACCGAGAGTTCTAAAGTAGAATAAATTAAAGAGTTAATTCACCAAATTTGTATAAAGTATGGGATGTATCGGTTTCCCCGTGCCCATATTTGTATAAAGATGGATCTCGGAATCATTTATTATAGTTGGGTAGAGGTCACTATATAAATGCTATACTTGTATTTACAAGTATTATAACGATAAATGTTAATTTTTTCCTTCATCTCCGTTTTTGTAGTTATTTATCCGCAATGGATTCATCTAATACTCTTACACCGATCACCATTAATTCGTGGCTCCAATCATTCAATGAAAAGTGCTCCTTGTATGACAATGATACGACTGGAGAACTACGCTTTGACATTAGTGAGGATGGAAATCTTTGCTACCTTACCACCTCCATACATCCCACTCCCATATTCATGCTCACCTCTTTGGTAAAAGAATCTTGTGAGAAAAATCTCACAAAATCCATGACATCCTTGTTTGTAGAAGCAAGGAGAAATATCATATTGAGTGGCAGTTCTAGCAAGAATGTCCTTGCAACTGAAAGGATTAATGGTATTATTAAAGGAAAGGCAAAGAAGGGAAAGAAACCCAAACCCGATAATGAATTGGAAATGGATAGTGAGATTACCAAAACCAAAACCAAGACGGGTGCCCAATCCTACGATCAATGTCATTATTATAATGTCATGGGCCATTGGAAGCGAAATTGGCCCAAGTATTTGGGAGATATCAAAGCTGGACCTGTCACTCTAGTCAGGGTTAAGTAATGTGGAAGCACTTAGCAAAGGTGACGTGGATCTCCGATTAGCAAATGGATCTAGAGTAGCCGCCATTTCAAGGGAACCTATCTGATTGCCTTAGCTAAGTGATTTTAAGTTGCATCTACATAATTGTTATTATGTACCCACTTTGTGTAAAAACATTATTTCCATTTCTATGTTAGACATAGAAGGATTTTTCTTTTGTCATAAAAAACAATCGTTGTATTTTGTTTAAAATGACTTGGTCGTGAGCCAAGCCACTTCTATAAATGGTATTTATGTTTTAGACACTTTCAACTCAACTAAGGATATCTATTACATACAATCCAAAAGACTCAAAACAAGTTACCCAAATGAATCGTACATTTGGCATTATTGATTAGGTCTCATAAATGAGAAACGCATTAAAAGGCTAGTGTTGACTGAAATTATCAAACCATTTAATTTCTAATCATATGGATTATGCGAATCTTGTCTCCTTGAAAAATTATTGGAGCCCCCTTTAGTGGTAAAGGGACACGAGCATGTGATACGTTGGGACCAATGCATACCGATGTATGTGGTCCAATGAGCATCACCGCAAGGGGAAATTATGACTACTTCGTCACTTTTACTGATGATTTAAGTAGATATGGGTATGTTTACTTAATCAAATATAAAAGTGAAGCATTTGAGAATTTAAAGAATTTCTAAATGAAGTAGAGAACCAATTGAACAAAAGAATTAAAGCGTTACGATCTGATCATGGTGGCGAATATCTAAGTAATGAATTACATTCTCACTTATGGATTATGACCTTGTGTCACTACCTATAAGATCAAACTAATATGAGTCGGATTGAGTTATCGAACACACTTTTGGGGATTTGCAATTCAAAACGGACACATTATTTTAAACGAAAGGTCAACCTGGAGATACCTAAAATAGCAAGTCTATTTAACAAATGACATGGATCAGATTCGCATATTACATGAATCAAGCTGCCATAATAGAGCTGGTCTTTTTATGAGCTAACACGTCAGTCTAGATGAACTTCTATTACTTCATCATATATGTTTTTAACTCACAAAAGCTATCTCTTAAGAAGATAGAAGTGTTTCTAAGAGATAGAGTGGGAGTAGATCGTCACAAACATGTCTTATAGTTAATATGTTACTTTTGAAAGTAATGGAACTATAATCTATTGAGATAGAGTGGGAGTAATGTACACATTTCTTATTGTTAATAAGTTACTTTTCGAAAGTAATGGAATTATGACCTATTGAATGATCAATTGCGAGTAGTCCCAAATCGACTTTGTTGCATAAAAGCCATGGCATTACAATCCAAAAATTTTATACTCAAGAGTAGATTTACTTTAAGGCGACAGTCTCTTTAAAGTAAGTAGAGCTTTAGACTACCTAAAAGCATAGATTGACATGAAGATGTTAATCAAGATAAATCATGTTAGGAATTGCCACATATCATTTTGATGAAAAATGGCAAATGATACTAATTTAAAAAAATAATAATAAAAAAAAAATCGTTTTTCTAAAATGGGAATTTAGAGAAGGATGTGTATGAAACACAAAACCTTAGATAAAGATCTAAGAATCCTAACATATTATGCAAAGCTTACTTAAGCGATCCTAGAATGGTCTTAAGCAAGCATCAAAGGATTGTAATTATCATACTTTCGTTCATGTGATAATTGAGAATGGTTCCATTCACATTGTTGGAAAATCATGCTTATACATGAAGTTAAGTGGGAGCCAGAATTATTTTTTCCATGTCTTATATGTTGATAACATATTACTCATTAAGAATAATGTACCAATGCTCTCCTCTGTGAAAGAGTGATTGGGAGACTGGGAAAAGGTACAAGTATTCTAGATTTCTGAATCTATGTGTTAAATTTGAGAGAATATTGGTATAGAGTCGAGAGCCTTATGATGATAAGTTCTTTCATATCTGTTTAACATCAACAAGGTTTTGTAGGTTATTCATATTGATGAAAGTGGAATTACTATGATAGAGTCATAATCATTCACTGAACCTAATAAGTTGTTGATCACAAGAAATCGATTGCTAATGTTTCCGCCATTAGAACGATCATGTATGCCATAATATGCACATGCCATGATGAATCATATGCTTGGAGCATAATAAGTCAATAACAAGTTAATTCGAATGAAGGTCTTTTGAAAGCCTTAAGGAACCTCCCTTAAGATTCTTGAAGAGAACGGGGGATTCGTTCTTATGTTTGGATGATTGTAGATACCCACTATCTGCACCTTCCAAAACCACCCAATGATGAACGGACTGTAACGTGTTTTTGATATGCGTGCGTGGATTGGCTATACATGAGATGGTTTAATGCACTACTCGAATATGAAAAATGTTTTCAAAAGTTTCCTAACTTCATTTGCATTATAATAACACTATTTAGAGTTAAAATCGTCTTCGAACCCAAAACCGACTCAGAAACCCGCAACTCGAGTCAACCTGAGTCAACCCGAGTCAACCCAAATCTCGAATGTCAAAAATAATGCCATGAATGCCTTTATCATGTCATTTCCATTAAAATGACCCTAATTAGAGTCAAAACCGACACCGAGCCAAAAACCGACTCAAAATTCAAATCCCGATTCAGACGGGTCAAACCCGAGTCAAGCACACAAAACACCTACCTCAAGTAACACCAAAATCATCTTATTGGCCCATATTGTTACACGACATCTTATATGAATGCCACATATCAACAATGGATGGAGAATTGGCCACGTCCAAATTGAAAGGGACAATACACCCACTTGTATCTCAAGGTAGCTCGCGCCTCTTTAGGGTGTCTGCTTAGCCTCTTAGCAAACACAACCGACCTACCTCCCCACATTTCTCTATAAATACCACCCATTACACACCATAACACCCACGCGAGCGTCCGCCCCCTCACCTCTCTCTTAAACTTCTAGACTCGACTTCTTAAATCACAAAATTGACACGTGTTTTCGACCTACCGATCGTAAACACAAGCCTTACACATTTTGTTTAGTACCGTCGCCGTGAATTCGACCGACCCATTCGATCAACTCAACATTAATCAACATTTTTTTCAACAACATATTTTCATCTCACTTTCAAAACAAAATCCTTTTTTAAGGCACTCTTTTAAACTTCTTTGATCGCGATTAGTCACAACGAAAAACCGTCTCTAAAGTCGTCTACTTCGCAAAACATCAATACACGTAAGTTTGAGGGTGTAAATATCTCACTTATTTCATGTCTCTACTATTTTTATGAGTTTATGAGCATGAACAATGCATAACTCGATTCAAATATAGGTTAGACGAGCCAAAACCGAGTTTTGGCCTGAGACAGAAGCCCTTTGCTATGCAAAGAAGCTCGCGCCTCTTGTGGGTTCTCGGGTCAGACTCAAACGTGTTTGAGTCTGTCTTTCCTCCATTTCATTTTCTTATTTGCAATTGGTTTTTACCATTTCAAATGTTTCAAATCATTTTCATGACAACCTTTTTAACCATAAATCATAATCACCCTTGGTTCCTTATACCATGACGGTTTAATCCGTGACTCGGTGATATTATTAGTTAATTACGTTTTAATGGGTATTTTAACACCCTTTTCTTTTATTTACCATTTTTCTCATTTGTTTACATTTGTAAATATACTAGTCATAATTCATAATCATCTGTGGTTCTTTATACCATGTCGGTTTAATCCGATTACGATGATTAACTTGACTAATTACAAAGAAATGAACTTAACATAATTAGTTCAAATCAAACATTTTACATTTTTATTTGTAAACTATGCTTTTCAAACTTGCAAATCCGACAACGAATATTATTAACAGAATAGTAATATTCCGAGTCATGCAAATAATATTTGCAAATCATTCGTCACAAATATGGTTTTAAATAGCCTTTTTAACAACCTTTTAAAACGGTTTAAAACAACCTTTTTTATAACCAGGAGATGCCCCTTTGGTCGTCGTCTGACTCGCGCCCCAAGAGGTCGTCTATTTTCATGTTCTAAAACTTGGGCAGATACCTTTATCTCGCCAATAGGCTCGCGCCTTAACAGGGCTGCCTGGCACTGCTCTGGCCCATTTTGGTACTTGTCTAGGACGATCCCGATTACGGTTTATCCGAATACGTGACGGATCAGAATGACGAGTTTGCATTTTATACTTTATCTTTTAAACACACTTTTTCAAATAAATGGATTGTGTTAAGCATCATTATCCGAATTTGGTAAATGGATGTTTAATTTCCATTTTCACATGCAAATCAATCTAAATCCAACTTTGACACCAATTTCTTGGTACATGGATAAACAAACCGACTTAGCAAACTTTCACATGTCAGGTTAAACTTTTGGATGCGCATTCATGCATTTAAACCGTTTTATTAACTTTAGCACTTAAACAACCACGATCGATCAGTAGAGGCCGCTAACGCGGGCGGGATTGGGTGTCTCATTAAAGGGTTTCCCAATACGTACCCTCACCCCTTACTCAGAACCTTTGGATAGTGGATGACCTTATCCGGGGCGTATGAGAGTCATTTTAGGCATAGAATGCTAAAAGGGGGACGAGTCCTTATCTTAGTACCTATGTCAAACACTGTTTTGTGCTTCGTTTGACCGAGGTATAAAGGGGATTTCGAACGGGTTCCAGGCATCCCATAATTGCTTGGTGGCAACTTCGAACATCTCTAGATCGTTTCGAGACCTTTACCGAGAAGAAACTGACCGAGCTAAAGCGATCCGGTCGAAAGCATTTTTACGCCGCCGAGTGTGGCTTTCAAAATACCGCTGCATGTCCACAATTTGGCTTGGCGTACAAGTGGCCCATGACCGCAGATCGGTAGGTGGCCCAAATCCATAGACCGGCCTGTGGCCCACGTCCACAGATTTGGCGACTCCGCTGGGGAAAACTAGGACACTGGTGTCTTTGTGATCCTTAGAGGTGAAACTCGAACGAGGTCGTGGTTAAAGTGCATTAATTGATATTACGGTCATAAGTCGAGTTCCTTGTCCGGGCCCACAACCTAACCTTTATGGACCAATTGGCTCGTCTCATCGGCGTGAGTTTTCTCATCCCCGCGTTTTGAATCCCGATTAAGTCAAGCATACCATTGACGTTACACATTTCTGTTTCTTCAAAGAGCTTTCATCACCTTCGAGCACAAGGCTAGGGCACCCTCCTTACACATTTTGTTTGGATTGGTATCCCTCTCGAAAATCGGGGTTTGATTGCTTGGTGTGTAACCCACCCTTTTAAGCCAAAACCCGTGTCAGCATTATGCATAATATAATGAAACTGCGAGTGCTTATGTGTTATGTGATCATAAGGCCTTCCGTGTCATTTCAAACTTTCAAAAACATATTTCGCGCCGTTATAATGGCCGTTTCAAACCTCGGTCTTTCGCCGACCGTTGCAAACCTTTTTATGCCGTCCTAATGACGACTTTCAAAACCGGTTTTCTACAACCATTTCAACACACCTTTTTATGCTGTCCTAATGACGACTTTCAAAACCAGTTTTCTACAACCGTTTCAAAAAAACATTTCGCGCCGTTATAATGGCCGTTTCAAACCTCGGTCTTTTGCCGACCGTTGCACGCCTTTTTAAGCTGTCGTAATGACGATTTTAAAACCTGGTTTTTATAACCATTTCAAATCACCTTTTTATGCCGTCCTAATGATGACTTTCAAAACCGGTTTCTACAACCGTTTCAAAAACGCATTTCACGCCGTTATAATTGCCATTTCAAAAGTTGGTCTTTCGCCGACCATTGCAAGCCTTCCTAGGCCATCGTAATGAAGCTTTTCAAACCCGGTTTTTACAACCGTTTCAAAACACCTTTTTAGGTTGTCGTCGTAAGACGATATTCAAACCCGGTATTTCACAACCGTTTCAAAAGCACCTTTTTAGGCCGTCGTAATGACGATTTTCAAAACGGGTTTTTCACAACCGTTTCAAACCTCGGTCTTTTGCCGGCCTTTTCATAACTTTTTGTGCTGTTATAATGGCCATTTCAAAACCCGGTTTTTATAACCAATTTCAAATGCACCTTTTCATGTCATTGTAATGACAATTTCAAGCCTTGGTTTTCACAAACCATTTCAAAATACACTTTTACATCATCATAATGGCCATTTCAAGCCTCGGTCTCTCGCAGACCGTTGCATTCTCAAAGCACCATTTTACACCGTCGTAATGACGGATTCTACCCTATAATTCTTAAAATTCGAAACCAATTTTCAAAGAAAAACGTTTTTCAAACCGTCGTAATGACGATTTCAACCCATACAACCTTCCAAATTTCAAATGTTGTTTTCGAAATCAAATTTAGCTTTTCTAAGCCGTCGTAATGACGATTTCAATTCTCACAAATTTCAATTTCAAATCATTTGAAAACAAATTTGACAGTTTTCAAATTTCAATTCAAACTCAATCAATGAAAACAAATTTAACCGTTTTCAAATTTCAAATCCATCTTCAAACCATTTAAAAACCAATTTAACCGTTTTCAAATTTCAATTCAAAAATCAAATCTTTGAAAACAAATTTAACCGTTTTCAAATTTCAAATCCAATTTCAAACCATTTGAAAACAAATTTTAACCGTTTTCAAATTTCAATTCAAAATCAAATCTTTGAAAACAAATTTAACCGTTTTCAAATTTCAAATTCAAACTCAATCTAAAAAAATTTGGCCGTTTTCAAATTTCAAATTCAAAATCAAATTATTTGAAAACAAATTTAACCATTTTCAAATTTTCAATCCAATTTCAAATCCTTTGAAAACAAATTTAACCGTCTTCATGGCCATTGTGATGACAATTCCAAATTCTTCGATTCTCGATTTTCAAATCCGTGATTCAGAATTTCAAAAACCGTCTTCGGAAACAAGACATTATTTTCAGAGCCGCCGCAATCTCAACTCAAACCGTCTTTTGAAAGCAAACCTAAGACAACCCTTTCAACTGGCCGACCTTTTGAAGATCCCTACTCTTCGTAAGCCGTCCATAAAACAATAAATCAATCTTTTGAAAATTTCTATTTTCGAAAATTTCAGTCCACCATTCCGGTTCAGCCTCGAGTCGATTAGAGACCAGTCGATTTCAAGTCAAGTCGTCTAGATAACGTCGAGTCTCTGCCGAAGTTAGTACCTATCTTCTGGTCCAGGTCGTGTCGCCTAATTGTCGAGACATCTTCAATGGCAGTAGGAGAGTCAATACCTCTCGGATATTAAACCCGTCTTTCCCCTACATTACGGGTCAAAGGTCAAGTTTGTGTACATGTCTTGTCTAACGGCGTCACGCCAGCAACAAACCTCCAAATCTCGTCAGAAGTCCTCTGTCTAGACATCACTATGCCAAAGTCGACACTCAAGTCTAAGTTCAAAGTCATGCACCAAGAGTTCAAATACAAGAGGTCATTCACGATCTTTAATGAACTCATTACCCAGTCACACTATTGCGTCTTCACGACATAACTGCCTCTTATACATATGTGTCGTACTTGCCTTTGTTTGTTCAATACCTTGCCAAGACAAGTTATAACGCCTATCGTTATGTTAAATAGGAATATCTTGGGTGCCATCGATCATCAACCAGAAACTCAAGAAGCTGATCAATCTGCATCTGCCATAACTTCTGCCGAAACCAACAACATGGTCCTTCGACTCCTAGCTACCGTGGAAAACTTGAGCACTCGTCTCTCCCAAGTTGGGGACAAAATGATAACCGGGAATTTTCCCTCTACTGATATTGAGCAAAGGGTTAAGCTCCTTGAAAGCCGGCTACTTGACAACAATAAAAACAACCTTCCAGAAAACCCTATTGGACACAGTCAGGAATCTTCCCTAGACTGCTCTCATCTCATCTCTTCTGACGATGAGAAAATTCATGCAATTGATGAGGATGGCATACAAAGCGCTATAATGATGCTCTCCGTCTCCATCAACAACATATTCTCGAAGCTGCAAGTGGCTGTCGATGATTTGAACACTCGGGTAGCTAATTTGGAGAAGAGGTTTGGTAGTACAGAAACGAACCTGACCACCAAGGAGAAAACCAACCCTCCGTTCACCAACTAACAGCTGTTGAAAATGACGAGTCATATAATAGTTCATACACCAATGAACCCACCAATAAAGAACATGAAATGGCTTCACCAAAATCCCCTTCAAAATGCCAAGCAACATCCCAAAAACTTCTTATTGACAACAACCAAATCCTGCTTCCGCCCAGGATTGACAAAAACAAAAACAAAACTCACAAAAACATCCTAAAAACACCAATGTTGGAATCATGGGAAAACATCAAAGGGTATTCACTTATCTGGGAATAACATATGGCACCGCTCTGGGGATACTTGCTTCAGAAGGAATGCTCCAACCTATTGGTCCGACTCCGGACAAACCTGAACACAAAAGAGCCCAATTCTGGGATGGTAATGCCTATTGCCAATATCATCAAGGCAAGGTCCATGACACCAAAGCCTGCTTCAAACTCAATCATGCCATTCAAGATTTGATTGAAGCTGGCAAAATCATAGTCGCACCTCTCAGTAAAGACAATACTCCTGGATGTCTCAAGTTAAACAGCAAGGTTGAGCGTTCTCAAAGGACATTCACCAAACTCAACACAACCTATGCCGCAGCTCTTCAAGAGCTTGTGACTGAAGGGAAGCTACAACCAATCGGGTCCACTCCGGACCCGTCTGAACAGAGGAAACCCCGTTTCTGGGACGGCAGTGCCTATTGCCAATATCATCAAGGAAAAGGTCATGACACTGAAACATGCTTCAAACTTAAACATGTTATTCAAAATATGATTGACAACCATAAACTGATGGCTTCATCCCTATGCCAACCAAGTGATGAAAACAACTCTAATGGACATCTCTTTTGGCAAGGAGATGAAAGCCTCATGGGCTATTGTCCTCATATCATTCCCAACAACGAGAGTGAAGCGCTCAAGTGGGTCAATGCTCAAGACCAGACATTCAAGCCGCTGGATGCTGCGAAGGAGACCTTCAAGGAGGAAGATGATGATTAGGAGTTCGTATCTACGATTGAGTCCGAGTCCGAGTCTTAGGCTTTCTCATATCTATCCTAGTGTCTTTCCTTTTATTCCTAAGAGACAAACTGGGGGCTGCCCCCATGAGTCACGCGTATTCATCGAGTCTGTGCTAACATCTTATTTATCTAAATAAAAGCACGATTTTCAAATATCATATATTCTCCCCTTTACCAAACAAACAACGTGTTCCAATTCAATGTGAGTACACTCGAGTGACGTTCCGTACCGAAGTAAGCGGAGGACTCAAAACTCCATGTCCATTCTCTTTTCCTACTCCATGTCTAGCAATAGAAACCTTTCCTTAGCACCCGATCTAGAACAAGCTCTCAATCAAAGGGATCTTACGAAGAACCTAGATAACAAACAAGAACATCTCCTTGTTCATGGTCAATGAAGGAAGGTAATCCCATTCCCCACAAAAACATCCCATCACCAAATATCAACCACTCACCAACGGGTACATCCCCGTCTGCACCTCTACCTTCCTCGAACGAAGGACGGCAAAAAACCAATATATCCAAAGCAAAACCAAAGCGAAAGGCCAAAATCAAAGGCCCAAGCCAATAGCCATTCACCCAAAGCCAAAGCCAAGGCCAAAATCAAAGGCCAAAGCCAATCGTCAATTCACTCAAGGCCAAAGCTAAAGTAAAAGTCAAAGCAAAAACCAAAGTCAAAGCCAAAGTAAAAGGCTACTTACCCAACGTCAAGGCCAAGACCCAAGCCAAAATCAAAACAAAACAAAATTGAAACCCTTTTCTCAAAAAGGCCAAAATCCAAAGAAAGCATCCAACACACAAAATCCTGGACAAGTGAGTCCAAAATACCAAGTCCAGGACCAACAAGTCCAAAGCCCAGGACCAACGAGTCCAATACACAAAATCCCGGACCGACAAGTCCAAAACACCAAACAAGTCAGTCCAAAACACCAAGTCCAGGACCAACAAAATCCAAAGCCCATGACCAACGTTTCTTCCCTCCAAACTCCGGGACCAACAAGTACAAAATACAAAAATACCAAAACCTAATGTCAAAGAGCTAAAACAAGAGCTCAAGACCCGTCAACTAACAACAAACCCACCACTGCTTCACCCCTAAATCCTTCTAGAGACTGTTACAGGGAGACCTATCTAGGATCCTGGGGATTCCCCTGAAGATCATAACCAACATCGCTTCACCCCTAAGTCCTTCTAGAGACTTTTATAGGGAGAACTATCTAGGCTTCTGAGGATTCCCCTCAAGCTCAAAATATCACACCTTAAACTTTAAGGTCCTGCCATGGGATTCTGATCCCACATTTGTTTACCAACCATTTCGCGTTTAGGCCACATCAAGCCTGTGACCCCATTCCGCACCACATTACAAGCCGTAACCCATCGGCCTAAACACCACAAAATACAAACTCCAGATTTTCATCTGCCAGAAAAACCTATCATTACCAGGCTCCACATTCCATAATGTCGAAGCCATTTTCACCCTGACCTAGATACGAAGTCTTCAAAAAACATTGCTCCCTCGAACGGAGCATGCCCATTTCATTCTTAGCGTCCACTTTTTAGTGTGCTCACGTAACAAGACACATTTTCATAAACTACACCTCTTCGATTCATGATCAAGAGGTATTTTTCTCCAAACAAATTTCAAGTCACCAAACGGAATTTACCGTCTTGACCCTCAACTCCAGATTTTTATCTGTCAAACAAACTATCATTACCAAGCTCCACCTTCCATAATGTCAAAGCGATTTTCACCCTGACCCAGATACGGAGTCCTCGAATGCTTTGCTACCGAGAACGGGACACACCTAATCTACCCTTAGGGTCCACTTTTTAATGTGCCCACAAGATAAGGAACATTTTCACAAATTACACCTCTTCGATTCATGATCAAGGAGGAATTATCTCAAATCAATTTCTCGAGTCACTAAACAGAGTTTACCATCGTGACCCTCACACTTTAAGGTCCTAACAACTAGCTTAGGCACACATTCAGACGAGTCACCAAACGGAATTTACCGTTGTGACCCTCACATTTCAAGGTCCTAACAACTCGCTTAGGCACACATTTAGAACTACGATCTGGTTTCATTTCACTTAACGTAAATACGTAGGCAGTCCTTCAAGGATAGAACCATACCCCTCAAAATCCTTTTAAGGTCCTAACAACTCGCTTAGGCACACACATTCAGAACTACGATCTGGTTTGATTTCTCAAACACGCGAATACGTAGGCAGTCCTATTACGAGGACACAACCACACCCCCACACACATTCAATTTTCACACTTTTGATTTGCAACCCATTGCACACACATACAGAACTACGATCTGGTTTGATTTCGCAAACACGCGAGTACGTAGGCAGTCATATTACAAGGGCACAACCACATACTCCTTTCACAATATTTCCAATTTTCAATCCTCAACACACAGCTCATAACTACGGTCTGGTTTGATTTCGCAAACACGCGAATACGTAGGCAGTCCCCCAACAAGGACACAAGCGCATATCCATCTCAACCGTTAACATCGATCCTCAAAAGCAGTCCACCCAGCTGCAAAATTTAATCTTATACCTCTACACTGGGGGCTTCTTCCTTAAGACGTCGCCCATTCCTTGTTTTGTCAAATTCCCACCTTCTCAATCTGGGGGCTTCTCTTTCAAGACGCCACCCGTCCTTTAACCTCAAACATCTTTTGAGTCTCAACTAAAGTCCAAACTAAACCGCCCACAGTCTACTGCTTAGTTCGGACGATGACAAGGTCTCGGTTCCGCTCTCCGAATCATCATACCTCGAGAAGGGATCTCAAGTAAGCAAACACGGGCAAAGATGTCTGAAGAAGATAATCAATTCATGTTCCCTAGCCAAGCGAACCTTCTACCTCAGGGATTTGATATGCGTTGTCACCATTTCTTGGCTAGGAGTTGCACTTACATGTGCAAAGTCTATCAGAGTCATCCCCGTGTTCTGTCGACACTGCCATTTGCATAACGTTCACGACCGCCTGTTTGTCAGTCTGTCAGTATACGTCTGTGTCACAATGGCACGTGTCTCCAATCTATCAAATCACGGATCTACGAGTAACAAGACTCGCCTTTAAGCTCACAACATTCAAAAATTCTATCTCCCTTCGCGTGAGATATTATATGCTAGTTGCTTATATGCTAACTACCCACATGCTTTTGTGCTTACGTGCTTATATGCGTATGTGCAAGTTGCTTATATGCTAACTGCTCACATGCTTATGTGCTTACGTGCTTGTACGCTTGCATTCGACGTGCTTGTTTATGCGGCTGCGGGTTTGTGTTGTCACTAACCATGCAGATAATCTTGAGAAGACAAACTCGCTCCAACTGAGTACTGGGTTCTTCCCAACAAACGACGAGCCATCAAGTCCAAGAGCTTTAACCCTGCCGATTACATGGCTTACGCTACCTCTCAGCAAGCAGCAACTCATATCCCCGACGAGTCTTGAGAAGTTTCTAACTCCCCAGCAAATGCTGATTTTTAAATGGATGTCACACATGCTATTTTCCACAGTCGATCATTCGACCATAGATGGCTGGCGAGCCTTACAACGCATATGGCTGGCAAGCCTTTGTCCGCAAACAAGATACAACTCAAGGACGTATCCCGAAGATGCCTCGGGTATGACTCCTTTTCACAAGCTGACGAGCCTTTGTCCGCAAACAAGGTACAACTCAAGGACGTATCCCAAAGATACCTCGTGTACGACTCCTTATCACAGCTGGTGATCCTTTATACGCACACAAGATACGACTCAAGGACATATCCCAAAGATGCCTCAGGTATGACTCCTTCCCATGGCTGGCGAGCCTCAAAACGCATCGCCTTCAACACCGGCTGGCGAGCCTTTCCGCGCAAAAGATTCATGGACGTATCCCGAAGATGCCTCAGGTATGACTCCTTCTTATGGCTGGCGAGCCTTTATACATAGTTTAATGGACTTTAAACGACCCGCATCGGAAGTCGACAGACTCTAAAATGTTCCCGACGGCAGGTCCTTGACTCGAATCCCCGAGTCGCCTCGACGTCGCCCTTCCCGACGGCAGGTCCTTGCCTCAAACCCTTTTGAGTCGCCTCGACATCGCAATGGTCTTCAGGTTATAATCTTCGATTGACCTGTGGACATAGCCACCTACACGCCAGGCCAATCTGTGGTGGTATAGCGGTCTTTTCGAAAGGCACGCTTGGCGGCGTAAAAATGCTTTCGACCGGATCGTTTTAGATCGGTCGTTTTCGTCTCGGTAAGGGTCTTGAAACGATTAGAGATGTTCGGAGTCGCCCCCAAGCATTTGTGGGATGCCTGGAACCCATTCGAATTCCACTTTATACCTCGGTCAAATCGAAGCACAAAGCAGCGTTTGACATAGGTACTAAAGATAAGGAAATCGTCCCTCTTTAGCATCCTATCTCTAGAATGACTCTCGTACGCCCTGGATAAGGTCATCCACTATCCAAAGTTTCTGAGTAAGAGGTGAAGGTACGTATTAGGAAGCCCTTTAATCAGACACCCAATCCCGCCCGCGTTAGCGGCCTCTACTGATCGATCTTGGTTGGTTGAATGCAAAAGTTGATAAAACGGTTTAAATGCATGAATGCTCATCCAATAATTTAAACCTAACATGTGAGAGCTTTCTAAGTCAGTTGATTTAATCCAAGTATCAAGTATAAGATGTCGAGTTGGATTAATGGTTGATTTGCATGCAAGACGGAAATTAAACATCCATTTACCGTATTAGGTTTAGGGTGCATAACATGATCCATTTGTCTTAGTAAGGCATTTTGCAAATATGGTTTTGGATAATCAAATAGTCATCTGATCCATCCTATATCCGGGTTAACCGGAGTCAGGATCGTCCTAGACTAATGCTGGAAGGGAACAGGCCCTGTACCAGACGGCTATATGAGGCGCGAGCCAGCCGGCGGTGTAAGGGGCCGCCCTCTGGTTTTGAAAATGAGAAACGGAGAGCCTGTTTAGGCGCGGGTTAGCCCACGGTTTATGTTCCGTGTTCTGACCTTTTAGAAAATGTTATAAAACGTGTTGAAAATGAGTATTTGAACCCGGTTTGATTTGAAGGGGTCGTTTAGACCGCATTTGTTGATTTGAAGAACTAGACTCGAATAATCCTCATTATTTTGATAATATTCGGTGTCGGGTTCGATTTGACGAACTTGACATGAATAGTTTTGAAAATGATTATGGACTAATTGTTTTAAGTCCATTTGAATGTTATTAGTCGGTACTCATCATCGTACCCGGGTTAAAATCCGGCATGGTATGTAGAACCAAGGATGACTTTGTGTTGGTGACTAATTTGTTTGTTTGAAAATGTAAAGAAATAAAATAAAAGGCTTTAAAATACCTTCTAAATGTCATTAACCAAATATTATCACCGAAACACGGATTTAACCGTCATGGTATGAGGAACCAAGGGTGAAAAATGCTTTATGGTTAAAACATGTGAAATAAAATAACAATGGTTCGAAAATACTTGAAATGGTGAAAACCGATTACAAATATGAAAAATGGATTAAGGGAAATGACGAGAACAAACACGGTTGATTTCTGGTCTGAATACCCCATTTAGGCGCGGGCTAGTTGGCGACCTAAGGGGCTTCTGCCTCAGACCAAAAATTAGTTTTGGCTCATTTATTCCATGTTTTGGTTCATGTTATGCATGTTTTATCATGTTAGAGTCATGAAACGAATGAAAAGATAATAAAAGAGGATTTTTACACCCTCATACTTACATGTTTGGTTATGGCGAGTGACCGACGTAAGTGTAATAACTCGTTTGATCAGAAAAAACTCGGTTTAAAACCGTTTTGGTAAGTAAAAAGAGTGTTTTAAGCTTTAGCGATGGTGTAGTGGTCGAAATGGTCGATCAAGTGGTTTAATGCAGGATAACGATACCAAACAATGTCTAAGGCTCGTGTTTACGATCGGTAGGTCGTAAATACGTGTGGTGTTGTGACTTAAGAAGTCGAGTCGAGAATTTTAAGGGAGAAAAGAGGGGGCGGACACTCGCGTAATTCTTAAATGGGTGGCATTTGAGGGGTATTTATAGGATAAATGAGTGGTTGTGTGAGTTTTGAGCGACGTGGCCACCTTGGCTGCTCAAAGAGGCGCGAGCCACGTCGCGGGTCTTCGAGGTGTGTTGTCGCTTTCACAATAAACGCAATCATGATTTGTTCTATCCTAGGTTTTGTAGTCACATGTTTGGTACTTGACCAACATGAATCCGGGAAAACTTAAGGTAAAAGGTTTGAAATGTTTTGTTTTTGGTGGTCGACTCGGTTTGACTCGTTGTTGGAGTCGGGATTTGAATTTTTTAGTCGGTTTTTGGTCAGGTGTCGGTTTGGACTCTAGTTAGTGTCATTGTGACCCCGTCGTCGTGCATTAAACACTCCAGGTATTTTTGAAATGTTTTATTTTCGAAATCGTTTTAAGTTTTCCGACGTAAAGTTGTACACAAACTGTCAATCAAACGCCGCGATTCCAAAACATGTTGTAGTCCGATAATCATCGGGATCTGTCTTTGAAAGGTTGCGGACAAAGGCTCGCCAGCTGCGATAAGGAAATGTACCCGAGGCATCTTCGGGATCTGTCCTTGGAGGATTGCGGACAAAGGCTCGTCAACCACGACAAGGAAATGTACCCGAGGCATCTTCGGGATGTGTCCTTGAGTGTTTGCGAACAAAGGCTCGCCAGCCATGATAAGGAAATCTACCCGAGGCATCTTCGGGATGTGTCCTTGAGTGTTTCCGCACAAAGGCTCGCCAGCTGCGATAAAGTAATGTACCCGAGGCATCTTCGGGATGTGTCGTTGAGAGCTTGCGGACAAAGGCTCGCCAGCCATGATAAGGAAATGTACCCGAGGCATCTTCGGGATGTGTCCTTGAGTGTTTGCGGACAAATGCTCGCCAGCCATGATAAGTAAATGTACCCGAGGCATCTTCGGGATGTGTCCTTGAGTGTTTGCGGACAAAGGCTCGACAGCCATGATAAAGAAAAGTACCCGAGGCATCTTCGGGATGTGTCCTTGAGAGGTTGCGGACAAAGGCTCGCTAGCCAATGGTAAGGAAATGTACCCGAGGCATCTTCGGGATCTGTCCTTCAAAGATTGCGGGCAAAGGCTCGCCAGCCAAGATAAGGAAATGTACTCGAGGCATCTTCAGGATCTGTCCTTGAAAGGTTGCGGACAAAGGCTCGCCAGCCAATGGTAAGGAATTGTACCCGAGGCATCTTCGGGATCTATCCTTGAAAGGTTGCGGACAAAGGCTCGCCAGCCAATGGTAAGGAAATGTACCCGAGGCATCTTCGGGATCTGTCCTTGAAGGATTGCGGGCAACGGCTCGCCAGCCATGGGTACGGTCGATTAATGGACTATGGGAGTAGCCGCGTCGAATGGGCTTGTTTTGAAAGTAGCGAACTAGTGATGCCGCTGAGGGAATAGTGAGAATGGATTTTCACTATCACTGTTTTTGGAATGAGCGGGTTCCGCGAGGAAGCCCCCTGCTGGTATTTGAAAGAATAGTGAATTTGGCATCTTCACCATTCGTCGTTCTTCTTTGAACTTGAAATGGCGGTTTTGATCGCCGTTTGTTTTAATTTTGAAGGAAAATAGCAAATTTGAGTTTGCTATTGCGTTTTGAAGTGACGATTTATATGCCGTCGTTGACATTTGATGGAAATAGTGAATTTGGAATCTTCACTATTAATTGAAGTGATGGTTTATGTGCCGCCGTTGACATTTGATGGAAATAGTGAATTTGGAATCTTCACTATTAATTGAAGTGACGGGTTATGTGCCGCCGTTGACATTTGATGGAAATAGTGAATTTGGAATCTTCACTATTAATTGAAGTGACGGTTTATGTGCCGCCGTTGACATTTGATGAGAATAGTGGAATTCAATTCCCAACTATTATCTTGAAAATGACGGTTTTAATTGCCGTCGCTTAAAATTTGGAGAAATAGCGGTTTTTGAATTTTCGCATTATTATTTTTTTTGAAATTTTGAAGGGCAATGGTGAATTTTGATTTCACCATTATTTTTGGAATTGGCGGTTTTGATCGCCGTTTGCTTGAAAATTTTCGAAAATAGTGAATTTAAATTTTCACTTATTCGATTGGAGGGACGGTTTATGTGCCGTCGTTTAAAGCTTTCGAAAATAGTGAATTTAAGTTTTCACTATTTGTTTTCGAGAAAAATGACGACCTTATATATCGTCGAATGAAAACTTGAAGTTTATCACGAGAAATTGGGCTAAAGCTCAAAATCCGCTGAAAGAGCAAAGGGGAAACCTGGTTTAGGCCCGAGCCACCTGGCGAACCAAAGGGGCTTCCCTATTTTTCTGTAAAAGATGCGAGGTTGGTCCGCATATCAACCTCACTTCATCTTCTTCCTTTTGACACAAAACCCGCAAAAATCGCCATTTGAAGGACCTTTGCTAGCTTCTACTCGTGCCACTATCAACAATGTTATCTCAAGGTAAGTATTTCCTCTTGAATCCATTCAAATTTGTTGATCTTTAGCTTGATTGAATTAGGGCGAATTTTACCCTAAAAACTGAATTGGGCGTTTTTGATTGAGCCTATTTCGAGTGAAATTGATGCTTGCATTAGGTTAGAAACCTGTTTAGGAGTATAAGGGTGCTTTTAGTTTGCATTTTGGTCCCCATTCCCGCTCCCTATGCTCGAAAAACGTGAGTGAGGCGAGAAACCATCTCATTTTGCAATGCCAAGTTTATTTTCTTGGGTAGTGGGTCCCACTAGGTTGCATTGTAGTTGGGAAAACCCGTATTCGCCATTTATGGACCTTCGTTGGATATTTGTGGGCAAAATTGGATTTTTGCCCTTTGTGACGGTCTTACGTCTGACCAAATAAGCGCCTGTTTGGGCTTGAATTGAGTCAGTTTGCCTTGAAATGGACCTTATTGGTAATTTAGGTCGTTTTGAGGCGTGATAAAATCACGTTGCCTTTTTGCGGTCGTTTTCGAATTTTTGACCGGTTTGGGCTCAAATTAGCGTATGAATTGCCTTTTTGAGCCGTAGAAAAATACCCCATTGTGTCGGGAATGTATTTTGGTTTGTAGGCGGACCCTGTATGGGATTTTGACTCGTCTTTTGCTTGAAAAGAGGGGCGAGTCGTTTTTGTGTTTGTTTTTTTTTTTAATGGTTTTGTTTGGTTAGACTTTGGGCGGGATTGCCCTTGTTTTGCATTGCAGGTTGTGTTTTTTTTTTGAATTTATCCATTTCATGCCGTCGTGATGCCAAAATTTCGGCTGACGTTTTTTTTTTGTTTGTAGGAGAGTGTTCGGGACAGGCCGAGTCCGTTGCTGCGACTCTAGAGGAGTTGTTCGGGGCGGGCCCGGTTGGCACTTCGGTTACCACGCCCGCCGTGGTTGTGGAGGACGTCACCGAGGGGGAGGGACCTCCCGAGGAGACTGTTGGGGCCACATGGGCCGTCGAGGAGCGTGGGGAGCCCGTTGTTGGGGCTGCTAGCACTGGGAGAGCTCAGACTGGGGCTGAGGCGAGTACCTCCGGGAGGAGGGTTTTTTCGAGGGAGCGTCGCCCTCGGGCGACTAGGCGGTCGATATGGGATGTCAACAGGGTCGTTGAGTTGGGCCCTACCCACCACGTCGAGTCTCGCGGCCATAAGAGACGGAGAGTGGAGACAGCTGAGGACGATGCTGACGTCGCGAGTAGGAGAGCCAGGCGAGTTACGGCCCTACGGGGGTTGCTTTTACAGGCGGCGCCTGAGTGGGCCGAGGGTTCTGACGGTAGCCAGTTGTTGCTTCGACTGGACCGACACCTTTCCTACCGCGCTCACGAGGGCTTGGTGAATCGTGTTCCCCAATTGAATTTTTTTCATTTTTGAAGTGTCGGGC
Source organism: Silene latifolia (assembly GCF_048544455.1). NCBI lineage: Eukaryota > Viridiplantae > Streptophyta > Magnoliopsida > Caryophyllales > Caryophyllaceae > Silene > Silene latifolia. The sequence continues at coordinate 356,839,576 of NC_133538.1, forward strand.
CTAAATAGGCATTCTGACGTTGTCTGTTTTTTATTTCAGGAGATTGGCACCATGAGGACTTTCTCGGGCTTTTCTACCTGCTTAGGTTTCTAGGACGTTCTCCGAGCCGGGTCGATGGCGTTGATTGAGAGGTCGGCTTTTGGGCCGTTGGTGGCCGCTTGGCGGGACATTCACAGGTCTTCGATTAGGGCGAACTTGTGTTTGATCCGTGCTATGTTGGATCGGTATTGGGATACGACGTCGTCGTTCCACATGGAGTTTGGGGAGGTCGGCGTGACTTTAGAGGACTTCGCCATGGTATTCGGCCTTCCCTGTGGCGAGTTGCCCATTGAGTTTACTGAGACGCCGGATAGAGTGTCCTCTCCTGCGGTCACGGCTTTGATCGGTACTACTTTGCCGGAGCCTTCCGACGTCACTCCGTACTTGATTGCGAGCTCGTACGTGAAGGACCACTTCACTGGGAGGGTGGCAGGTGTTACTCCGGCGCCGTTGGCGAGCCCGAAGGCAGAGGTTGAGGCCGACATGAAGGAGGCGCGGCTGTGGTTGTGGTACTTCTTGGGTGCCACATACTTTGGTGACAAGGGTGAGCGCTTGTCGACCAAGGTGCTTCCTCTCCTTACCGACCTTGACACTTTGAGTCGGTTTGTCTGGGTTATGCCGACTTTCGCGAGCTTCACCCGGTACTTGCACGCGGCGGTGCGTCTGGAGACAGTGGGAGCGGGTAGTGCTCCGGCCTTAGTTGGTCCCGGCCTCATCTTTGAGGTACCAGTTTTTTTTGTGGTAGTTTTTTTTTAGTTTGATTTTGATTTTGATTTTGGCAATTTTTGAGAAATTGGCTGATTTGTGTTTGTTGTGTTTGATTACAGGCTTGGTTGTATGCTTACTTCACTCTTCTGCGTCCGGGGACCTCAGACGGTGTTCCTTCGGCTTACCCTGTCGTGAGGGGTTGGACGGTGGCTCGGAAGAAGTCGATTAAGTCGACTTACGAGGACTGCAGGCGTCATGTGAACAAGCTTCGGGTTGCTGATGTAAGTTCCTGCTCTCTTCCCCTTCTCCTTTATAGAAATAGATAGAGATAGGATGATTAGGTAGCTCATGAAGCCCCATTAGTCAATAGCTTTGTTTTGAATGCAGTTTGTTGGGCGGCCTTGGGAGCACTACACGGGTGTACTGGCTGCCATCAGGGAGCGTTTGCGGCCTCGCAGCTCCCTGCGTCTGTACTTGGAGACGGCTATTGAGCAGGTTTAGTACTTGGGCGAGCGTTTGGTTCGCCAGTGCTTTACCGAGACTTTCGTCGTGCCGGTTGACCCGTCGAGGGTGTTGTTCCAGGAGTCGACCCCTGACGAGGTTGAGGATCACCTTCATGGTCGGGGAGGTGAGAAGTTGTTGCTGCGAGGCGTTGACTACGACACCTTCCGGTTGTCGAGGCTTGCTTGGTACCCGATTGGGGTCTGTTTTCCTCTGTTTTTTTCCATTGCCTCTCCTAATAGGAGGGCTTGTCATCTTTGATGTGGGTCCAAATGGTAGGGAGTCGACCCGCTGATGAGGACTCAGCCCCCAGCTTTCCCGACGGAGACCACTTTTCTGGGGCCGGGTGGTGAGGAGCTTCAGTTGCGCTTACCAGAGCCCGCGGTGGCCGAGGTGACCGATGCCGGCATGGAGTGGAGGTTGATTGTTCTGAGGGTGAGTTCCTAACTTGAACACTTTCTCCGATTATACTTTGCCTTACATTGTATTGAAGGACATTTTTGTTTTGCGGTGTGACGATCGTTAGTCACCGGGCCGGTGGCGGATGGCTAACCGCTGGAGGGCGCTTGCTGGTGACCTGGCTACGAGGGAGGCTCGGCTTTCTCAGGTACGTTTTGTGTGCTGTTTTTGTGTGTTTGGTGTTGTATTTCATGTTTTCAGATCTTGAGGATCTGTTACTGTGTTTTTTAGGGCACTGCGGATCCGGCGGAGCTTGCTCGGATCCATGCTGAGTTGGAGGCAGCCAAGTCGATGATCGCGGGCCAGGAGATGGGGATCATCCATCGGGACCAGGACTTGAGGCGTCGTGAGGACGAAGTGCGGAGTCGAGACGCGGAGATTGCCTCCCTCAGGGCTCAGTTGGCTACGGCGGAGGAAGTTCGCGTCGTGATGGAGGAGGAAACGCTGGAGAGTTCGCCGGAGAGGGAGCCTGAGCAGGTGGTGGTGTCTACGTTGGCGGAGACTCCTAGTGAGACCAGGACTGGTCCGACGGGAGAGGTCGAGTAATTATTGTAGTTTGTCCGTGTCTTGGACTCTTGTCTGTACATATTTACATTTTTCGTGAGGCGGTTTTTATATATGTGTTTTTGGACTGTGGTTTATTTTGTGATTTTTGGCTTTTTTGTGTTGTGTTTCGGAGGAGCGCTGTCGGCTGTTTGATTCTCCTTTTGCTTTGCACCAGTTCCTGCATCGTTAGTGTAGAAAACAGGCAACAGATAGCACATACGCGAAAATGCAGACACGTAGAAGCATTTTGATTGAAAACACGTAAAGCATTTGTTTGAAGATCAAAATTAACCAAGATGACTTGAAGTTAAAATTAAAATTTTGAAATCAATTTTGATAATTCCGTGACAAGTCGTCACGTTCGGAATTCAAAGGGAATGATTTGAAAATTTGAGCAATTAACTCGTGTCGTGAATTAAATTGCGTCGAAATTATTGAAGTTGACTCGAAAAATTCAAACTCAAACCGTCAGGAAAGAATTTTAGAAAAGGGGTTTTTTTTTTTTGCGAGTATATTTGATTTTTGAGGTCAAGACTCGAATTTGTGAGTGCTTGAATTTTTGAGGAAATTTGATGTCGTGTTATCAATCTTCGATTTTGATTTTTGCCGGCAAATTGCGAAAAAGCGAAAAAATTTCGGAATTTCGACTGACGTGGAAACGATCCATCGCGGATCGGGGCGACTAGCCCTTCCCCCCTTCAAAAAAGAATGAAAAATCCGTATGTTTAAATCTGCGTCATAGAAACTGTGTCGGATTTCGTAAAACGCGAAAACAAGGAAATGTGAGTGTGAGGAAACACAAAATGTCCCGGATTATCCCGAAAAGGCGCGAGATTCCTGGCGGGAGGTTTGAGGTGTCAGGAGAAAACACATGTTGAAAGAGACAAGTCAACAGCGGGAATCCTGGCGATGGAAGCCGGCTCTCCTCTTTTTCTGAAAAAATGCGCTGATCATTTTGTATAAATGGGGACGTTTGCGCTTCATTGTTTCATCATCCAAAACACAAAATCATCTCCACAAAACCTCTTCTTCTTCCATAAAAATATTTCATGGATGCTTTTGAGAACGCATTGCGACAATGGTGCCGGGATTTGTCGCCTCCCGAAAAGTAACAACTCGCTTGCATGGGAGTTGGTCAATTGTTGGTGCTTCGTCAAGTCAAGGTGCAACCTTCGTTTCTTGAAGCATGTTCTCGGTTTTGGGATTCGAAACACCATGTTTTCGTTTTCCCGAAAGATGAGCTTTGTCCTCTTGCCGAAGAAGTTGGAGCCATTGGTGGGTGGTCGGGTTGTGCTCCGGTGCTTCCTCCGACTCGGTTGTGCTACAAGGAGAAATTCTATTCCATGTTGGGCTTATCAACAAGCCAAATCAACTTTCTTCTTGCTCCACATGGTGTGGATATGTTGGCTCTTATCAACATCTTTTCAAACCGATTAGATGCTAATGTCTCGGAGGTGGCTAGGAGAAGGGCTCTTGCATTTTGCCTTGTCTATGTGTACCTCTTTGTTGATGTCTTGAAGAAGGAGGGGCCAAGATGCCATGGTAGCATGACCCTTATCCATGTGATTAGGCAAATGGAGCAAGGTAGAGATCCATCATGGTTGGTGCTTGGAGAGATTATCCAAGCTTTGGACAAGGAAGGCTCTTGTGAAGAAGCTCCCTCTTTCGGATCCCCGAGGATCCTTCAAGTGTGGCTATTGGAGAGGCTAAGGTATGTAGAGCCTCCGGTTAATCCTTCTTCTTACTCCTTCTGTCACCTTACTATGAGGAAGAAGTTGTACCCGGATAGTTTTGCTTCCATCGAGGCCTATTGGGCTGCAAGTTTGGCGGAGGAGGGTGGTCCTCATATCCGTTGGGTGGTGTCGTGGTGGCACTTGAGGTCCTTCACAGGGTTGCCCGCTTCGGGTGCTAGTCCTCATTCTTTGATGGTGGTGGGCTTGAAGGTTGTTTCCTTCATATATCCCGAAAGGCTCATGAGGCAAATGGGGCGTCAACAAAAGATGCCCGCTCAAGATACTCTTGTCCAAGAGAATGTTTTCCGGAACTCCGAGCTTGTGGAGTTCTTTGAAAGGTGGTGGGCCACTCGGCCGCTTTGGGAGGTACCAAACCCCGTTGCCACGACATGGGTGACTCCCGCTTATGTCAAATGGTCACAAGCTCCGTCCTTGGAAGAGAGATCCAAATTTCGTAAGGACGAGGTTGTTGACTTGAAGTACCGAGAGATTGGCAAGGCCAACCGCGCCTTCTTTGACGAGTATGTTGATGGTGTTACTCCCGATGTGATGAGACCACCGAAGAGGAGGAGTTCCGGCCCCAAGAATATGGTGGGTCGTGCATTGGCTCGTCTTGGGTCAAATATGGGGTCTTGTGCTAGACCGGAGGCCATCGCCGTCTTAGATCCGTTGAGGATCCGCTCCGAGGAGGAAATCCATGTTAGGCGGGCCAACAAGAGGAGCAAGGAGAAGATGTACCTCGAAAGAAAAGGAAAGGGTAGAATGGAAGAGTGAAGACCTCCATTACCCGTTTTATTATTATGTTGTATTATAGTTGTAGGTTTTTATTATGTTGTACTAGCTAGTTGTTGTGTGTTTTGTGCTAGTTTTATTATGTGAGGTGTGTTAGTTGACACCTTAGCTTTGACAAGTTGTAGACTCGTCGAGCTTTATTTGTTGTTGAAATTGTAATCCCTCCCACTATTAATTAAATAAGAGGATTGCCCGTGTCGAAAATTTTGAACGTTTGTTTCTTCCATCCATTTGGTGAAGGCAATTCGATTTGAATCGTCCTAAACAATTGCACTTGGGAAAGTGGTATTTTGTGGAAAGGGAGAAAAGCTCATTTTTGTATGTTGGTGGGAAAGGGAATGGTTTTCCCTTTCTTCCTTTTTTGGGATGTTTTTGTATGTGGGTAATGTTTTTTTTATTGTGGGAATGGTTGTATCCTTTTTGTGAAAGAAAGGACTGCCTACGTATTCACCTGAAGAGGTGAAATAAAACCATGATCGTAGTTCGAAATGTTTTGTGAATTTGAATTGGGTTTTGTGGTTGTATCCCTCAAGCATAAGAGGGACTGCCTACGTATCCACCTGAAGAGGTGAAATCAAACCATGCTCGTAGTTCAGGGGGTTTGTTGTTTTAGTGCAAATGGACGTTGCCTTTGACAGATCAAAGGACATTTGAAATGGGTGAGGTGCCGCAACTTAGACTCGATAAAACATGCAATTTCAAATCAGAACACGTTAAGGAACTTGACTTGAAAAGGGTTGAGGTCGTTGCTAGTTGTAAAACTAGGCTAGGTCGTTGGTTGCTAGGGTTTAAGGGTAGTATTTCTTGAGTTGGACTAGGTTGGTCGGGTTTGTAAAGTCCTCCCCATCTAGGTCGCTCAGTCTCACTGCGCCCCCCGAAAGTATTTTCTTGACCAGGTATGGCCAGGCCCAGTTGGGTTTGAATTTTCCCCTCGGATCGACGAGTAATGGTGCTCGAACTGACTTGAGGACCAAGTCGCCCTCCTGGATGTTTCTGGGTTTAACCTTCTTGTTGAATGCCCGTTGTATACGTCGTTGGTATAACTGGACGTTGTGCAAGGCGTTGATCGCTGATGATTTCATGGGGTACCCCATATCGGCAGATGATGTTGTTTTGAATGAACTTGGCCACTTGTTTGGCGGTCAAGACTGCATATGACTGAGCTTCTACCCATTTGGTAAAGTAGTCGATGGCGACGAGGACAAAGCAATGCCCCTTGGTGCCTATCGGGTTGACTTTCCCGATGATGTCGATGGCCCTGGTTGAGAAAGGCCAGGGTGACGTCATGGTGTACAAAAGGGATGGTGGTATGTGTTGTATGTTGGCGAAGATTTGGCAATTGTGGCAATGTTTGACGTAGTTATGGCAATCGGCTTCCATGGTGGTCCAGTAGTAACCTAGCCGCATGATTTTCCGTGTAAGCATCATTGCACTCATGTGAGGGCCACATTCTCCGTCGTGAACCTCTCCCATGACTTTTTTGGCTTTGTGATGGTCAATACAAAGGAGGAGAATTCCTTGGGGTGTTCTTTTGTAGAGTTGATTTTGGTTTATCACGAATTGTGATCCAAGTAAAAGGATGGCTCTTTGTCCTCTTTGATCAGAGTTGGGAGGAAATTCGTTTTTGGTTTTGTAATTGAGGATGGCTTGGTACCAAGGTTCATCATGGCTTTCCTCGTCGTCGATAATGGCACAAATGTGAGTTGGCTAGCTCCGTCTTTCGACACATAGGGGCATTGACATCATGTCGTCTGGTATGTTGACGAGCGCGGCAAGTTTTGCCAGGGCATCAGCAAATTGATTTTCCTCTCGTGGCAAGTGGAAGTAGTCGACTTGGTCGAAGAACTCGGCCTCTTGATTGATCCTTGCTCGGTAGGGAGCTAAGATGTCAGATCGGATTTTCCATGATCCGGACACCTGATTGATGATGAGCGAGGAATCGCCGTGGACCCTCAATCTCTTGATGCCAAGTGTGATGGCTGCTTGTAGGCCGATGAGACATGCTTTATATTCAACGGCATTGTTGGTGACGGCGACGTCTATCTTGACCGAGATCGGAACATGTTCTCCCTCTGGTGATATTATAAGGATTCCTACCCCGAAGCCTCTCAGATTAGATGCACCATCAAAGTATAGGTCCCATGCGTCGGAGTCGGCACAAAGGATATCTTCGTCAGGAAGTGACCATGTGTCGGTCGTTGGGTCCTCGTTGACGGGATTCTATGCCAGGAAATCAGCGACTGCTCTTCCCTTGATAACCTTGAGGGGTACGAACTTGAGATCAAACTCGGATAGCACCAGTGTCCATCTAGACAGCCTTCCGTTTAGTACGGGTTTATCGAAGATGTATTTAACCGGGTCCATCTTGGAGTAGATGTGGACTGTGTAGCTGAGCATGTAATGCCGCAGCTTCTTTGTTGACCATACTAGGGCAAGGCATGTCTTTTCCAGTTGGGTATACCTCATCTCGTACTCAATGAACTTTTTGCTGATGTAATAGATGGCCCGCTCTTCGCTACCAACTGTTTGTGCTAGCATTGCTCCCATGGCTGTGTTGGTAACAGTCAGATATAGGGATAGAGGAATCCCCGGTTGAGGTGGCATGAGGACAGGAGGTTTGGATAGGATTTCCTTTATCCTGTCGAAGGCTTTCTGACAGTCTTCGTCCTAATCGGTGTGATTGGAGGCTCGAAGCTTTTTTAATATTGGTTCACAAATCATTGTGAGCTTGGCAATGAAATGGCTGATGTATTGGAGCTGACCGAGAAATCCCCGAATCTCCTTCTCGTTCCTAGGCCGAGGCATTTGTTGAAGGGCTTTGATTTTGGTTGGATCAATCTCAATGCCTCTCTTGCTGACGACATGTCCCAAGAGATTTCCGTAGGTGACCCCGCATGCACACTTCTGAGAATTTAGTCTCATGTTATATTTCCGCAGACGAACGAAGAATTTCCGGAGGGCGCTGATGTGGCCGTCCCTTTCTTTTGATTTGACAATCATGTCATCGACATACACCTCTACCTCCTTGTGCACCATGTCATGTAGGAGAGTAGTAGCGGTTCTCTCATAGGTTGCTCCGGCGTTTATGAGGCCGAAAGGCATAACTGTGTAGCAATATGTACCCCATTGTGTAGTGAACGTAGTCTTGTGCATGTCTTCCTCAGCCATTTTAATCTGGTTTTACCCAGCATACCCGTCCATGAAGGATAGGAGAGCATGCTCGGCAGTGTTGTTCACCAGAATGTCAACATGTGGCAAGGGGAAGTCGTCCTTTGAACTCGCCTTGTTCAGATCCCTGAAATCGACGCAAACCCGAATTCTTTCGTCTTTCTTTGGTACGGGCACAATGTTGGCCACCCAATCCGAGTATTCAGACACTTTGATGAACCTAGCCTTGAACTGTTTGTCCACTTCTTCCTTGATTAAGGGCCCACTCAGGACGCATCCGGCGTAGCTTCTGCTTCACATGTTTAGCCCCAGATTTAATGGGTATCCGGTGCTCTGCAATTTCCCTGTCAATCCCAGGCATATCTCTGTAAGACCAGGCGAACATGTCCTTGTATTCGTGGAGGAGGTCAATGAACTGTTATCTTTCCGAGGGGTCCAGGGTTGTCCCTATCCTAAGTTCTTGAGGTGTGTTGTCGGTTCCTACGTTAATAGGCTCGGTGTCCTCAATGATGGGGGTTCTAGTTTCCCGCTTGTCAAGTTCTTTGGCTAAGTGAGGTGGGTAGTTACTCAAGTCAAATTCCTCAGAGTCATTCAGAATTGCATTGCAGTTAAATTGAGACGAGTCATAAGCAAACTTAGCGTTCATTAAGTTGACACGAGCGAAAAGCTCGGAAAGGACAGACATCTCGTGGTCAGTCAGAGGCGACACAACAGAGGAGGTAGCCCCTAGAACAGGCTCCAGGTTATCACCTTTCATGGGAGTGGGGGTGACCCTAGTAGACTCAGCCTCTGAATCAGCCACGACTTTGTGATAAAATAGTGGGAAGGGGACCTTGACTGGGACATCAGAAGTGTTAGGAGCTATGACAGACTCTGACTCTGACTCAGACTCAGACTCAGACTTGGATCCTTCTTCACTTCCCTCCTTGAACATAGGGCCTTCTCCAGTTGTTATCTTGAGAATGCGGCCCTGGCGATCGGTCCACTTGACGGTTTTCCTCCAGCCCTGGGTGGCTTTCTCCGGGTCAGTATCGGAGATCAAGGCGGTTGGATCAAATTGATTGTCTTTCAGGGCGATGTTGATGATGTCCTCATAGTCGAGGTGTTTGACGTTATCTTCCCCAAAGAGGAGTGTGACAGGTTATCCGTCAAGGCATGGTGACGGCTTGGACTCAGTTGATGCAGCTTCGATGTTGTCGGGGATAAAGTAGCAGTCCTGGAAGACTTCCACTCCCGGGTACCTAGCCTTCGCCACAAAGTCATAGATTGGTTCCGGAAAGCCGTGGTAGAGCTCGGACTCTCCCTCGGGGACAAAGTATCCGTTGAGAGTCAGGTAGTAGGGATGGAGGATAACCTCGTGCTTCTTGCGTTTTCGGACTAGGAGGTTCATGCCCCGGATATCTTCGTCAGTAGGTTCGTATCTCAGCCCGAAGGGAATGTTGGGGACCTTAGCCTACTTCAAGGGAGGCAATGGGTACTTTAGTGGATTGAGCGGAAAACCCGGGAAGTAACCCTGACGCATCATGATATGGTTGACCGTGAGGTTGGTGAACGGGTCGCAATCAGAGGGCGTCAATTCATCAGTTATGGCGTTTACGGCTTGGAAACCCCACATTTCATTGTCGTCCTCCTCAATGGCTTGGGAGGCTATCCCCCTTCTCATAACTGCTTTGATTGGGGAAGCGGGAATCATGATTATTTTCCCGTTGAAGGGGACCCTGATCTTCTGGTGGAGAGTTGAAGTGACCGCCTTGACGGCGTGAACCCAGGGACGCCCCAGGAGCATGTTGAAGGACGCTTCGGTGTCGACCACTTGAAAACTGGTTTGTCTTTCTAGTGCTCCGGTTGCGACGGTCAAAGTGATAAGCCCAGTGACCTTGCGACGAGTGTCGTCGTAGGCGCGTACTCCTTGATTCGTTGGGATCAAATCAGATTCCTTGATACCCAGCCTGTGGGTAGTTTTGAGAGGAATGACATTCACGGCGGAACCGTCATCCATGAGGACCATGGGTATATTTTTCTGGAGGCATTGTACGATGATATACAGGGCCAGGTTATGATTGGCTCCGAACGGAGGGATGTCCTCATCGGAGAAGACGATCGGGTTGTTTAGATCGGGGGCGTCTCTCGTCATGTGCGCCACTATTTCTTCTGGGGAAGAGGTGGAGGGCACGATTAATTTTCCCAAGGCCTGCAGCAAGGCCTATCGATGCTCAAAAGACGTTGCGATCAGTTGCCAAATTGAGATTTTGGCTTTTGCTTTCTGGAGCTATTTCAGGATTGAGTTCTCGGGGGCCTTTGGTTGAGTGTCCACCTCTGGGACGATTTGGTCATTCGTTGTTGGAATGACCGTTGGGTTGTTCGGATTTTGATAGGGACGTCCGGACCGGGTGAGATGTCTGATTTCTTTCGCCCGCTTCTCCTTCCCTAGGAGGATATAGACATCCTCAACATAATCTCTCCATATGCCGTTAATTTCGGAGTCTCGGGGATACCTTGGAGGGGTATTCCTCGGTGGGTAGTTCTTGTGGGGAATATTTTTGTGAGGGCGATTTTTATGGGGGTAGTTATTTTGGGGGTAGTTATTTTGAGGGTAGTTATTTTGAGGGTGATTTTCGTGAGGTCTATGCCAGAATGGTCGCGGGAGCAATCCATCCTGGGGTGGGTAGTTTTGAATGCTTGGGGAGTTCTCCCTTGGGCGCGGTGTTGGGGGATTGAAGATTAGTCGACGGTAGGCGTCATCGAGTCGGGTGATTCTTTCAGAGAGGCTGGCTATGGCCTCTTCAACTTGCTGAAACATAGTGAGCATAGTGGCAGCACTAAACACAAACACTCCGTCTGAAGGATCCTTTTCCAAAGCATTCACCTCGTCGTCAATTGGCAGGATGAGGTGAGAGGGGTCTAGGGTCGGCTCATCATCATAAATGGCGTGAATTCCTAAAGGATTCGTCTTGTTGTTCGGTTTAGTTGGTGGGGGTAGTGGCAAATCTCCTTTCTCAATCATGTCTTGAATGAGGTGCTTGAGTTTGAAGCAATTTTCGGTATCATGCCCTTTCCCTCGATGATACAGACAGTAGGCATTGGGGTTCCAGAATCGGGACTTCTTGGTGTCGCTCGGATCCGGGGTGGGTCCGATCAGTTGTAGCTTCCCTTGGTCCATGAGCCTTTTCAGGGCACTTGCATAAGTCGACCCTATGTTGGTGAACACTCTTTGGGGGCGCTCAGTTTTCTTAGCAGATGGTTAGACGAGGTTAACCTCATCGATCTTGTTTGTCTGGCCATAAGGGCGAGATTCGGTTGAGGTGGATCCCTGGTAACCTCTGTCAGTGGTCTTGGCTAAGACACCCTTTCGGAGGTCGTCCTCAATACGCGTCCCCAGAATCTGCAGATCTTGAAAAGTTTTGATATTCTGATACCTCAGTAAGTTGGCATAAACCGGTCGGAGATTGTTGACAAACTTTTCCACCAGAGTTGATTCACTCGGCTTACTGACCAATTGAGTACTCACCCTCCTCCAACGGGTTAGGAACTCAGTGAACCCCTCCTTGTCGTTTTGGGTTAACACTTCGAGAGTACGGGTGGTGGCCTGGATCTCGACGTTGTCGGCATACTGTTTGGCAAACTCAACTGCGATCTCATCCCAAGTAGTAAGGTTTTTCGGATCCAAGGAGTAGTACCATTGGCGAGGAATCGGCTCTAAAGAGGATGGGAAGATCTGGGTAAAAAGCTCCTGCTTGACCCCCGTAATGGCCATGTAGTCTTTGAAAGCATGGATATGGTTGAGTGCGTCCTCCACTCCCTTGAACTTAGGCACATCAGTCAGGGTGAAGTTGTCAGGTAACTGGTCCCCAACGGGTTCGAACCTTCGGTTGTTCTCAAGATGGATATTGTTACCTCGGGCTAGGAGCTGTTCTTCCAAGAGCTTCAGCCTCTTCTCAGTTTCAGTCAGAGGTGGGGTATTATGTTCCCCAGTTTCTTTGTTCTCCAGGGCGTCGATACGGGTCTTGACGCGATCCAGGGTGACCTTAAGAGCGGTAAGAAGGCTGGCTAGCTGATCAGTTGTGACATCTTTGTTGTTAACATTGTTGTTGTTGGATGAAGCTGAAGACGGGGCCATGGCTCTGAGGCAGAAAAACGGCTCACATTACAACTCAATCCGACACGGTTCCAAGACTGAACGCAGACAACACAAAGGACGAGACAAAGACCAGACTCAACAAGACAGGGTGACGCAATTGGACGGGTCTCGTGGTGAGACGACTCATAAGTAAAGACCCATAAGTACGTTTGCTTTGACTCGATAGACACAAGGCGGAATTGGAATGGTGGACTGAAGTTTTCGAAAATAGAAATTTTCAAAAAGATTCTTTTGTCGCTTTAATAGGCGGTTTCCGAAGGTAGAGATCTCCGCAAGTCGATCAGTTGAAAGGGTTGTCTTAAGTTTATTTGCAAAAGACGGTTTGAGTTTGAGTCGGCTCGGGAAAACAGTGCATTGTTTCCCAAGACGGTTTTTGAAATTCAAAATTGTATGTTTTGAAAATCGAGTTTTAAAGGTTTGAAGAGGTCTCGGGGACGGTGCATGGTCCTCGGGATCCCGAAAGTGTCTCGATAAAAGGGCATGTGCTTTTCTCGGGTTTTGAAAGAGCCATTATCGACGCGAAACGGGTTAAAATCCGTGTCTAGACGCGACGATTATAACGGCGTAAAAAGGTGATTTGAAATGGTTATACAAAACCGAGTTTGAAAATCGTCATTATGACGGCCTAGAAAGGCGTGTTGAAATGGTTATACAAAACCGGGTTTGAAAATCGTCATTATGACGGCCTAGAAAGGCGTGTTGAAATGGTTATACAAAACCAGGTTTGAAAATCGTCATTACGACGGCCTAGAAAGGCCTGTTGAAATGGTTATACAAAACCGGGTTTGAAAATCGTCATTAGGACGGCCTAGAAAGGCGTCCTGAAATGGTTATAAAAACCAGGTTTGAAAATCGTCATTACGACGGCCTAGAAAGGCGTGTTGAAATGGTTATACAAAACCGGGTTTAAAAATCGTCATTACGACGGCCTAGAAAGGCGTGCAACGGTCGGCGAAAAACCGAGGTTTGAAATGGTTTGATCAGATAGCACATAAGCACTCACAATTTCATTATATTATGCATTACGCTGACACGGGTTTTGGCTTAAAAGGGTGGGTTACACACCAAGCAATCAAACCCCGATTTGCAAGAGGGATACCATTCCAAACAAAATGTGTAAGGAGGGTGCCCTAGCCTCGTGCTCGAAAGTGATGAAAACACTTTGACGAAACAGAAATGTGTAACGTCAACAGCATGCTTGACTCAATCGGGATTCAAAACGCGGGGATGAGAAAACTCACGCCGAAGAGACGAGCCAATTGGTCGAAAAGGGTTAGGTTGTGGGCCTGGACAAGGAAACTCGACCGTGACCGTAATATCAATTAATGCATTCCAACCAAGACCTCGTTCGAGTCACACCATATAGGGATCACAAAGACGTAAGTGTCCTATTTTTCCCCAACGGAGTCGCCAATCTGTGGACATAGCCACCTACACGCCAGGCTAATATGTGGACGTATAGCGGTCTTTTTGAAAGCCACGCTCGCCACACTCGGCGGTGTAAAAATGCTTTCGACTGGATCGTTTTAGATCGGTCGGTTTCGTCTCGGTAAGGGTCTCGAAACGATTAGAGATGTTCGGAGTCGCCACCAAGCATTTGTGGGATGCCTGGAAACCGTTCGAATTCCACTTTATACCTTGGTCAAATCGAAGCACAAAGCAGCGTTTGACATAGGTACTAAAGATAAGGAAATCGTCCCTCTTTAGCATCCTATCTCTAGAATGACTCTCGTACGCCCTGGATAAGGTCGTCCACTATCCAAAGTTTCTGAGTAAGAGGTGAAGGTACGTATTGGGAAGCCCTTTAATTAGACACCCAATCCCGCCCGCGTTAGCGGCCTCTACTGATCGATCTTGGTTGGTTGAATGCAAAAGTTGATAAAATGGTTCAAATGCATGAATGTGCATCCAATAATTTAAACCTAACATGTGAGAGCTTTCTAAGTTTGTTGATTTAATCCAAGTATCAAGTATAAGATGTCGAGTTGGATAAATGGTTGATTTGCATGCAAGACGGAAATTAAACATCTATTTACCGTATTAGGTTTAGGGTGCATAACATGATCCATTTGTCTTAGTAAGGCATTTTTCAAATATGGTTTTGGATAATCAAATAGTCATCTAATCCGTCCTATATCTGGGTTAACCGGAGTCGGGATCGTCCTAGACTAATGCTGGAAGGGAACATGCCCTGTACCAGACGGCTATATGAGGCGCGGGCCAGCCGGCAGTGTAAGGGGCCTCCCTCTGGTTTTGAAAATGAGAAATGGAGAGCCTGTTTAGGCGCGGGTTAGCCCATGGTTTATGTGCCGTGTTCTGACCTTTTAGAAAACGTTATAAAACGTGTTGAAAATGGGTATTTGAACCCAGTTTGATTTGAAGGGGTCGTTTAGACCACATTTGTTGACTTGAAGAACTAGACTCGAATAATCATCATTATTTTGATAATATTCGGTGTCGGGTTCGATCTGATGAACTTGACATGAATACTTTTGAAAATTATTATGGACTAATTGTTTTAAGTCCATTTGAATGTTATTAGTCGGTACTCATCATCGTACCCGGGTTAAAATTCGGCATGGTATGTAGAAACAAGGATGACTTTGTGAAAATGACTAATGTCTTTGTTTGAAAATGTAAAGAAATGAAATAAAAGGCTTTAAAATACCTTCTAAATGTCATTAACCAAATATTATCACCGAAACACGGATTTAACCGTCATGGTATGAGGAACCAAGGGTGAAAAATGCTTTATGGTTAAAATATGTGAAATAAAATAACAATGGTTCGAAAATACTTGAAATGGTGAAAACAGATTACAAATATGAAAAATGGATTAAGGGAAATGACGAGAACAAACACGGTTGATTTCTGGTCTGAATACCCCATTTAGGCGCGGGCTAGTTGGCGACCTAAGGGGCTTCTGCCTCAGACCAAAAATCAGTTTTGGCTCATTTATTCCATGTTTTGGTTCATGTTATGCATGTTTTAGCATGTTAGAGTCATGAAACGAATGAAAACATAATAAAAGAGGATTTTTACACCCTCATACTTACATGTTTGGTTATGGCGAGTGACCGACGTAAGTGTAATGACTCGTTTGATCGGAAAAAACTCGGTTTAAAACCGTTTTGGTAAGTAAAAAGAGTGTTTTAAGCTTTAGTGATGGTGTAGTGGTCGAAATGGTCGGTCAAGTGGTTTAATGCACGATGACGGTACCAAACAATGTGTAAGGCTCGTGTTTATGATCGGTAGGTCGTAAATACGCGTCGAGTTGTGACTTAAGAAGTCGAGTCGAGAATTTTAAAGGAGAAAAGAGGGGGCGGACACTCGCGTAATTCTCAAATGGGTGGCATTTGAGGGGTATTTATAGGAGAAATGAGTGGTTGTGTGAGTTTTGAGCGACGTGGCCACCTGCTGCTCAAAGAGGCGCGAGCCACGTCGCGGGTCTTCGAGGTGTGTTGTCGCTTTCACAACAAACGCAATCATGAATTGTTCTATCCTAGGTTTTGTAGTCACATGTTTGGTACTTGACCAACATGAATCCGGGAAAACTTAAGGTAGAAGGTTTGAAATGTTTTTTTTTTTTGGTGGTTGACTTGGTTTAACTCGTTGTTGGAGTCGAGATTTGAATTTTTGAGTCGGTTTTTGGTCCGGTGTCGGTTTTGACTCTAGTTAGTGTCATTGCGACCCCGTCGTCGTGCATTAAACACTCCAGGTATTTTTGAAATGTTTTGAAATGTTTTATTTTTGAAATCGTTTTAAGTTTTCCGACGTAAAGTTTTTCACAAACTGTCGATCAAACGCCGCGATTCCAAAACATGTTGTAGTCCGATAATCATCGGGTGTTTGTTGGAGTCTCAGCAGATACTGGGTATCTACATGACCTGGAGATCATACTTTGACTTTTGCCCTGTCCAATCTTTGGTCAAAGTGGGGGATCTGTAGATACCCAGTATCTGCACCTTCCAAAAACCACCCAATGATGATCGGACTGTAACGTGTTTTTGATATGCGTGCGTGGATTGGCTATACATGAGACGGTTTAATGCACTACTCGAATATGAAAAATGTTTTCAAAAGTTTTCTAACTTCATTTGCATTAAAATAACACTATTTAGACTTAAAATCGTCTTCGGACCCAAAACTGACTCCGAAACCCGCAACTCGAGTCAACCTAAGTCAACCCAAATCTCGAATGTCAAAAATAATGCCATGAATGCCTTTATCATGTCATTTCCATTAAAATGACCCTAATTAGAGTCAAAACTGACACCGAACCAAAAACCGACTCAAAATTCAAATCCCGATTCAGACGTGTCAAACCCGAGTCAAGCACACAAAACACCTACCTCAAGTAACACCAAAATCATCTTATTAGATGCCCATATTGTTACACGACATCTTATATGAATGCCACATATCAACAATGGATGGAGAATTGGCCACGTTCAAATTGAAAGGGACAATACACCCACTTGTATCTCAAGGTAGCTCGCGCCTCTTTAGGGTGTCTGCTTAGCCTCTAAGAAAACACAACCGACCTACCTCCCCACATTTCTCTATAAATACCATCCATCACACACCATAACACGCACGCGAGCGTCCACCCCCTCACCTCTCTCTTAAATTTCTAGACTTGACTTCTTAAGACACAAAATCGACACGTGTTTTCGACCTACCGATCGTAAACACAAGCCTTACACATTTTGTTTGGTACCGTCGCCGTGAATTCGACCGACCCATTCGACCAACTTAACATTAATCAACATGTTTTTCAACAACATATTTTCAACTCACTTTCAAAACAAAATCCCTTTTTAAGGCACTCTTTTAAACTTCTTTGATCGTGATTAGTCACAACGAGAAAACCGTCTCTAAAGTCGTCTACTTCGTAAACATCAATACACGTCAGTTTGAGGGTGTAAATATCTCACTTATTTCATGTCTCTACTATTTTTATGAGTTTATGAGCATGAACAATGCATAACTCGATTCAAATATAGGTTAGACGAGCCAAAACCGAGGTTTGGCCTGAGACAGAAGCCCTTTGCTATGCAAAGAGGCTCGCGCCTCTTGTGGGTTCTCGGGTCAGACTCAAACGTGTTTGAGTCTGTCTTTCCTCCATTTCATTTTCTTATTTGCAATCGGTTTTTACCATTTCAAATGTTTTAAATCATTTTCATGACAAACTTTTTAACCATAAATCATAATCACCCTTGGTTCCTTATACCATGACAATTTAATCCATGACTCGGTGATATTATTAGTTAATTATGTTTTAATGGGTATTTTAAAACCCTTTTCTTTTATTTACCATTTTTCCCATTTGTTTACATTTGTAAATATACTAGTCATAATTCATAATCACCAGTGGTTCTTTATACCATATCGGTTTAAACCGAGTACGATGATTAACTTGACTAATTACAAAGAAATGAACTTAACATAATTAGTTCAAATCAAACATTTTACATTTTTCTTTGTAAACTATACTTTTCAAACTTGCAAATCCGACAACAAATATTATTAACACAATAGTAATTATTCCGAGTCATGCAAATCATATTTGCAAATCATTCGTCACAAATACGGTTTTAAATAGCCTTTTTAACAACCTTTTAAAACGGTTTGAAACAACCTTTTTTATAACCAGGAGACGCCCCTTGGCTCGTCGTCTAACTCGCGCCCCAAGAGGCCGTCTATTTTCATGTTCTAAAACTTGGGCAGAGCCCTTTATCTCGCCAATAGGCTCGCGCTTTAACAGGGCTGCCTGGCACTGTTCTGACCCGTTTTGGTACTTGTCTAGGACGATCCCGATTATGGTTTATCCGAATACGTGATGGATAAGATTGACGAGTTTCCATTTTATACTTTATATTTAAAACACACTTTTTCAAATAAATGGATCGTGTTAAGCATCATAATCGGAATTCGGTAAATGGATGTTTAATTTCCGTTTTCACATGCAAATCAATCTAAATCCAACTTTGACACCAATTTCTTGGTACATGGATAAACAAACCGACTTAGAAAAATTTCACATGTTAGGTTAAACTTTTGGATGCGCATTCAAGCATTTAAACCGTTTTATCAACTTTTGCACTTAAACAACCACGATCGATCAGTAGAGGCCGCTAACGCGGGTGGGATTGTGTGTCCGATTAAAGGGCTTCCAAATACATACCCTCACCCCTTACTCAGAACCTTTGGATAGTGGATGACCTTTTTCGGGGCGTACGAGAGTCATTTTAGGCATAGAATGCTAAAAGGGGGACGAGTCCTTATCTTTAGTACCTATGTCAAACACTGCTTTGTGCTTCATTTGACCGAGGTATAAAGTGGATTTTGAACGGGTTCCAGGCATCCCATAATTGCTTGGTGGCGACTCCGAACATCTCTACATCGTTTCGAGACCTTTACTGAGACGAAACTGACCGATCTAAAGCGATCTGGTCGAAATCATTTTTACGCCGCCGAGCGTGGCTTTCAAAAGACCGCTGCATGTCCACAATTTTACTTGGCGTGTAGGTAGCCCGTGACTACGGACCGACAGGCGACATCTCGCCCGCGACCGGCCTGTGGCCCATGTCCACAATGATATACTAAGTTGTGTGTTGAAGGGCTGCACAAACTCTAGTTTCCAACCTATATGGATTTGTCGAAATGCTAGGCTAATTTTATTGACTTAGGAGTAAGAGACTAGAGAAATGTTTTAGTTTCAACCATTGCAAGTTCTACAAACAGCATCTAAGTACATTGTCATAAGATGGTCAATGTAGGGAATGAGAATAGATCCCTCTACCAAGGACTTTATCACAAGTTATATTATAACAGTGGGAGCATCTTCCAAGTACAAGAGCCCAAGTCTAGTAAGAAGACTAGACATCTACTTAGATAAATTCATGTCATTAGAAATAACATTGAATAGGAGGAAATAACAATTCATAAAGTTGGAATGAATGGATACATGGTATATCCACTTGCCAACCTTTTATTGCGATTTAACTAGTGGACACTATAGATTATGAGATACGAAGTAGTAATAAAGTATTGACTATTCATATATTATAATCGCATTTATCGTTTGAGTTTCTTTAAACTCATTCATTACTTTGTTATATCCAAATGGGTTGTTGAGACAATATTGAACCCCATTGAAGTGAACTGGATTAACATATTATGCGCCCCTAGTTACTTATAGGAGGTGACGTCTCGAAGTGACTAGAGTGTGATGCGATTGATGGCAAGTTCAAGTGCCATAGGGTCATATGGGATGACTAGTCGATCACATAGACAGACTGTATGGGACACTCTGTCGGGTAGTGACCGCTTATAGAGTTCTGAAAATTCATAAAGCCTGGTCGTGGCAAGAACTACTATAGTATTCTTATGAATCAATTCTTTTGACTAGAGACTATTCGCCCAAGTTGGCACAAATTTCTGAATGGCTTTGATTTATACTCTACGACTGTCATAACTGATGTCAAATGAGTATATTTTGGTTCATAATGAACTGTGGCTGTATGTAGGGAATAGTGCGATAGGAATTGTCCACCCCCTTATCAGGGTTGTTTGAAATCTCAAGGCCACTCGATGAGTAGTGAACGGAAAATGCTCGTCGGACTATCGTTTTCGGTTACTTGTCGTTAGGAGTACCTAGACCAAAACAATATTTATAACTTCACAAACTACTCTACTATTAGTAAAGAGGTAAGTAAAGGTCGGATCCCAAGGGACGGGTATTGATGTAGGATTTTCGATTGCAAATAGTTGTGTCTAAGGGTGTCACAATTTGGGTTAAGATAAGAGATCACTAAACTAAATAACAATGTAAATAAATAAGCAAGATGATAAAAATGAGATGTAGACAATTGATTAAAAGCACTAGGGTGTCATGAGTTCATAGGGGATTCTTGGGAATTGATCATACAAACATATTCTCAATTTATAAGCAAGCAATTATTGTTGTGATAGGATCGAGTTGGTTTATATCTTACAATCCTAGGAAGGTTTGGGTCCCGAAGCCGAATCGATTAGATTGTACAACACCTACAAGTCGACTTAATCCTCCCTACTCAACTATATGCATGGTCTAATGAGACTCGAGTTGGTTTATGTCTTACAAGTCTCATTGAATAGATAAGTGATGGGTAAAAAATGCAAGGGTTCATAGGCTCACATTTCATCAAACATAACATGTGCATAAGTTGAGATCATAACAAGCAACCAAATAAAATATGTGAACATATTAGATTAAGCATGAATCATTTCCCATGTTGGTTTCCCGTAATTCCCTATTAACCCTAGTTAAGAGACAACTCACTCATTATCAAGTTTAATATGCTAACAAGGTTGTCGATCATATTAATAAGGCAAAACATGATGAGTGAATGGAAATGATTAACAATAATTAAAACAAGGATTAAGAGAGAATTTATACCTAATGATGATTCCAAAATAATAAGCAAAGAATAATATAAGTACTTGATGATTGATGGAAGGTTGTCAATCTCCCAATAATTCCCAAATAATCTTCAATTACCCAAAATAAATGATGAACAATAGAGAAATTAAGGAAATGAGATTTTGTATTAATGCTTAATTAAGAGTTGATTACATGATTAAGATTAGATTAGAAAAACATAAAAAGAGTATATGAAGGACATGATAATCTAATTAGTACAATGGGGGTATTTATACTAAGTATTAGGTACATAAATTAGGGTTACTAAGGGCTTAAATGACGATTAAGACCCTTAAGAAAATTTGAGGAAGTCCTCCTCTGGAGGGAGATGCGGATATCCGTTTTGGTGGTCTTCATGGAGTACGCTCGTCCCGAGCGGCTTGGCTGAGGGACGGTCTGCACTGGAGAGGAATACGAGCGGATTGGTGAGGGCGACGCTCGGATTGATAGGGACCAGGATGAGCGGATTGGCCACGGGACACTCGGATTGTAGCAGGCCAAGACGCTCGTCCCATGCACTGCGACGCCCGGATTGTTAGCCAGTGAGCTTCTCGTCTTTTCTTTCTCCAACAATCCTCAAGGATCTTGTTGGAGATGCAAGGATCTTCTCATCATTTCCCATTTACTTCATTATTTACATAAGCCTTCTAGTCTTGTCTTCACTTTGATGCTTGGTCATTAGATTCGATCAATTTAGCTCCATTTTTCCATGAAAATGCAAGGTTCTTACTCCATTCCTACCAAGGGATCAAAGCCTCAAAGAGTATGCAAAACGAAAGACTAAAGATAGTAAATGGCCAAATTATGCACTAAAAAGCATAGGAACGAGGCAAATTCGGAGACTAAATATGCTCTGAAATGAGTCACATCAAATATCCCCAAACCGAACCTTTGCTCATCTCGAGTAAAGAGGTGACAAAAACTAGGACCCTTATTTAAAATATCCTAATAATATAGCCGATATGAGACAATTAGCGGGTCTCACTCCACCCCTACAAATCACAAAAAGACAACCATGAGGCAGGATGCCTTCTTGCAAGGCAAGGTGGGTCTTGCCAAAATGGCGGCACATCCAAACATTAAAGCACACAAAATCAAGTAATGTATGCATCTACAAAAATGAATACCACTTTCCTCATCTAAGTGGCGGAAATTATCTAAAGGGGAAGCAATCTAAGGGTTCACATTCCATTATAGATATGGTTTCTTCAAACTACTAAGCCTAGAAGGATACCAATAAATCACCTCCAAGTTGTGTCAAGCTAGGTTACATTTGTCCTCAATCGTTAAATGCTTTTGTCAAGAATAGACTCCCTGTGGTGTTAGAAACACTGGAGGATCGCGGAATTGCCCTTCTTGCCTAGACAAAAAGAAGGGTCGTCCCCTCACTACCATGCACAAAAGTGGATACGATGGATAAGGGATCAATAGTATTTGAGTTTCATTTTGGGAGTTTCTTTTGTTGTTGTTTTTCCCTCAATTTCTTGTGGCATTTGACATTTGAGAACACTTTTCTTTTTGCCATTTCTTTTGATGTTTGGCATTTTCAACACTTGATAATTTCAACTTTTCTTTGCATTTCTTTTTGAACGTTTTCAAAGTCACCCCAATTAGTAACGAGGGTGCCTTTTATTTGAAGCATAAGAGTTTTTATTTTTGTTACTCCTCTTTTCTTTTGATGCAATTGCAAACTTTTTCTTTTCTTTTCATTTCTTGAACTCAAATTTTTGAACAACTTTTGTGCCCATTCCCTTTGATGACAAAATGTGGTAGAACATGGATGATGGTTGCATGGTTTCAAGGGTCACCTTGGAATAAACGGTAGCCAAGGAGTTATCACATGACAAGGTACTCTTGACTAGGCCTTAATCCATGGGTCAAAGGATACTAGAATGACACATCCTAGGGTGTTTTACAAGTATTCTAGCAAGCAAAGTCTTAAGAAGAAAAAGTATCTACAAGGGCCTATATACACTTGTCAAGTTTCCCAAATAGATGTTTTCACAAAAATTTTCCTAAATGCAACTATATGCCATGATGCAACTAACATTTATACAACCTAATGCATATGCTTCTACCAACTAGTATGCCATGCAATCCTATAATCACATTGTTTATACCGGCATCAATCAAAATAAAGCCACATAGTCATTAACATAAAGAGGAGAAAGGAGATTGGAAAGATCATACCATGCGGTCTTCAATATCCTCATGTCTCAGATGTGGCGTAGTCGATCAATCAATGTGAAAAAGGGTGAACAAATACAATATATACAAACTAATATATACAAGACTACACTACAAAGGAAATGAACATGTTTTTGAATTTTTGAATTTTTTTTGTATTTTGTTTTAATGAAATTAAAAGACATATTTTTGTATTTTTCAATAATTTTTCAATTTTTATCATTTTTGTTTTAAAAAGGTCAAGTTTGTATTTTCCATCCCCACACTAGTATGTGTATTATCCTCAATGGCCAATACGATAAGAAATTATGCAATTTATAGTGAAAATGCATGATTTCTAAGCTAAATGCAAATTATATGACATATAAATAAGAGTGAATGCAAACTAAGCTATGCTATATGATGCATGGTTTTTGTTATGGTGGAGAGCATAATTTAGATTAGCTCCCAATGCATATGCATAAACTTCCCCAAACCAAAATAGACACTATTTCTAATGTCAAAAATTTTGGGGGAGTTCATGCACAAAAATGCAATGCATGAAACTAAAATTTGTCATTTTGGATTTTGAAAATGGGAACAATAAAATGAACACCTCAATGGGACAAAGGTGTTAGTCCTCTAGATGATGCTAGGACCACACAAATCATGATCAAGATAAAATTATAAGAAAAACAAGAGAAGAAGACAACCATAAAGGAGATGTAAGAATGTAGGATCCTCCCAAGAGTTTGCTAGTCCTCGCCTATTGCGTCATCACCATCATCATCAACCTCCTCTCTTGAGGCATCATCAACCTCCATGGATGTGGAGTCATCACCACTCTCACTTGCACTTCCCTCCTCTTCTTCATTCTCTTCTTCTTCTTCGCCTTCTTGCTCACCACTCTCATCAACAACCATCTCCTCTTCACCCGATCTACCACCTCTAGAAGTGCTAGGAAAGAAGACCTCCTTATCCGCCCAACTAGGAAAAGGACAAGATGGAACGAGAAGTCCTTGCCTAGCAAGATGTAGGAGGGGCGGATATTGCATTTGTAAGCATTGACTCTATCTTCATAAGCTTGTTTATGCATTTCCTTCATTAATAGAGTCAAGTAGTCGTTTCCCACCTTAGCATTTTCGGGATTAAATTCATGGTAGGTGAATGGGTAAGGTGGGGTGATAATGGAGGAGGAGGGGTCGGCAACATCTTCCCCTTGGTGTTGAATAATATATTCGGCTTCCTCGGAGAGTGGGAGAAGGTAATTCGGCCTATGAACATTCAAGCGGCAAATTTTGCTAGGCAACGTGAAGGATTTCGCTTCATTTGTAAACCACCCAAATTTGTTATCAAGAGTATCATTCTTGACCCATTTGACCTTTTGGACCATGGTGTGCAAATCAATAATATGGCCTCCCTTTACCGGTGTATATGTGTCATTCTTGTTGAAATCCCGGGTAAAGTGTTTAGCCAAATAAGTCACTAATCATCCATTGACAATAAAGGCCGTGCCTTCTTTGCCACAATCAACATTGAGCCATCTTTCAATCAAAAGTCGTAAAGCATTGTATTGCTTTGTGAACTCTCTTCCAATGTTCAAAGTCGACTCAAGAAGAATAAAGTCAAGTTCGGTGAAATGGTTTGTACCTTTTCTAGCAATCAAAGTATGCCCAATGACCTTGTGCCATACTCTTATGCCCGGATGATGGACTAAGAGAGCACGACAATCATGATAAGATGTAAATTCTTTTCCGGTAATGGCCTTCCATAAGGGAGCGGGGTCATACTTGGTAGGCTTCTTTGTATAAGTCGGGTCATCACTAAGGCCAAATATTTTACCAAACTCTCCATAAGACAAACATCTATCAACATTCTCGAGAAGAAACTCAATATTAGTTCGGGTCTCCACCTTGGTGACTTTCAAAGAGCTCAAAAACTCTAAGGTGAGGGAAGAGTAGGTCAATTCTTGCATTTCAAACAATGTACTCAATCCCATAGACTCGAAAAAGGTCTTTGTTTGCTCTAGGACACCCAATTTCGACAAAGTGTCTTGACAAATGAACTTGGTGGGCAAGATATTTTTCTTAGCAAAGGAAATTAAATTTTTCCTATAGGAGTCGGAAGTGAAAATTACCTCCGGATTATCGGTTAGTTGTTCAACAACCGGAGTAGTAGAAGTAGTAGCTTCCATAGGAGGATCTTGCTCTTGAATTTCCAACCTTGCATTATGAACTACCAATGTCTTTGATGCTTGAATAGCTTGAAGAGCTTGTTGTATCTTAGAAAGGTTCTTCTTTTGGGGTGCCTTACTTCCACCTTTTGTTCTTGTCATGCTCCTTTACTTAGTAACACCAAAGAAAGCATGAAATCTTCAATTTCTAGTAATACCCAAATCGATTTAGGATATTTGAATGTTGCCTTGTATCCCAAAAATCGACTAGAACCTTGAATATGTTGGTGTTTGAATCACTTGTTGTTGGTAAAGGAGTGATTTAATTTTGTTTTGACGAAGTTTGGATTTGATTTGGTTAATTTTGGTTGAGAAATTTGTTGTTGGTTGATGGAGAGAATGAGGGTTTTGGGGTAGTGTTTATGTTTGAATGAATGAAAATGAATTGGGAAAGGGGGTTTTTAAGACCCGTTGGATTTGAAAACCAGAGGGGAGACGAGCGGCCTGGCGTCGGGACGAGCGTCTTTTTCTTTGCGCACTGGTTCAAAAATGCGGCTGGGACGAGCGTCTTATAAGCAAGACGAGCAGATTCTTGAGTTAGGACGAGCGTCCTAAGTTGGAGACGCTCGGATTCCTTTCCAGGGAGAAATCCCAAAAATTGCCAGTGAAAAGACAAGCGGATTTCCTCTGGGACGACCGTCCAGGCTGAGACGAGCGGATTCTTTGGTAGGATGCTCGGATTCTCAGTCAGAACCAAAAGTTGTTTTTCCCAGCTTCTCAAGACGAGCCTCTTTGGCCCTGGACGCTCGAATTTTCTTCAGGCGGAGCGGATCCTCGTCGGGTCGCTCGGATTGTCCCTCTGCCACACAGATTCAGGTTCATCCGTGGGTGCTTCCTAACCCGTGTCATTTTTACCCTTCATTTCTTGTGGTCTTCATTGTTGGGGTACTACAAAGGCTTGGATAGCCTAGGCAAATGCTATCCCCACACTACGGCAAAACACTACACATCAATAAACAATTGAGTCCCTTCCTCACTTCTCTCAAAATTATGAAAATCTTGATCAAGGCATAAAAATGTAAATCCAAAATTGACAAAAAATGCAATACATTAATTAAAATGCAAGTTAGGGAGTTAGAATATTTACAAGTGGTGGTTTAGGGAGGACTCCACTAAACTCTCATCCAATAATGAGAAGTCAAGGGGGAATGTTCAAGGCGTTGTTTATGTTGCTCAACACCTTGAAAAAGTAGTCGAAAGCTTGTTCATTGTCATGATAAAGATCTTCAATAGACCTTTGCACTTGTTTTTCTTCATGGTGGTCTTGGGTTATAGCATTACTGATATAGGGATTGAATATCCCTTCAAACTCATCATCCCAAATAGGGGTGAGCAAAACCGGTTAACCGAACCGGATTTGAAAACCGGTTCGGTTACCGGTTTTCAAAAACAGGTTTTTCCCAAACCGAAACCGCCCCGGTTTTAAACCGGATAACCGGTTTTTTAGCAACTTAAAAACCGGATCCGAAAACCGGTTATCCGAATCCAAATTTATAAACCGGTTTTAACTTTTTTTACTCCCAAATTGACGCTTTTCAACACACCTCTCCATCCTAACTCTTAAATTCCTACCTAAACCATCATGCATCCCCATTAATTCAACCAAATCATACGTCTTTGTTTATTTTATGTCATTTTTTATTGTTTTTTTCCGAAAAAAAACTAAACCGGTTTAAAACCGGTGTCCAGTTTTGCTTTTTTAGGACCCGAAACCGAACCGGATTTCCCAAAAAAAAACCGGTTCGGGCACCGAACCGGAAAAAAACCGAATTATCGGGTTTCTTAATTCGGTTATCGGTTCGGTTTCGGTTTAAAAAATTGGTTCGGTTTATTTTGCTCAGCCCTAATCCCAAAGACCGCATACTACGTCTACTTGATCACTAAAAATGTCATGAGTTGATGAAGACAACTCTCCTTCTTTCTTATCTTGGTCAATGATTCCTTCTTCTTCACTTGCCATGGGTGAGCTTTTCAAGCTCTCTTTGTTGAGATTTCCTTGCTCTTTGGATGGAGCATCACCCACTTTCTTCTTCCATTGAAATGCCAACTTCTTCCGATCATCTTGTCGGCTATATTGATCAACCATAAAACATGGCTCATGTAATCGGGGAGCTCTCATAGTCTTGTCAAGATTGAAAGTGATGGTTTCATCTCCCACTTCAAGAGTGAGCTCTCCATGTTTTACATCGATCACCGCTACCGCGGTGTGCAAGAAAGGTCTTCCTAAGATAATAGGAATGTTGGAATCTTCTTCCATGTCAACAATAACGAAATCCACCGGGATGAAGAATTGGCAAATTCTTACCGGCACATCTTCCCATACCCCTAAAGGTGTTTTTGTTGATCTATCAGCCATTTGAAGTGTAATATTAGTGCACTTGAGCTCTCCCATTCCTAGCCTCTTGCTTACCAAATACGGCATGACACTCACACTTGCCCCAAGGTCACATAAAGCTTTGTTGATCGTAGTGTCGCCAATAGTGCATGGAATGGAGAAACTTCCCGGATCCTTTAGTTTTGGAGGTGAACTTCCTTGTAGGATGGCACTACTCACTTTAGTGAAAGCAATAGTCTCAAGCTTCCGGATGGATTTCTTATTTGTTAGAATGTCTTTCATATACTTTGCATAGGCCGGAACGTGATTGATTAATTCCGTAAATGGAATCGAGACTTCCAAATTCTTCACAATCCCCATGAATTTTCCAAGTTGGTCATCAAACTTAGGCTTAGTTTAACGACTTGGAAAAGGGAGTCTAATCACAATAGGTTCCTTCTCTTTGGCCTTTTCTTCATCCTCCTTTGAAGCTTCTTGAATGGTGGGTTCTTCTTCCCTAGAGTTTTGCACAACTCTTTCCTTGTCACTAGTCTCCACAATGTCTTCCTCAACTTGCTTCTTTGGCTCTTCATAGCTTGTACCACTCCTCAAATGGATGGCACTCACCGATTCTTGTCTTGGGGGACTACCTTGAGGTGGTAATTGCCCCTTTTGTCTTTGTGAAATTGAAGATGCTAAATGAGACATTTGGGTCTCCAACATCTTTGTGTGAGCTAGTATATTGTTAATGGTGATGTCTTTTGCTTGGCTATCCTTTTGCATTTGAGTGAAAAACTCTTGTTGGTTCTTTTGCATTTGGAGGACCGCTTTTTGAACATCAAAACATTGGTCATTTGTTTGATTGTATGGAGTTTAATTTTGGTAACCTTGGTTTTGGTTGTAAAAGGGTCTTTGATTTTGGTTTCTCATTGGAGGTGGGGTGTATGTTGTTTGAGGGTTTGGAACATTTTGGCTATTGTATGAGAGGTTGGGATGGAATTTGGTGTTTTCATTGTAATAATGGGAATAAGGGGTACCACTCTTGTATGCTTGGAAAGCATTCACTTGTTCACTTGTTCCCCTACATTCACTTTGGTCATGTCCCAAAGTTCCACAACTCTCACATATTCCACTTGGAATTGATGAAGATGCCACCATGGCATTAACATGTTGCTTAGGTGATTTGGAGGCTTCTTCAAGTTTAGGCATAGCCTTCTCAAACTTCAAGTTGATGGTATCAATATGAGCACTAAGTTGATCACCCAATTGAGTAATAGAGTCCACTTCATGCTTTCCTCCTCTAGTAGCCGTCCAAGGTCTACTATATTGTGAGTTATGGATCGCCATTTCCTCAATCTTGTTCCATGTTTGATTATCGTCAACTTCGGTGAACATACCATTTGATCCCATGTTGAGAATGTTTCGGAAGTCTTCATAAAGACCATTCCAAAATTGTTGTACCAAGAACCACTCGCTAAGTCCGTGATGAGGACATGAGCGACAAGTTCCTTTGAATCGCTCCCAAGCTTCATATAAAGATTCTTCGTCCCTTTGTTTGAATCCCGTGATTTGGGCTCTTAGCATGTTAGTCTTTTCCGGAGGGTAGAATTTCTTGTAGAAAGTAAGTGCCAATTTCTTCCTAGAGTCAATACCAAGAGTAGCCTTATCAAGGCTCTTTAACCATTCCTTCGCGGTACCAATCAAAGAAAAAGGAAATAATACCCATCGAATTTGGTCTTGAGTCACTCCAATTTGAGAAATCGCATCACAATAGTCACAAAAAGTCTCCATGTGAGAATGAGGGTCTTTACTATATTGGAGCTTGTGTCCTCCACAAATTAGTGTGATAACATTAATAAATATCTTATAGGTTCACAAGGGTATACTTCGTATTTTATCAGTTGATTAAGAATTACCTAATAACGGTTGGCTTGCTAGAAAGTTTGACATTATTATCATACAGATGGCGGTGATCAACTGGTCTCTAAAAGTCACACCTAAATGATGTATTTGAGAGATGTGATTGTGTGAAAATATAATCACATTGATGCCTGACTAAAAGGTTAGTCCAAGTAATTGACTAAACAAATAGTCAACGTGTTGATGAGACAATTATTTAATGTCGATTAAATAATATTATCTGAGACGAATTAACGGTCAATTCGTAAAATTGAATATAATATGTTATATTTAATTAATGTATATAATGTTAAGCTTGGACGAATTAATATGTTAATTCGTAACTAAATGTAATCAGTTATATTTAATTAGCAAGTTAAAGTATATATTATATGATATTGTCACAGACCGGCTTTAATAAATCCACTGCAAGCTGTTGTGTGTAGACTTATTAATACGGAATGATATAAATGAAAATTTATAAATAATACCTTTTATACATGGTCGATCGACCGGGTGTGTCAGTCGATCGACTGATATGCCTATTTCGGTGAATGGGCCGAAAATTAGAAGAAAGAAAATCTACCCTAATTACTCCTTATACTCGGTTTAAAGGAAGATTAGGGAGATCACTTCTTAACCTAATTTTTCTAACTCATTCTTGCCTCTTATCTAAAAACACAAAAACGAAAAACCCTAGCAATTTACAGAAAAGGGGATCGATTCTAGCAAAATCAAAAGAGCATATCTCATATCGTCTTGGGTGCAACTGATAGGTGAATATCATTGCGATATTGTTCTTAGGCCGTTTTTGCTAGGACCGAAGGTTGATTTCTTTATTCCCTACCTTTTTGTTTATGTAATTTATTTTATGACTAGTTATCATCACAATAAATTCGTTATAATCCTTAAATTTAAAAGGATGTATACAGATAAATCCCACAAGTGGTATCAGAGCCAAGGCCACGAATTTTATTTTGATGATTTTCATAAAATTGGATGTAAACAAAAATTTGGTCTCGAAAAATTAGGGTTTCGGCTGTAAATTTTTTTTGAGCCGCAGCTGATTTCGTTTTACGGTTTGGTCGATCGACCACCCACAGTGATCGATCGAACGCCTCGACTGATCGACCGATTTTTTTTTTTTCGTTTTTTGATATTTTGATTTCCATTTGATTCATACATATTGTTGTTTTAATCAGTTAAGATGATAATAAAATGAATTTGTAGATGCTTTGATTTAATTCGGATTAAATTAAATTGTAAATGGAATCATCATGTTGATGATATAAAATTCGTTTTTGCTATATAGTTTTTAGCATATACGGTTAATCACGTTTCATTAATTCATATGCTAATCGTGTTCTAATAGCAACTATAAACGATTTTCTTCATCTTATTTTTTTTGTTTTAGGGCATTTTTGCCGCAAGAGAAAAAAAATATATGACGGCTGTTTTTTAGGGTTTGCCGAATGCAAAAGAGAAAAAAAAAAGGTTACTGTTTGTTCTTCTTCTTCGTTTTTTTTTGCTGAAAAAAAATATTGGCTGTTTTTTTGTTTCGGTTTTTTACAGAATTGCCGAAAGAAAGAATTTTTTTTTTTGATTTCTCTTTCTTTCAGCCGAACTGAAAAAAAAAAATTCGGGTGTTTTTTGTTTTGCCGAGACCAAAAGAGAAAAAAAAAGGGATTTTTTTGTTTTGTTTCTGGCCAATTAATTATTGTGAAGCGGTTCATAATTCATAGATACCTAATTATTTTAAAGCAGATTAAAATATTGATGGATTAAATTCATATTACAAGTTTAATATGAATTAAGATTAAAATTAATGTGATTAATTGAGGAATTGTCACTTAATTTGATCATTTAAATGGGTGGTTTGGATAAAATTAATCTACATAATTAAAAAATTATGTCTTGCAAGTTTAATTTTTTTAGTTGATGCATTTTTTTGTTGAATGAATCGTTGAATTGTTTTATTTACGTATTTTTACAATCGGTTGTAATTTGTAATACCTAGTGTGGCCTTAGTCAAATTATGTTTTCGTAATGATGGGAACATAATTTTTAATGTAATTTGAGATCTCGTATCTCCGTTTTGGTTTTCTTTATTTATTACGGTTTTGAAATTAGAATGTAAATAGGTTTATTATGTAATTTTTAAATTGTAATTTTTGAAAAGACTAAAGATGGAGATTGGAGCTCACTCCCGCTACATGGATCAAGATGGAACATCAAGACAAGCTTTTCGGGTCCATGGATGGATTCCAAAGTTGTATTTATGTTCATTTTGATAGGATAGGCCACACTAGGACTTTATTTTTTGTTTTACGTTTTACCGTTTTTATTGCTTTTCATTCACATGATAGTTAGTGCATCATTTTCCCGCCTAAAACCAAACCACCTACTAAAATGCATGAAAATTGACACATATAGGTTGTATGTAAGTTTTCATAGACATACAGATGTCACATGTTTATTAAGCCATCACCTTAGTTTATTCATTCACGCATGCTAGATATTAGTTCACTTAATATGAATTAAAATAAAGTTGATGGGATCTTCCTCTAAAACGGAAATTGAGACTAGTCTTTATAACGGCAAACAACTATGAATCCCTTCTTCGTCGGTAGGCATAATATGACCCCTTCTACGTTAGGTAAGTAGTTTGTGTTGACTTAGTTTATCTCAACATTATAGTCCGAAGAGTTTCTCGTGATTATGATGGACTAAAGATAGAATTTACAGAAACTAACATGAGATCTAAAAAATTCTCCAAACAATTTACACATATAATTGATGCATGTTGTTATGTGTACCACAATTCAGCTTTTACACCGTTGTATGCTTACAAGCTGGAATATATAAGTAGATGTTGTAGATTAATCTAATTTGCAAGATCAACCTCAGTTATCACGTTTTTATTTTGGGGAATAAACCACATTTTGGGGAATAACGTTAACTAAAAACCGGTGGTGCGTACAACAATAAAAATAGGTAACTACATACAACCGTGTCTTTGGATGTCATACAACTGATATAATTAATACCAAATGAAGTAAGTACCTTTATGTTAAAGGCACTGATGATCCATCAATATTCAATTAAATCAACTCCAAAGTTTTGTTTGTTCTAATTTTCAACATAATAGACTTTTTATTTATTTATTTTTATTTTTTATTGGTAATCTAATCATACACATTTGATACGTTATAAAAAGTCAGAGTTAAAACTATTTCATGCCATCGTTGAAGTTTTTTTTTCTATTATTGTCATTGTAGAAATTTTTCACCTTCTACCGCCAATGTAAAAGCCAAATGGTAAGTAAATGTCATTGTTTACTTCTTTTTCATTACATGTTACTTTTTGCTGAATTAATTTTTTTTTTTTAATAAATCAGCTTTTTCCTAAGGTTTTGTAAGATAATTACGGGTTTTGTTATAATTAACAACTCGAATCTATTGTTTTTAAATCTTCTAAATATTCAAAAAAGTTTTAAAATAAAATTATCTTTGTTACTACACGAGTTTCACTCTGTAGTTAAAATCAAACAGCTTAGTTTTTACAATATTATTTTATATTTGTAAAAAATTAGAATCTTTTTTCTTTTCTTTTCTTTTCTTACAAAGAGTAAATGTATGTTTATAAAATATACAATTTGACACTTTTATACGTTTATAATACGACTTTTTTTTGCGTTAAAAATGTTTCTAAGATATATATTCATTATAAACTTATTTTTGGATTATTGTTTAAGTAAAGAATAATAGATAAATTTTTAGATCCACTTCTATTAGTATTATTTTTGTCATAAATTATTAAATCTACGTCTATTAGGATTATTTTCTCATAAATTTCTAGATCCACTTCGATTAGGATAATTTTCTCATAATTTATTAAGAGGAAAAAGCTATATCTACACTTATTAGGATAATGATAATAATTTTATATAAAAATTAATTTATATATAAGAATTTAAAAAAAGTTGGACTCTCTAATATCGCTCGAAAAGTTCCCGCTTTATATATATGTATTGATTGATTTGGACCATGCAAATACACTATCTTACCATACAATTAAATTTGGACCACACAAACATTTACCAAAAAATGAAATAGAGAAGGTATTGTGAATAGACGAAAAAGAAAATAGAGAAGTTCATTGTGAATAGGAGGGAGTATTTAATTTTGTTGCAGTAAACCGGTCGATGTTTATCTTTCAAAGTAATCGTAGAACTATAATTTACCAATAGTGACGGAGCTAAAATTTGCGAATAGGAAGGACTGCGGGAGTGAATGAGTAATGTTATAATGGAAACTCGAAAAAAATTTAAAACTTTAACTTCAATTGTTTAAATTTTCACTTTCCAATAGGGACGAGCGCCCTGCTAGATTCCCTCGCTCCACCACTGTTTATAAGCTTTATATGATACGATAAATTATGTACTCCCATCATCTCAATTATTTGTTTCTCTTTAATTAAAATATCCCTTACAATGACTTGGCAAACGGGTCGTGTTCGGGTCGGGTCAGTTCAAGTCTCTCATTGATTTCGGGTTAATTCGGATCGATTCGGGTCTTTTCGGATTTCAGGTTTCTTTCGAATTGGTTGGTCGGGTCTGATTCTATAACACCCCCATACACCAAGGTGCCTTACCAAGACCACCTAATGCATGGAAATGCTACCATCTCAATTTTCCGAGGCAATGTATATCAAATAGACCATAAAGAAACGTACTTAATTAAGTAAATGAGTTTAAGTAATTACAACTCCAAAACCAAAACTGTAAAGTAAATACAAATGTTCCAAAACCAAACCAACTGAAAAGAAAAGTATGTTCAAGACACAGCGGAAGACTCTAATAACATGTGATGACTCCATCCCAGTTATCCCTCGCACAAGCCATCTCAAACCTGCTCAATAACTGCTCATCATCCCCGAATGGATCACCACATTTTTCAAAACATTTAAAACGGGGTCAGTTACTGATTACGTAAAATAAGATACACAAGATACAACACACACACAACTCCCAACTCCATTATATCTCCACACACCTGACTACACACTAAAGTGTGTAGTCCTGCCAGAATACCCATCGCAACAGATATTCCACGCCGCTAGTGGGGGACCGCAACTGTACCAACCAAATCCCCGCTCATCTAATCCGAGCGATAACCCATGTTCCTTAATGTGCACATCCCCTCCTGTGGCGGGTTCCCCAAAGGGCGAATCAAGGGCGTGAAGCCACTCCCGCAAGTGACTCCACTGAGCCGAGGACAAGCCTTGCAAACCACAGATAATTACACAACCAATTATACAACAACAACACCAACACAATACCTATACGTTAAAGATAAACAATAATCACAACCATCACCAAACAACTATGTAATCAATAACCGAGTAGGAAAACCCTACCTGGAATAAGCAAATCACCAGATCATCACAAATCAGGTACTCAATATTGCTCCTCTACGAAACCACCTCCTATAATCACATAATCATACCATCACTATCTAATACACATCATACTCCCAAAATCCCCCAAAATACCCAATTAGGATTTTAAACAAAATCAACGAAAAGGCATAAAAACTATACACGGATCTTACCCACGACACGACGAACTCAACAGCATAAAGAACACGATGATCTGACTTCTCTAGCCTTTGGGAATTGATAGGAACGCGAAGAAATGAAGTAACATAACTTGTTTTTCTCTTGAGAAGTTTTAGAAAAGATAAAAATGACAAAGAAACTGACGGAATACTTTAAATATCAATCACACATTACTAACAAAATCCGGCTAAAACAACCCGCAGAACCGACTTACTCGATCGAGTAAGTCACTTACTCGATCGAGTGAACCTTACTCGATCGAGTGCCACACTTACTCAATCGAGTACCCATCAACGGAACACTGTTTCGAAATCCAAACTCACTTTCTCGACAGAGTAAGCCCCACTCGATAGAGTACCCAACAGCATAGAAAACCGTAGTATTACAGCTTCGGGTCAAGCGGGTCGGGTTATTTTCGGTCGGGCCATTGAGCAAGAGAGAAAAAGTCATGACAAGTCTTTTCAGTTCAAATAGACCTATATTTTGTCCGGTCATACTCGGGTTGAGTGGTTTCGGATCGGGTCATTTTCAGGTCGGGTCAGTTACGGGTCAAGAAAGCTCGGGTCATTTTCGGGATGGGTTGGGTCAATTCGTGTTTCGGGGCACATTCGGGTGATGTAGTACGGGTCAATTTCGGGTCTTGAGTCAACCTTTTCGGGTCGGGTTGCTTTTGCCAGGTATATTTGATAAAAATTAAACAAATGATGGAGAAACAAATTACTTATTTAATTTGACAACTTTTTAAAAGCAAAGGCAAAAAAAACAAAAAAAAATATCAAGTTTGTGAAAGTTACATGTCTTGATTTATAAGATCATTATCTAGGCTAAATTGAAGGAGTTATGTCCACTGTCCTATATGAGTCTATGTAATCGATATGCCTTGCTAGAGGCCAATATCGGTTTGACACTTAAATCGTTTGCATGTCTGGTAGTCTTAAATGGGCCTATTGGGTCACGCCCAAAATTAAGGTACGAGATTAATATAATTATAAGTCGGACTTGTAATAATACTAATAGTGCTATAATAGTGATTAGGCGTAGCTGCGCTCAAGCAGAGTTAGTAAAAAAAACCCGGTGTATTTCACTATTATAAGAGAGGGTATGTGAGACAAACCCTATTATTCATCCACTCAGTTTTAGTCTGAAATAAAGTGAAAAATACACAGAGAGAAAAAGTTTCTTCTCTAGTTTATCTTTCTTCCCTTCAACTACTAGCATACAAGGCGGAGCATAGTAATTGTGTGGGTACTGCTAGAGGCATCATATCTGGGGTGCTTATTATTCGTCTGGGGTTTCGGATTTGTAGAAGCAATTTCATACTTATTATTATTCCACTGCGCTAGAAGGTATATAACAATTCATCTTATTTACTATGTTGTTTTGACTAATACTTGTAATTGTATCTGGTCTCATAGGGCATTCAAAAACCTTACAATGGTATCATAGCGGTTATTGCATAGTATTATTCAAATCGACTTGGATCTTGGCTCATAATTGGTTATGGGAGAGTCAATTGATATTATGAATATGATTGTATGTAGATCCGCTAAAAACATGCTTAGGGTAGTTTCAATTTGCGAATTTAATGTTGTAAATAATGAAATTGAATTTATACAAACTCTAATTTTGAACTAGTGTATAATTTGCTCTAAAATTGTAACACCCCCTTCTTACCCGGCTAAGGTAATCGGGAGATGTCACCATCTCGGTTTCCCAAGGGAGTGAGATCGGAATTACAATTAAAAAACATTTTAAATAAGTACATGTTTAGTGAATTACATAATGAGTAAAAGAAATACATGTGATCTCTATTCTTGGTTATTCCTATATATATGCTATCTACAACACGACCAAGCCACTTATCTCTAACTCCATGTCTTAGCCAATGATCCTGCCCATTACCAAAAGCTAACCTGTACTCAGACTGCTTTCCATATGACCGGAAATATCATATGGATCAACACAGACCATCCCGGATATAGGTGACAATTTACAAACAACTACACACGTCAGTTTCAATAATATAAATACGTAAACACGACACATATGTATGAATATGCAATACGACATAAAATGCATAAGACACAATGCTACATCCATGACAACTACACTGCTATCTCACCGATACCAGGGTAACGCCCACTGTAATACCCTAGATTTTTAGTTGGTGCACTCGGCCGAGTTAGGGATGACATTCGATCGAGTAGTGGTGACCGAGTATGAGTTGGGTCTACTCGACCGAGTGGGTTGTCGTACTCGGTCGAGTTGGTTTGGGGACGGGAGTCTATATGGCTTGCCTTATTTAAGTTGTGGGCTTCCTTATTCTTTTCCTCTTTTAAGCCCAACTACTATAAAAGCACCATAAACCTCAAAACCCTAGCCTCCATTGTTTATTATTCAAACCCATCAAAAATAATTAGAGATAGAAATGAGAAAACTCAAGAGATCTAGAGCCTTCTAGTCCATTCACCCCCATGGTAAGTATCTATTATTCTTCTATGACTCTATTATGCATCTTTTGAGTCTTATTTATCCATGTAATTAGAGGTAGGGTCATGCTTAAGCACATAAGGTTAAGATTAATATATTAAATTGTAGACCTATGATACCCGTCTTGAGGTGTCAAAAATAAGATTTATAATTTCCAACTACAACTATAGCAAGCGGCAGTCGGGTCGAACCACAGAGAGGCAGATGTAAATTCTAGTTGATTCAAATTCAGTCTAAAGTAACAATTGTGGGGGTTGAGTTGAATTGGTCTACAGCTAAGAGTAAATAGTAAACTAGAAAGTCGGATTACACAGATAAAGAAGGGGTACTAGGATGGTCGGTTCATTAAAGCTTCGGCGGCAGCATACTAAACAGGTCTAAATCGAACACAAGTGAGGCGGGAAACAAGAAGTCCTCTCGGTCCACTCTTAACAAATAGCATCTTTCGATCTCGCTATAGGCCCCTAATGTCACTAATACTAACTTTCGTCCTGAAAAGTGACTAACAATCTAAACTTTACCTATCTTTCGATCTCAGCATAGTTTAGTCTATTTAATTGGTGGTCTACAACATACCCTACCTTTCGATCTAATGGGTTAGCTATAAAATAAGCATCTAACTGGTCGCATGCATTCGATTCATTAAATACAACATTAAAATCAATTAAAAAGAAGGGTAACCTCACGAGGTCAGTCGATCGACCGCGAATGTCAGTCGATCGACTGACACGCGAATCAGTCCGTATTCAATACTTTGCCGCCTACGCTATAACTTGCCTACATCCTAGCACAAACTAATTAGCTACTCATGCTAAGGGTAAAAACAATAACATTAACGATAAGAATTACTGCATTCATGCTTGAAACGATAAAGTAAACAATTAACATAAACGATAAAATTGGTTGCGGGAATCTAGCTAGCAATTCTATACTAATGATAAAATAAAGCAATAAACTGAAATTAGGGTAGATGAATACCAAATTTGCAGAGGAAATATTAATAAGAACCAAAGATCCAAGGCTCAACAATAATCCCAAACCCTAATTAATTATAAAGAACTGTATGTAAAATTTAATGTAAAACTACTGAATAAAGCTTGATGATAAACTGAATGAATTAGGTTACGTTATAAAGAGAGTATACGTAACATAATTCCTAAACCTAGTAACTAATGGGCTTGATAAATCTCGATCTTTTAATTCTCGTCTGAAATTGCGTCTTGGTCGATCGATCAAGTGGCTTCTGGTCGATCGATCGCTTAGCAAGCAGATGTCTGATAGCTTCGTACCCCGATGGTTGGTCGATCGACTGAAGGTAACGGTCGATCGACTGCTTTAGCTTCTACTTGACTTCATATTTCTCGTGGACTTGTCTTTAGGGCTTTGAAATGCGCACCAAGCTCGTTCCTCGGGTGAATACTTCACGTCAAAATGCAATGCAGGATACTCGGGGACGGATTTAGCTTTATTTCCGCTGGATTCTTCACATTTCTGCAATAATGTACAAAAATACGAAAGTAGACGGAAATAGGGAGAAATGTAGCATAAACTACATGAATGAGCTCTGAAATGCGTGTAAAATGGGATGTAAAACATCATATAAAAGACACGCATCAAACTTCCCCAAACAAAACCCTTGCTTGTCCCCAAGCAAGAACTAGACTCGATCTAATGACCTAATGGAACGAGTTCAATCTCAGAGCGAATTACAAACTGCAAAGCCTAAACCATTTTAATGCACAACTAACAATCAATTAGTAACATGAATCATGCAAACGAGTTATGGAGTCGTTAAAAATATTGCTGAACCGTCAACTGTAGGGACTTATCAAATTGGACTCTCACGGGTCGCTCAAATCACTCAAATAAGCACAGGTGAATAATGTATAAGATAGAAAGAAGTAATTTTATGGTGACTCTCACCTAACTATGACCTATAAGAACATGCCTGCAGTCTAATGTGAAAGAAATCTCTACAACCGTACATACGCATTCCAACCAACAATAGACCATGACACATGCCTAGGTATATATGGGATATGTGAGGTATGGGTAAGAAGAGGCAAAACATTTATGGAAAAGTGGAGGTACAGGTGATCAAGCTAGTACCAAAATGGAACCAAATGGCAACATCCAACTTCTTGCTCATAAACAAATGAAACGGTGCTATAGCAAGCACAAATCTCACAATTTCCAGAGATAAAAGTAATCAACTAACTCCCCATGAAGTAAGAATAAAACATGGGAGCAAAAATCGCCAAAAGATAAAGGATTGAATTATGCGAATAGATTTCCTTTCTTCACGGACCTTCAGTCGATCGACCTATAAGGGCAGTCGATCGACTGCTTAAACAGTACATAACTCTCTTTTTTTTTTTCTTTTTCGAATCATTTTTTCATTTTTTTTTCTTTTCTTTCCTCCTTATTTCATTTTCCCAATACCATCTTGAACAGAGCATATGCCACCAAAAATGAGTAACAACCCCAAGAACAAAGACTACTCGCTTGACAAAGGACAGGCTAAATGTAGGATGTAGTAAATGGGACAAAAAGGGATATTTTTGGAAGTGTGGAGTTTATGGGCAAAATGAGAAAAGGGAAACCTCTACCACATGTGTCAACTAACCACAGACCGAATGCATACAGGTATTAAGCAGATCAAGTTCATATTTATGCACATTTATGTGACATGCCTCATAAGGAGTAATACTCACATTCCTAAATGAACTGGTCATGAATGTCACCAGTTATAGGCTCTAAGTCTCAGAAATATGATGTAGCTTGCCAATTTTCAAAGTCAAGTCTCAAGTCCAGCAAATAATTAACGAAAATTCGTAGATATGCATTTACGATTCTACTAATAACATGTTAATCTAGCAAGGCTTAGGCAAAAACAGGTGCAAATGCTATATCATCCTTGAAATACTACCGTTCCGACTCGACCTATATGCTAAAATAAACGTGCATTTTATTGAAATTGCGAAATTTTTCAAATTTTTTTTTTTATTTTGATTTTGTATGTATAAATTTGAAATGAACAACAATGCAAGACAAAATGTAAACGTGAATGCAAGCAAATGTAATGCGACGCAAAACCCTTCCCCAAACCAAATCGCACAATGTCCCCATTGTGCAAAATCATGTAATGAAATAAAAGAGAAATGGGAATTTGCGAGAAAATAAGTAAAAAAAATGACATGAAGTGAAAATCGGGAACTTACAAGACTTTAAGCGCATCAAAGGAAACCTCCCCAAACCAGCGTGAGCTAGGAGGTTTCAGTAGCCAGCAGTGCTACTAATAGGTACCTGAAAGACAAGCAAAACCACGCATAAAACCGAGAAAACAATTTTGAAGCGGGAAAATTGTGCACGATTGAGAAAATCAGAAGAAATAAATAATTTGACGGAAAGTAAAGTGGAGTAGAAAACTACCTTAAGTCCGCATATCGACCAAACACAGCAGGGGAGAGGTCATGAACAGGTACAACAGCGTCTTGGGTCGATCGACAAAAGGGGGCAGTCGATCGACCAGATGAACAGGAACAGAAGCTCCTGGAAAGTGCAACTCAGTCGATCGACCAATGAGGCCAGTCGATCGACTGAAAGTACTGCTGTACTCCTTATTTCTTCGTATTTGCTCAATAACTTGAGCAAATGAGGTCTAAAAACCTGCAAATGCACAATAATACGCGCCCAAAATTGCGCGAAACCCAGAAATAAAGTCTAAAGTACTTAAAAATCCTAAACAAACAAAATAAAATGCGAAGTTTTCGCGCACACAAAGGCAATAAAAATTGTCTTAACAAAAGCAAATAAAATGAAGTTTATAAAGAGCTCGATCAACTAATAGTTGATCAAGAAAGACCACGGTATTGCCCACCTCGTCGGCTTCTGGCTACTAGAGGTAGACTCAATGGTGCTTATCTGAGCAGCTGCACCCTTCTTAGCTTCCACGTCCGTATGGCTCAACGAATCAACATTCTCATCATCTCCCCAGTCAAGGATCTCTTCGGGCTTGTCAGAATCCAAATCAGACTTTCTGGCTTTGACTGGCTCGTCATCAACTATCTCATCAATTCCATAGCTCAGGCAACCAAGACCTCCTCTTTGAATGATAGGCTTTGTTACAGTTGGAACAACTTGCAGCACTTCCTTCCCCAAACCAGCTCCTGCAACATCTAAAACAACAGATTCTTCCTCCTTTTTGCTCCCAATCTGGGGCGGAGGGGTTAGCACGGGAGTAGTAATAGAGACAGGCAATTCAGGAAGCACAAAGTACGATTTCTTATCAGAAACTGTATTGCAAGTCACAGGCCACATGGGGTCCTTTTTCTTAACCGGTTGGGCGAAGACAATAGAATGCTTGCCTACTTTGAAAGTCAAGGTACCTAGACCGACATCTATGACTGCACCAACAGTGTGCAGAAATGGCCTACCCAAAATAAAGGGTATATGAGCATCCTCAGGCATGTCAAGTACAACAAAGTCGACGGGGAAAAAGAACTTCCCTATTTGGACAGGGATGTCCTCTAGGACTCCTATGGGTTGGACCGCGGAGCGATCGGCCATCTGAACTGTCATATCTGTCAATGCGAACCTAGTCAACTTGAGCTTCCTAGCTAGACTCAAAGGCATGACGCTTATACTAGCTCCTAGGTCACATAATGCCTTCTCAATAGAGAAGGTACCTATATTGCAAGGAACAGAAAAGCTACCCGGGTCTTCTAGCTTATTGGGTGCAGTGTGAGACAAGTAAGAGCAAGATTCTTTAGTTAAAGCGACAGTGTGAACATGTTCAAGCAACTTTTTCTTTGACAGGAGTTGTTTCGTAAATTTAGTGTAGGCAGGCACCTGATTGACCAACTCAAGGAAGGGTACTTGCATATTCAAGTTACGAATAACTTTTTCAAATTTACTAAAAGATACCTGTTCCTTTGTTGGCACTAGTCTCTCCGGATATGGGGCTGTAAGAAGTACCTTAGCCCTCTCCTCTAAGTTGCGCATGCCGGCATCCGTGGACTTAGGCTGGAAGTCCACTGCTTTCTCCTTGTTCAAGCTTGAATACTCCTCAGACCGTCTCAAATGAGAGCCATTAACCGTTATCGGATCGAACTTCGGAATTGGGACGGACCCATCAGCACTCGGGTCTGGTCCTAACACTTTCGGAGTTGTCGTGCCCCGAAACAAATAGTCTCTCAAATTGTCGGGCATTAAAGGACGAAATTCCTCGACATCAGCAGTGACCTCAGTCGATCGTGAAGGAAAGGTAGATCTTTATACCTAACAACATACTCATATATGCTTAAATTTAATTTGTCATAAAATTAACTAATGATCTTATGCATGCAAACAAAAGATATAATAGAGGAGAAATCATGTTCTTACATTGCAATATCGGTATATATGGGCACAAAAGAGTTCTCCTTCTCTTTTGTTCTTGAGCTATCCCTTAAATGGAAGAACAAAGAACCCAAGACCCAAGTATAGGATCTCTCCCAAGGCTTTATACCCAAAGCTTTCTCTTAATCAAAATTAATATTATGAATACTAGACAATATTAATTCTTTGCATGAAAATTGAACCAAAAATCTTTATCTTTGGAGCTCTCAAAACTCACGTATGAAAATGGAAGAGGAAGTAGATGTGTTATGCTCACTAAACACTTAAAGTTTCAGCATATGATTGAATGAAATAATTCTAGTAATTATAGGCATAATAAAATAAGAAAAGCAACCTCTTGGGATTCCATTTGGGCCGTGCAAATGGAGAGGGAAGAGGAAAAGTTTATGCTCTTCTATGTTTGGTACTATTGATAATATGGATTCCATATTACATTTGTCAATTTGTCAATATGTTACATGTCATATGTCACATAAATTTGTTATGTATTTTTAACATTTTAAAAATCAACGTATTAATAAAAATACGTCACATACAAAAATCGACTTAGTAATTCACAATTACTTGTACCAAAATGTTTTACCAATTATAAATCACAACAACTTGTATTTATAATAATTCATTCAATTTCAATTGTTTCCTTAAACAATAATTTCATCCGAGTAAAGATACAATTCGATTATCGGACCGTATCTCATTTAAATGAGACACGTAAATTTTACTTCCAAAATCGTCCGTCAATTTTCAAGTAATTTAATTAACTCGTAACATTATACGATTAATTAAATAATCAATTAAGAGTGTTGCCCTATAGGTATGACCTAGGGGATCAACTGATCACCACCGTCGCACGACAATAATGTCAAACTCTAGTCACCAATCATTACCGATATGTGTGGACCAGTTGACAGTAAAAATACTCCCCAAATGTATTCTTTAAAATGAGATTTAATAATGATATTTAAATCATATGATCGCACTGTTGTTGAGGACACATTTCCCAACAATCTCCCACTTGTCCTCGACAAGTGTGCGTCACCAATTCTCTTGTCCTATTACTATCTCCCACTCAATGCAAGGTGTCTTTCAGGTCGTACTTGCAAGTGATCATATCGTGAGTGGTTTCCTCGATCCGGAGAATAACGATTGACCGGATTTATCCACCATGGATACATTCCGAGCGTGGCCACGCATTTCCGTTCATTACTCCTCGAGTGGCCCCGAGATATTGTTATAACCCTGACAAAGGGGTGGACAATTCCTATCGCACTCATTCCCTTCGACTAGCCACGACCATCATAACCCAAAATATGCCCATTTGACCCCATTTACGAAGGTCGTAGTAACACAAATCAAAGTTAATCTGAAACCGAGCCATCTTAGGTGAATAGTCTTTAGTCAAAAGAATCGACTCATTTGAATACTATAGTCGCTCTCGCCACGACCAGGCTATATAAATTTGCCAGAACTCTATAAGCGGTCATTAGGCCCGACAAAATGTTCTTAACAATCTGCCTATGTGATCGACTAGTCATCTCACATGACTCTATGGCACTTGAACTTGCCATCAATCGCATCACACTCTAGTCACTTCGAGACGTCACCTCATACAAGTGACTATGGGCGAATACAATGCTAATCCGTGTTCACTTTAACGGGGTTCAATTGTCATTACAACCCGTTTGGATGTAACAAAGTATAAAAGGAGTTTTTAAAGAAAAACTCGAACGACAAATGCGATTATCACATATGAATAGTCAATGCCTGATTACTATTTCATGTTCTATAATCTAATTTGATCTTGTACGTAGTTGTTTATTTCAACTCAATTGAAATGACATGACTCATCATGTTTAGCCTTTGAGAAGGCTTTGGTTAGTAGGTTTTATCAACTTCTTGTACCTTACTCAACCTAACTACATACTCGTTTTCCTTTGTAATGTATACATTTGCATTACAAAACTTTCTGAGTACGTGTCGAGATCCAATCAAGACATAGGCCCTCTAGCCTAAGAATAGCTCCCACTGTTTTCACAAAAGGGACTCATCTTTCTTGCACATCTCATGATTGCAAGTGTACTCAATTTCTGTTATAAATATCTCTCATTGTTCTTTATTGCCTAGAACGATTCTAGAAAATCTACTTCTTAATTATCATAGCCATAATGGTCTCTTAACCACCCTAATGTGTTTTGATTATGGTTTTGTCAAAACCATGCGCAATCTCAATTGTCAATTGTCACTTGTGTAACACCCTTACACAAAATTGC
Source organism: Silene latifolia (assembly GCF_048544455.1). Taxonomy (NCBI): domain Eukaryota; kingdom Viridiplantae; phylum Streptophyta; class Magnoliopsida; order Caryophyllales; family Caryophyllaceae; genus Silene; species Silene latifolia. Next base: position 356,884,518 of record NC_133538.1, read on the forward strand.
ATCATAAACACTTTGCTTTACTTCCTTAATGCTTCTGCAAGCACTTAAGGGTAATCTTCATGGCTTACTTGATAAAGATTTCTTAAATTCGATTTTGAAAACAATTCATCATACTCAAAGTATATGAAGTGTTATACATCATTACTCATTTAATTGATCCGGAATGAAGCAAATGGAATCAATCAAATATGTTCAATTTAATTGAACTAGTCATGAATCTTATCAACATAAGACTTCTTATTGACGCTAATATCATGTGGATTTATCTACATAAATCTAGATATTAAAGATGTATTATATTACTCCAAAAGTCTTAAATCATTCTCAATGATCAATATGTCATCCACATATCGGACTAAAAATTTCCGTAACTCCCACTAAACTCCATGTATAAAACAACTTCTCGTCTTATCGAGAAAAGTTTTATAACATGATCAAAACATTGATTCTAACTCATTGATGTCCTACTTAAGACCCTCTCTTAAGTTTCACATTATCTTAGGATTGCAAGAATCTATAAAACTCATGACATGTATTGAATACATTCTTTCTATTGAAGAAGTGGGTTTTAGATTCACTTGCTGTATTCATATCCTCATAATGAAACATAATCCCTAAGATGATCCAAATAGACTTAAGCATTTCAACCAGTGCAAAACTCTTTGCCACCAATCTTGCTTTGAAATCTCTCTTTATTAGTGCAAAACCCTTTGTCACTAATCAAGCCCTTTTGTTTCGGATTTTCATGGCTCTAAGCCTTGTATTGAGTTGTGACTTAAACACTCTTATGTAAGTCATATGTTCATTACTTTCTAGAAGTAATCAACTTGAATCAAACAATTTCTTTTGTAAGTTATAAGCTCTTTACTTTCTTAAAAGTAGCTTGAATTCATCATCTTTAACAAGTGACGAATTTAACCTCCTAGGTTTTAAAGAAACAATGTCTTACACAACACGTCTCATGTAGCCAAGAAAGACCTGTTTCTTGCGACATGACATTCTTTGTGGCTCTTGAATAATTTTCTCCCACTCTGTCTTCTAGAATAAACTTGTATTTTAGAAAGACAGCTTCACGAGCCACAAACCTGGTGTACTCGTGATTATCATTAGGAAAAATGAGCATTTGTTTCTTGTGAAAACTTACAAACATGGTACCCTTACCATTTCATATCTCATATGATTCTATTTAGTGGAAAAAATTTAGACAAAAATGATAAAATCCCCAAAAGTATCAAGTAACTCAAAGTAACTTGATTGAAGTCCAAACCATATCAAATAGCGTTTGATTTCTTATCCAACCACACATTACTCCATAATGCGTGCTAAGAGAGATTAACTTGTGATACTATATCACATTTCCTTTGGCTTATATCAAATTCTTCACTTTGATAATCCCATCACGACTAAATCGTGATTCCTTGAATTCTTTGAACTTCTTCAAAGATTTCTCTATTTACCTTATCAACTTAAATCGTTGATAAAAGAAAATGATCAACCTATTATGGATCAATGATTTACAACCTCGATCTCCTTTTCAACCAAAAGGCACGAGACATCTTGCTTTGAATACAAGATACGCATATACCATTAACAATCTAATGGTTTCAAGAGTACTGATAACTCTTTGCGTTCATCATTCCAAAATTTAAGATTTAATCTTGGGGTACCAATTTGAGTCTTGCATCATCTTCATGATATATCATTCTAGTTTGGTTTAGAATATAAACACCTTGATAATGGGCTAGCCATACATCAAATCGTGGTGTATAGGGTCACAAAAAGTGAAACCTCCTTTGTATCTTAACAAGTTTGTATTCTTATTTAGAGTTTTTGTACTTAATAGTCACAATTAAGTACAACTCCAAACCCAAAACTAGATTTAGTACACAATGACTCTATCTCTCGACTTCATTGTTGCTAGTCGTCATATTCTAATCATCCTATGTATCAAACATAATGATGAAAACCACCACTGGTTTCTAATATTGACGAAGTGGTACTAGCAAAATTTATGTTTAATCAAATAAACATTTAAAGAAGAAGATCCCATTAGATGTCCCACAACTAACTTGTTGATTCTTCAATAATTTGGGGTAGTTTCCTTTCTCGTGTCCAACATTTAAGACAATGGAAACTTTATTGGTCGGGATTGATAGGTTTAGTATCGTCATTCTCAACAACTTTACTTTTAACATTACCTTGTATCAATTCCATTATAATCTTTACTTCTTGAACCTCGTCCTCATCTTAACGGTTTAAGAGAATGCTCCCACTCATTTCAATGAGTCTTTGCTTTGAGAAGCAAAATTGAATTCATGAAGAACACTCTTCATTTGTTCGTTTTAGTCTTAAAAACTCTCATTGAGGTGGTTGCATTATTTTGGTCAATTACGAATTCTGACAAAACTAATTACCAAAACAATCATTTCAAGGTACTTAATTCTTTTAAGTACATGAAAAACAATCCATTCGATGTGTTAGTCTAGAATCAAAAACCTGTTTGATAATAGATAACTTTAATCTATACTCTTTAGAAGAGATCCTTAGCAATGGTTCATTTTGAGGTTTTAGGAGCAAAATCATATTTGTCTCTAGTTACGATGTTTTAATGGAGATTTTGTAAAATCGAAATGATATCGTATATGAATTGTGGTAAAGAAATAGAACAATATAATAACGGAATAGTGGAAAACTTAACACTTATCGTTTTAATAATACTTGTAGATAACAAGTTTTATGCATTTTTCTAGTGACCTCTACCCAACTAGATAAATGATTCCAAGACCCAAATTCATATCGACTTAGGCACGGTGTGGCCGATGAAACCTTCATCAATATAACTCGGTGGATTAACTCTTTAATCGATTCTACTTTTAGAACTCTTGGTCGATAAAATTACATTAACATTTATCTTTAGCCCAAAACACATTCAACAAGGGGACGGTGTGGCCGATGAAACCCTTATCGAAAAACTTTTGTTGAGTTCAATCCAAATTTCGAATAAATGTGTCCATGATCCAAACCCACATTAACTTGGGCACGGTGTGGCCGATGAAACCCTCATCAACATGAATTCGGTGGATTGACATTCATCACCCACTTCCCCTACGTAACAAGGTTTGTACCCCGGTGTGGCCGAGTGCACTCCCTCACGAAATAGGTTTTCATGGTTTCTACTATTTGGTAAGGCTATATCTCAATTGATTGTTTTAGCGAGAGGTCATGTCAATTTATTATCTATCACGTTTTAAGTGAACTAAAGCGGTGAACTACGATAATTCTAATTGACACGGTCGAAGGACTTGATTATGCATGTTTTAGTTATGGCGATTTAGCGATGCATGCGACATAAATAAAATGCAAAACATAAAAATCCTAGTATGGCCTTCCTAGAAAATAGAAAACTGTTTAACTATTACATATTCGGAAACCAACTCCATTGGTCCCTTGAACTTCGGTTGTGGCACGCATCTCGAGGTAACACCGTCTTTATGTATCGTCATCTTGAAGTAATCCGTCTTTGGGAACTCCGAAATGAATTAAAATTACATAATGAATTACATAATTCCTATTATACATTTGTAACTATAATAAAAATAAATCTATTAAATTACAAGACGGTGATACGAGATCACATTAAAATTACAACCGAATCGATATTCCCATACATTTCGGGTAATACCAATTAAAACTAAGGCCATACTAAGCAAAATTACATAATTCAAAAATTATATAAATAAAAGACATTCAACAATTGAAATATGCAGCATTATAATATGTATGAACATGCCCAATTTTATGCTAAATCGCCTTTAAATTTGCCAATATCATATATTACTCGGTTTTTACGGATTTGCGTGATTCAACATTTTACAATCACCAAAAATACATAAATTCATATTTATGCATAAGTTAATTACCCTAACTGTTTAGGACTCAAAATTTAGTCTTCACTAATAATTTGACCATAATTAACTCATATTTGTTCATAATGGACTTAAAATTATAATAAAATGCTATAAACTTCAAATAAATCATAAAATTTCAAATAAATTCAAAATTTGAAATTTAAACTTATGAACATTCTGGAAAAATACCATGACACTCATAATGTTCAAAAAACTTAGGTTAAAAATTTCGAAAATTATCCGGAAAAACAATGTTGCGGTTTTATCGATTTTAACTAAAACAACCATAAAAATATGAGAAAAAATATTTTCATCAACTTTTCAATTTTAGATCTGAAAAAGATAATAAAAAGCAACATATCACGTTTTTCCTTAGTCATGAAGCATGTTTTAGCAATTTTTCACTAAAAATGTCACTATTTATGCTATTTTTCTTCAAAAATCCATAAATCATGCATAAAGACTTCAATATAGCCAATTATTTTACACACATCTTGTAAAATTGCATGTGACAACATACTAAAATTATATGACCAGAATCGAAATTTATCTCATATTAACCTATTTTTCACCAAAAACCGAATTTAATAATGAAAAATTCATTTTTCGAGCATAAAAACTCATAAAATTATGAAACTTTCCAGATCATCTAATAATAATATATGTGAAAACATATCCAAAAAGAACTGGAAAATTCGAAGTTTAGCTAATTTTCGTCCAAAAATGGCATTTTTATCATAAAAATCACATTTTAATGCCAATATTATATATTATGAACAGTAAAATCCGTAAATTAACCAAAAATCCTAAAATCATTTTAGGACCAGAAACTTATCATGCATGAATTAATTTCGTGATATATCATAATAACACAAATTCACAAGTTTTATATGTTAATCGTATAACTCGGAAAAACTATAACCGATTTGCATGCAAACAACCATTGCTCTGATACCAATTGAAGGAAAGGTAGATCTTTATACCTAACAACATACTCATATATGCTTAAATTTAATTTGTCATAAAATTAACTAATGATCTTATGCATGCAAACAAAAGATATAATAGAGGAGAAATCATGTTCTTACATTGCAATATCGGTATATATGGGCACAAAAGAGTTCTCCTTCTCTTTTGTTCTTGAGCTATCCCTTAAATGGAAGAACAAAGAACCCAAGACCCAAGTATAGGATCTCTCCCAAGGCTTTATACCCAAAGCTTTCTCTTAATCAAAATTAATATTATGAATACTAGACAATATTAATTCTTTGCATGAAAATTGAACCAAAAATCTTTATCTTTGGAGCTCTCAAAACTCACGTATGAAAATGGAAGAGGAAGTAGATGTGTTATGCTCACTAAACACTTAAAGTTTCAGCATATGATTGAATGAAATAATTCTAGTAATTATAGGCATAATAAAATAAGAAAAGCAACCTCTTGGGATTCCATTTGGGCCGTGCAAATGGAGAGGGAAGAGGAAAAGTTTATGCTCTTCTATGTTTGGTACTATTGATAATATGGATTCCATATTACATTTGTCAATTTGTCAATATGTTACATGTCATATGTCACATAAATTTGTTATGTATTTTTAACATTTTAAAAATCAACGTATTAATAAAAATACGTCACATACAAAAATCGACTTAGTAATTCACAATTACTTGTACCAAAATGTTTTACCAATTATAAATCACAACAACTTGTATTTATAATAATTCATTCAATTTCAATTGTTTCCTTAAACAATAATTTCATCCGAGTAAAGATACAATTCGATTACTCGCATCGTATCTCATTTAAATGAGACACGTAAATTTTACTTCCAAAATCGTCCGTCAATTTTCAAGTAATTTAATTAACTCGTAACATTATACGATTAATTAAATAATCAATTAAGAGTGTTGCCCTATAGGTATGACCTAGGGGATCAATCGATCACCACCGTCGCACGACGACGATAATGTCAAACTCTAGTCACCAATCATTACCGATATGTGTGGACCAGTTGACAGTAAAAATACTCCCCAAATGTATTCTTTAAAATGAGATTTAATAATGATATTTAAATCATATGATCGCACTGTTGTTGAGGACACATTTCCCAACAGATCGACCACCTTGCTCAGTCGATCGACTGAGATGAACAGTTCCAGAAGCTCCTGTAACCCGTGCATCAGTCGATCGACCGGGTATATCAGTCGATGGACTGATATACCTGGTAGACGCCTGTTTCTTTGATTTATTCGTTGAAGCTTTCGTTTGACTTGTTTCCGCCTCATTCTTTTCAACAGCATCCTCGACCATGGCAGGCCCCTCCAGGGTGGACCCACTCCTCAACGTGATGGCGTTCAAGGTCTCCTTTTGGTCGGTTTGAGCCGGAAAGTGTCCGGGAGCTCGAGTGTTACTTTTGCTAGCCAATTGAGCAATTTGGCTTTCTAGCAACTTCATCCCGGCCTCTCTTGCTTGGGACTCCTTTAGCAACAAGTTCTTAAGCTCGGAAAATTCAGAATTCTGCGATTGTTGCTGCTGAGGCACATAGGGAGGTTTTTGATATTGTTGTTGCTTTTGATGAGGGGGCACATAGGGTTGCTGCTGCGGCGGAGGTTGAGTTGGATTCAGGACATTTTGGCTCCTCCAACTCAAGTTTGGATGGGTATTCGGCTCATAGTAGGTGTTTGTCTGCCTATAGTGTTGAAAGGCAGCACAAGACTCCAAGGGACTAGGACAATTCTTCGAAACGTGTCCCTCATCTCCACACCTTTCACAGACGAAAGGACCGTCTGACACAGCATTTACCTGGTACATCCCACCTTTAGAAGCTCCTCCCAATTCATATTTGTCAAATCTCGCAGTGAGAGCTTCAAGTGCAAAACAACAGAGGAAGATTCAAAGCTCTCCTCCGTTCCCTCCTGAATTCCCATACTCGGCCTTGTGGGTAGCTAGATCGTCAATGATCTTCCACCCCTTGGTTGCTCCCAAATTTTCAAAAATCGGCCATTGGGTCATGACATCCAAAATAGCCCTCTGATCGTCATACAGCCTATTATAGAAATGATTGCACAAGCTCCATTTTTCGAAACCATGGTACGGTATGGTTCGCACCAGCTTCTTAAATCGGACCGATGCCTCGTGGAAGTTCTCATCTGGCCCTTGTTTGAAACTTGTGATTTGGGCTCTAATAGCAATCGTCTTTGAAGCAGAAAAGTACTTCTTGTAGAATGCCAATGCCAAGGAATTCAAGTCGGTGATCCCATGAATGGCTCGGTCCAGATCTCTATACCACTCCCTTGCAGCATCACGAAGGGAGAAGATAAACATGGTCTCCTTGATCTGGTCTTGGGTCACGCCAGCTGGTGGGGGTATGGAACAACAGTAGTCAATAAAGGTCTCCATATGCTTAGCTCCATCTTCATTTGCAGCTCCCCCGAACTGGTTTCTCTCAACCATGTTAATGTATGAAGGCTTTGGTTCGAACTTCCTGGCATCTCCTGGTAATTCGAACCCCTTATATAAATTTTTAGCTGTCGGCTCAGAATGACTAGCTATACTCGCTTCCTTGGCCATGATTGGAATTTCTGGAGAAGTAACTGTCTCAGCTGAAGAAGTGGAAACGGGTGAAGAATGTGGGTCTTCTTCGAACAGCTCGTTCTCGTAATAGCTTGACAGAGTACTCAGCTCTTCCTCTGTCGGTAATACCCTTTGTGTTCATCTCAACTCGCGCAAAGATTTCTCTATCTCAGGATCAAATGGTACTAGTTCACCACCCAGTGACTTGCGCATAAGAAGAAACTACAAAAAGAATATAAGAAAAGTTTAAGGAACGGATGTCCCTTAAACTAAGAAAGACAAAAATTAAGACAACTAAAAATTAGAACTATTGCCTCCCCGGCAACGGCGCCAAAATTTGATACCCGTCGTGAGGTGTCAAAAATAAGATTTATAATTTCCAACTACAACTATAGCAAGCGGCAGTCGGGTCGAACCACAGAGAGGCAGATGTAAATTCTAGTTGATTCAAATTCAATCTAAAGTAACAATTGTGGGGGTTGAGTTGAATTGGTCTACAGCTAAGAGTAAATAGTAAACTAGAAAGTCGGATTACATAGATAAAGAAGGGGTACTAGGATGGTCGGTTCATTAAAGCTTCGGCGGCAGCATACTAAACAGGTCTAAATCGAACACAAGTGAGGCGGGAAACAAGAGGTCCTCTCGGTCCACTCTTAACAAATAGCATCTTTCGATCTCGCTATAGGCCCCTAATGTCACTAATACTAACTTTCGTCCTGAAAAGTGACTAACAATCTAAACTTTACCTATCTTTCGATCTCAGCATAGTTTAGTCGATTTAATTGGTGGTCTAACAACATACCCTATCTTTCGATCTAATGGGTTAGCTATAAAATAAGCATCTAACTGGTCGCATGCATTCGATTCATTAAATACAACATTAAAATCAATTAAAACGAAGGGTAACCTCACGAGGTCAGTCGATCGACCGCGAATGTCAGTCGATCGACTGACACGCGAATCAGTCCGTATTCAATACTTTGCCGCCTACGCTATAACTTACCTACATCCTAGCACAAACTAATTAGCTACTCATGCTAAGGGTAAAAACAATAACATTAACGATAAGAATTACTGCATTCATGCTTGAAACGATAAAGTAAACAATTAACATAAACGATAAAATTGGTTGCGGGAATCTAGCTAGCAATTCTATACTAATGATAAAATAAAGCAATAAACTGAAATTAGGGTAGATGAATACCAAATTTGTAGAGGAAAGATTAATAAGAACCAAAGATCCAATGCTCAACAATAATCCCAAACCCTAATTAATTATAAAGAACTGTATGTAAAATTTAATGTAAAACTACTGAATAAAGCTTGATGATAAACTGAATGAATTAGGTTACGTTATAAAGAGAGTATACGTAACATAATTCCTAAACCTAGTAACTAATGGGCTTGATAAATCTCGATCTTTTAATTCTCGTCTGGAATAGCGTCTTGGTCGATCGACTGAAGTGGCCGGTCGATCGACTGCTTAGCAGATGTCTGATAGCTTCGTACCCCGATGGTTGGTCGATCGACTGAAGGTAACGGTCGATCGACTGCTTTAGCTGCAACTTGACTTCATATTTCTCGTGGACTTGTCTTTAGGGCTTTGAAATGCGCACCAAGCTCGTTCCTCGGGTGAATACTTCACGTCAAAATGCAATGCAGGATACTCGGGGACGTATTTAGCTTGATTTCCGCTGGATTCTTCACATTTCTGCAATAATGTACAAAAATACGGAAGTAGACGGAAATAGGGAGAAATGTAGCATAAACTACATGAATGAGCTCTAAAATGCGTGTAAAATGGGATGTAAAACATCATATAAAAGACACGCATCAACCTAGAAGTTCAACATTTGGACAGATTCGTAGGACTGATTGTTCGTCTCATTTGGGGGTCTTAAATTCTTTAGATTTGAAAAGTTTAAGCATAGACTCGGATTTCTTTCAAGTCTAGTTTATGCCTTTTAACGTAGCCATATTCGTTACGGTTTGTCCTAGGTGATTTTGTTATGAACATATCGGTAAAAGTCCGCGAATTTGATTGTATTGTTGAGAATGATTCTAAACCCTAACTTAGGAGTCTAATCTGCTATAGGTCTTTCTCATACATCAAATTTGGAGAGTCTAGATGATGGTAGGGTTTGGCTTTGCTCGAAATTGATTTGTTAAACTCGTTTTATAAGTAAATACTTTTTATGGGATGAATTCTGTCAGTTATTATAAATCTGCCTATAAACCCTTAAAAGGTTTGGAATTCGGGAAAGTATCACGGTTTATGATTTTTAGCTAAGAGTCTTAAGGTCCCGATCTAATTAGCCTTGCATCATTTCGATTTTTCTAGGATTATTAGCTATGAATTTTATAGTGCGGCTATTTTATTTTGGAAAGTCATAAAATTCGAGTTGAGTCTTTAAAGTTGGAATTACTTACAAGTCGGTATAAGTCTAGGAATGTGCATGAATTGGTTGATTGAGCATGTACTAATTATAGATAATCATGCTATGTAGGTGCCGGATGTGTAAGTGATCGTTTTGTTTGCTTGGTACTTGGTTATGGAGCATGTGTGCTTGTTGCTAGCTTTGTAGAATTACTAAGCAGTAGGGTTTTCCCTACTCGGTTCTCATTAATTACATATAACTTTTTGTGTCTTATTTTGTGTAAACGAGCCGTGTTGGTCCTTGTGTTTGGTTGTATTGATACATGTGATATGTGGTTGTGATGATAGTTGGGTGATGGTGTGTATGAGATTAGATGGTGTTGCGCGTACTCTTGAGATATGGTGCTTGGTGATATAGTGAGGAGGTGTGGGAACCGATCTCACGCCTGAGATAGCTCCTTGGAGGGTCCCTCACCTCCAATGACGATATGCACATTAATGGTTCGGGTTACCGGGTTCGTGTTGCGATGCAGACTCAGGTACTTCGTGTTGCAATGCGAGTACCTCGGGCTGCGGTCTGGCAGAGGTTGGTGATGGTGTTGCGATGCCATCACCGTGGCTGTAATGAGACGGAGATGGATATAGCATTGGGAGATGTGACAGTGTGATTGTGATACGAGTCATGAGGTCCGAGTGTCATGTCGTTGGTCATAGTATGTTGAAAGTCATCATTATATGTATTGTGAGACTAACGGGTGCGTGTCTGAGTAATTGTCACCTATTTTCAGGGTGGCCTGTGTTGATATATATGATATTTTAGGTCATATGGAGAGTAGTGTATGACAGGTTAGCATTTGCATATGAGCGGGTTTTGGGCCGAGCACGGACGAGAGGGAGTTTAGTATAATCATCGCATTAGAGATGACGTAGATCACATTAGAGTCATGTGTTATATTATTTATATTCATAATTTGTATAAATCATTCGTTTTGTAATAACATTTAAATCATCAATTCTATTAAATGTTTCGTTATTGGAGTTTTGATGCACTATCTCGGGAAACCGAGATGGTAACATCTCCCGATTACCTTGGTCGGGTAAGAAGGGGGTGTTACAAAGTGGTATCAGAGCAACGATTTTAGAACCTGAAACCAAAGAACCCAAATGAATGTAGGAGTGTCTAATAAAATGAACCCGAATAGAGCTACTAGGAGTCTCGTTCGTACGGTTAAGTAGATGTCTTTAATAGTACCATGATCTCTTAGTCGTGAACCGGTCACCACGTGGTAAGCACCGAGAGTGTGGGTAGATAGAGTGGATACTATTTGTTTACACATGATGTAATAAGTTTGACATGAGTTTATGTGTATTCATATGGTGATAATGGTTGAGAAAAGAAGCATGATTATGAATGGGCGATACGAAATTATCTTGGCAATGAGGCATAATGCGCATATGTGGTGTTAATGGATAAGAAAGGGCATGATTATATGATAAAGTGATGTGGAATAGTCTATTGAATTTGAATGTGTTTTCATATCGTGATTAAATGTGTTTTCAGATGATGGAAATGTGTATACTTGTTGTGAATTTTTGTGATGATATATTGTTGCGTCATAGGTAGGAACATGTGAACTAAGTTTGTTTGGTATTTGCCATACGTAAAATGCCTACTTGCTGGGATTTCTGTAGTACTCTATCGAGTAAGCTTGGGGACTCGACCGAGTGGGGATCAGTCGACCGAGTATACCGAGGTACTCGACTGAGTGGACCCTCTGAGATTCTTGTCATGGCTCCTGGAAAGAGGACACTCGACCGAGTATGGAGGTGGTCTCGGCCGAGTAGACAGGACTCGACCGAGTATGCCCTGTCACTCGACCGAGTGCCTTTGAGAAAGAGGATTTTGCTTATTTGTTCATAATGAGTAGACTTATTTGATTTGTTATTTTATTATTATCCCATATGTTTCTTTTATTGATTATTCATGATACATGATGAGTTAGAGGGATTGCATGATGCATGGGTGTCATATTGAAGAGTTTAGGACTCTAAGTACCTAAGAGGGAAGGTGTCGAATTTGGTACTATTTTAAAAATTTTAAGAAATAATCTTTATTGCTTTAAATTAAGTTGATTAACAATATGAGAAACAAATGGATACATCAAATAAATCGAGTAATTAGAAGTGTATCACGTTGTTAAAGGAAGTTACTGAAATCTAGAAACAACAGTTATTCTGACTATTACTTATTTGTCTTAACAAATGAAGTAAAGGCTACAGACCGAAATTAACATTATTCAGGACTATTGCCAAAGGAAAGTGGAAATGAAGAACAAGTAAACTAATTGCAGCGGAATTTAAAGTAACGAGAGATCAACACAACGATTTTTGAATTGGTTCTGCCAACGCTCTAAGGGCCTACGTCCAATCTTCTTTTTATTGATTAGTTAAGTGATCTACTACGACTACTTAAAACCCTTACAATAAAAAGGACCAACAACCTACTCCAGTTGCGACAAGAGTTCAAAGACTACTCCGTCTAAGAACTCGACACTCTAACTTAAAATGTTTACAAGATCAAGTTTCCTCAAACCGATTCTTAAAAAGAATTGAGAAGGACAACTTATTAGATCAAACGATTCTAGATGATAGAGTACAATACTTAAAGCAACGGTAGTGAAGACCGTGACACTTGAAGACTTAGAAGATTTTTGAAAATGAAATAAATGATTTGAGTTCTTAAAAACGGTTTTGCAAAAACACTTTGAAATTCCCAGAGAAAAGTCTTAGTTATAAATAAAGGGAAGTGCTCCTTATAAAGAGGAGGAAATCAAGAGGGAGCAAGCTAGGGTTTATAAGTCAAAGCAATTGGTATGTGACAAAATCTTTGACCTTCCTATGTTTGCACCAAAAAGAGCGCTCTTCTAAGAAGCAAAATGAGGAAAAGAGGATTTGTAATTATCTTTAAAGGGATTTTGGTTTTCCATAAACAAATAGGAGAGACAATCACAAGAAGATACTTGTTGAGATCAAAAAAGTAAAGGCCAAACATTGTTTTACGAAAAGCCAAAGGTATGTTTTTGAAGGAAATGTAGATCTATATACATACTAACATACTCATATATGTTTAACTAATTTGTCATAAAATTAATAAGGTCTTATGCATGCAAACAAATTAACAAAATAAAGAAGAAATCACCCTTACATAGTAATTTCGGTTTAAATGGGCACAAAAGAAATCTCCTTTTCTTTTGTTCTTGAGCTTTCCTTTAATGGAAGAAACAAGATCCAAGTGTAGGATCTCTCCTTAGGAATTATACCCAAAGCTAACTCTTAATAAAATTAATATTATATGAACTAGTACAATATTAATTTTGAAGAAAAATTGAACCAAAAATGTTTGGTTTTGGCTCCTAAAACCGGGTAGGAGAAGAGGAGAGGAAGAATATTATTTTTGTCTCTCTAAAAATAATTTTTATGAAGTGAATGAATAATAATTATCACACACCCATTCATATGGTGAATGATAATTATTTAAGCAAAAGAACCCCTTGTTCTTTTCTAGGTAGAACCGGGTAGGAGGGGGATAAAAGGCCAATGCATGCACAATTTGTTCTTTACAAGAATGTGTAGGGTGCATGGCTAGTATTAGGTTAATCATCATTATGCTTTCCATTAACTTTAATCAACATATTATATATGTTAATTCCACCCAATATTTCGGCCCAAATGGATGACATGAAATCCATTTTATTTTTGTCAAATGTTAATATGTCACATGTCATATGTAACATAAATTTGTTATGTATTTTTAACATATTAAAAATCAACGTATTAATAAAAATACGTCATATACAAAATCGACTTAGTAATTCATAATTACTTGTGCCAAAATATTTTACCAATTTATAAATCATATTTATAATAATTCATTCAAATCCAATTGTTTCTTTAAACAATAATTTCATCCGAGTAATGATACAATTCGATTACTCAGACCGTTCTCATTTAATCACATTTCAATTTGATACGTAAATTTTACTTCCAAAATCATCCGTCAAATTTTCAAGTAATTTAATTAACTCGTAACATTATACGATTAATTAAATGATCAATTAAGAGTGTTGCCCTATAGGTATGACCTAGGGGGTCAACTGATCACCACCGTCGCACGACAGTAATGTCAAACTCTAGTCAGCCAATAATTACCGATATATGTTGACCAGTTGACAGTAAAAATACTTCCCAATTGTATTCTTTAAAATGAGATTTAATAATGATATTTAAATCATGTGATCGCACTATTGTTGAGGACACATTTCCCAAAAATCTCCCACTTGTCCTCGACAAGTGTGCGTCACCAATTCTCTTGTCCTATTACTATCTCCCACGTAATGCAAGGTGTCTTTCAGGTCGTACTTGCAAGTGATCATATCGAGAGTGGTTTCCTCGATCTGGAGAATAACTGATTGACCGGACTTATCTATCATAGATACTTTCCGAGCGTGGCCACGCATTTCCAGTTTATTACTCCTCGAGTGGCCCTGAGATATTGTTATAACCCTGACTAGGGGTGGACGATTCCTATCGCACTCATTCCCTTCGAGTAGCCACAGCCATCATAACCCAAAATATGCCCATTTGACCCCATTTACGAAGGTCTTAGTAACACAAATCAAAGTTAATCTGAAACTGTGCCATCTTAGGCGAATAGTCTTTAGTCAAAAGAATCGACTCATTTGAATACTATAGTAGCTCTTGCCACGACCAGGCTATATAAATTGCCAGAACTCTATAAGCGGTCATAAGGCCCGACAAAATGTTCCTAACAGTCTGCCTATGTGATCGACTAGTCATCTCTCATGACTCTATGGCACTTGAACTTGCCATCAATCGCATCACACTCTAGTCACTTCGAGACGTCACCTCATACAAGTGACTATGGGCAAATACTATGTTAATTCGTGTTCACTTTAACGGGGTTCAATTGTCACTACAACCCGTTTGGATGTAACAATGTATAAATTAAAGATAAAAGACAAATGTGATTATGAACATGAACAAAAACAACACTTTTATTTCATTTCCAAATCTAACAAAAATTTGGTACACGTGTAAGTCCCATGGACGTAACATGTCCATCATGCTTAGCCTGCGATAAAGGTTTGGTGAGTGGATCGGCTATGTTGTCATCCGTCCCAACCTTACAAATCGCAATTTTCTTTCTTTCAATGAAATCTCTTATTACATGATATTTTCTAAGCACATGTCTAGATCTATTACTAGACTTCGGCTCCTTAGCTTGGAAGATCGTCCCACTATTATCACAATAGAGAGTGATGGGATCATTGGCGGTAGGTACTACTTTTAGACCTTCCGTGAATTGCCTGATCCAAACAGCTTCCTTAGCAGCTTCTGATGCCGCGATGTACTCAGCCTCCGTTGTAGAATCCGCGGTTACAGCTTCCTTGAAGCTTCTCCAGCTTACGGCACCACCATTGAGCATAAACACGAAACCAGCTTGTGATTTCAAGTCATCTCTATCTGTTTGAAAACTTGAGTTCGTGTATCCATTAACACGCAACTCAGTGTCTCCTCCAAACACCAGGATAGAATCCTTAGTTCTTCTCAAGTACTTAAGGATGTTCTTGACAGCAATCCAGTGACTCTCACCTGGATTTCCTTGATATCTACTCGTCATGCTCAAGGCATACGAGACATCAGGACGTGTGCATATCATGGCATACATGATTGATCCAACAGCGGAAGCATAAGGGATCAACTTCATGCGTTCAACATCATGGGGTTCGGAGGGAGATTGAGTCTTGCTCAATATCGTCCCGGTCACCATAGGTACCAAACCCCTTTTGGATTTGTCCATGCTGAACCGTCGAAGAATCTTATCAACATAAGACTCTTGACTTAGTGCCAATATCCTCTTGGATCTATCTCTATGGATCCGGATACCTAATATGCGTTGTGCCTCTCTGTGGACAAGGCCCTCGGGAACTGCGTCCGCGGGATCCACACCAGGCATTATCGACTCGAGGTTCTTTCGAATATAATTAAGACATATTAGAGTCGCCACCAAGTTTTTTGGGAACTTGGAACCGTTCGAGTCAACTTTACACCTTTCATCGAAAAGCATAAAGCCCATCGACTACGAGTGATTAAAGATAAAGACTTGTACCCTATATCACTCGATTTGAATGACCCTCGTAATCCAATGGTATTTAGACGGATCCACAAACCATAGATCTTGAGAAGGGGTGAGGGTACGTGTTGGGAAGCCCATAAGGACACCCAACCCCGCCCGTCGATAACGGCCTCTACTAAGTCAAGTGTCGGATTTCAAACAAGGTCATAGCTACTGCGATGTATGATATGCAAACGTTGTTTTAACCCTATCATGTGACAACAATTTCTATGTCGTTTTAGATGCAACTAAACTAACTTTGTCAAAGTTGTAATTTAGCATGTGGGTTGATTGATCTAGCAACATACAAACGAAACAAACAAGGCTTGATGGGAATGGGGGAGCCGTTGGGATCTAACCTATTACAAACCAGGCATTTCATGCCGACACAACGATAAATTAAAGATACAACTCGATCTAAATACAATCGCTAAATACAAAATTGCACACGACACATAACATGGCCATTCGGCCCAGAAAACCGTGCACAAGGGGGTGACTCACGGCCTACATGACACACGGCCTTGGGTCACTCCTCGTGTTGCGTGCTTTCACTTAACCTCATCGAATTAGACATATGGCTACGCACCAAAGCATGCATTAGCATAAACCGGGCCATGTTGCTTTAGACAACATGCGGTTTACTACGCTCCTACAAGCATTGGGGAACAACCGTCTAACCAAACAAGACCAAGGTTTTTTGAAGAGGTTTTGACTCAAAAGAAGTAAAACAAACTCGAAAATTACAACTCGATAAACAAACGATAAATTACAAGCTAACAAACGACAAAGAACAAAAGGTATAAAACAAACGAGACAAGGAAAGACGTGGCCAACCCCACGGCCTAAAGCCACGGCCCCCAGACACGGCTACCCTAATTCCTAGGTCGGGTTCATTAGTTAGAACGATTTGTAAAGCGATACGGGAGATACATTAGAAAACGACGATAAAAAAAGGTCTGAAAGCTTCGCTTAAAGTCGAATATTCTACACGGTCCAAAGGGGGGTTGAATTAGGTCAAGTTTGCAAATTAAGTTAACTCATCGAGTGTTAATAAGAAGGTGCTAATCACGCACTATTATACTAGCGAGAAATTAGGTGAAAAAGAAAGATGCGTTCAATTATTTACAGAATTGTTAGTTGATTTTTAAAGCTATGTCGATGCACCCTAATATGTCTAATTAGGTTATTAAATTAATTTAATGTCATCTAAATACGTCATAGGTTAACAATCAGAGGTTAAACTAACATACAACGGGTCCTAGGGTATGTCGATTTGGCCGAAACAATAAGGGGGTCGAAAGCGAAGAGCGAAGTTAGACAACTCGTTTTATGTATGCCCTACCTTGAACACGAGGATATGTAAATGAGACGGGGGTGTACGACCGACTGATGTAGCGGTTTCTTTTCCCATCTCAAGTCAACGCGGGTGTTCATGGTGGTACTTTAACTCATACTCGGACTAAACTAGTTTCATAGTTAATTTAAAACAATCGATAAACAAACGAGAAAACGAACAAAAAAAGACAATAAAAACGAGCATAAAACAAACGAAATAAAAGGGAGAAGAGGAGGATTTGATGCACCCTCAACCTACATGTATCGTTGAAACCGTCTTGGGTCGTAATCGATGGTATATTTTATCTCGAGAGGCCGTCGTCGACGAAGAATAAAGCAAACACGCGTTTTGGAAACTTTCTGGACAGCGATTTTCAAACGATGATATCTCCCTCGTTTCACGACGAAAATTCGATTTGAAAGATGTTTTGAAAACTAGAAAGAGAGGAGAACAGTGATCTTAAAGCAACCCCTGCTCGTTTTGGGTTATTGGGCACGAAAAACGAGCACAAACAGAACTGGACAGACAAGAATAAACCGCGAAAACAGAGTGTTATTTCACTCTGTTTTTCGAGGGATTTCGTGTACTCTCAAGGGCAATTTGGCTCGTAAATCTTTATCTAATGTGTAGATGGATGTTATGTGGTTAATTAGGAGCAAGAAAATTGAGTTTTGATGGAGGTTTGATGGAGGAATGAAAGGGTTTTCGAAGAGGACACACAAACAGTTCAGTTTGTGTGTCGGTTTTGTTTAGGGTTTTTGAAGGATGTTTAGGGTTTGTTTCTGAGGTTTAAAGCTTGTGGGTGATGGTAGGATGTATGGAGAACTTAGAGGAATGAATGTATGGTGAAGGGGTGGTATTTATAAGGAGTTAAAATAGGTTAAAAGAGAGGGAGGGGCAATCGGGCTTCATCCCGTATGGCTGCTGTCCAGCCGTTTTTGTGAGGGTTTGAGGGGGGTTTTCTTGGTGATTAAGCTAGGATAATATGGGTAGGATACTAGGGTATGGGTTAGGGTTAATGGGTACGGGTCTTGGTAGTGTTTGGAGCGGGTTTGGGCTCGGGAATTGGCTGCCAAAACAGGGGGCTGCTCGGTTTATGCGTGGGCTGGTAGGGGATTTGGGACGAGAATTTGGGCCATGGATAGGGGGTTCGAACAAGGGTGGATGGGTATTGGTCTAGGTTGGTTAATGTACTCGATATTCGTGCCAATTCGTAAAGGAAACAAGCTCAAAAACCGAGCTAAAATCGAGCTCAAAAACAAGTGTTCAAAACGAGTTCTTTTCGATTTTCAAATCGATTTTTCAAATCAATTAACCCATTAAAATAAATGACTTTTCAAATCAAATATACTCATAAAATGATTTTTCAAATCAATTATTTATTTTATTTTCAATAAAATAAACTTGGGAAAATAAATTCAAAATAAAATAAAATAAATTAAATTTACCTAAAAAACCATAATTTAAATATCATTTAAATTAATAAAATGAACTCACTAAAAAACATTAATTTAAATATCATTTAAAATAATAAAATGAATTCACTAAAAAAACATTAATTTAGATATCATTTAAATTAATAGAATACTTCATCGACGACGCCCATTCTACCTCGTAAACGAGCTCCAAATAATGACAATGACAACTAAAGAATACATGTGTCCTATCATCATCGGGTGTTTGTCGGGTTCTCTATAAATTCCAATATCGACGGATACGGGTATCTCTGAGCCCCACTTTGACCGAGGCTTGGACAAGGCGAAAGTCAAAGTATACCCCAGTCCCTTTCGACCTGAGGATTCTTCGGGTCGTTTATAGTCCATTAGACTTGCGTACATAAGCTCGCCAGCCATAAGAAGAGACCATACCTGAAACTTCGTTGGAGATTGACTCTTGCTTCTGTTGCGTCGAAATATCATCGTTGGTCATCGACCCATAAATTGCATAAACGGTGGATTGAGCCTTATCCTTAGGCGCCTACGTATCCGTTTCTGACGGAATCAAACCCGTGTCGTAGTTCGGCCGCTGCTGACACATGCCCAAAGTTTATCATCTGCTGGCATTTGTCCGAATTCATCATCTGTTGACTTTTGCCCAAAATTTATCATCTGCTGGCGCTTGTCCGAATAGGACGGGACTTTCCAAGGAGGTTGCCGCCGCTTTCATCATTTGCTTTCAGCTACGGAATTCTTCCATTTCATACTCTTGTATTGAATTGCATTCTTGGTGGATGTCATCCTTTACATCTTGATAATGGTCTCTGAAGCCAACGGCTTCAGAGCCCCCAGTTTGCGATGGCTCTAAAGTCGAAGACTTTAGAGCCCCCAGTTGAAGCATATCCTGCTACATTTGAAACATAAGAAATGTACGAGCAATAATCATCACATAAGCACATTTGGATCATCGATCTTGAAATTGGATCATTTTGAAGTACTGGGTCATCGACCCGAAAGTTGAATTTGATAATTTTGAATAATTGGGCCATCGACCCGAAAATTGAATTTGAAAATTTTGAATGATTGGGTCATCGACCCGAAAATTGAATTTGAAAGACTGGGTCATCGACCCAAATTTTGAATTTGAAATGAATCACTTGGATGCTGGGTCGTCGACCCAAAAAGTTTTTGAAATTTTGAAATTTTGAAATCGAACCTTGATGGGTGAGCATGAAATGCGACTCAGACATTCTATATGACTCGCGAACAACGTGGGCGTAGCCCGCTACCGCAAAACAAAAAAAGAAAATAAAACCGTAAGTGTGCACGGGTTTTAGTTCAAATATTGACTCGTCGAGGGTAAAAATGTAAATCGGCCGTTCCGGCGCTCCCCGAAACGCGATAGGTGTGCGAAAACCCGATGCCTCGTGCCAAAGACTGGTGTGAACTGGGGCGGGCCTAAGAGGCGTGCGACCCAAGGCCCACACGGCTCAAAAAACGGCACCCTAGGGGTGTCATCCTAGGTGCTTCCTTCCCTTATACTTTCTATATAAGAACTGGTGCAAATAACATAAATCATTATGAATAATCTAGCGAGTGCTATGCGAGCATGGGAGACAGACTTCACTGGCGCAGAGAGACAAGAATTAAAGACCGCTCAACTGGCGCAATTACTTCCCTTACGCCAGATCCCCCTTCAACCTGCGTTGTTGGAACACTGCCTTAGCTATTGGGATCCTCTGAACCATGTCTTTGCTTTTCCTGAGAGGGAGATCCGCCTCTACCCGAAGAGTTTTCTCGCCCCGGAGGATGGGATGCCGAGGCCATACCGGCTATACCTAAATTTCATTCAGGGTGGCGTGGAACATATCTAGACTGCCTTGGCCTTTCCAGGACGGAGTCTGAGGGGATAGTTACTGGTGACGAAGTCAACCTTTTTGCTATTCATCGGAAATTTTGTATTTTGCGAAACAAGATTTTTTCGCAACGTCTTCATCGCGGGGCTTTTGGATTGATCATGCTACACCTCTATGTCTTCGAAGGTAGGATGAACAAGACAACTTGTGTAGGACAAGCGAAGCTTTTGTCTATTGTGTCTCGGATGGAGACGGGACATAACCCTTCCCGGATTATTCTCACTTTGAAACCCTCCGGGGTTTAGATGCTAAGAAAATGAATCCTGGTGCCGATTGGTCGGGATGCTCCCGTCTATTGCAGGTAACAAAATCTATTCTCCTGATTTCGCATCCTTGATTAATTTTCCTTTTACCACAATTCTTGTGTTGTTGCCACGATTTTGTTGCATTCTGCCACGGTTTTATCACGATTTTGTTGCATTCTGCCACGATTTTGCTGTATTCTGTCACGATTTCTGCCACAATTCCGTTTTTTCCTTTTTTTTTTTTCTTCCTTTTTTTTTTTCCGCTATTTTTTGTCGCGTTTTTTTTTCTTTTTTTTTTTTCGTTTTTTTTTTCTTCTTTCGTCTTTTTTCATTTTTTTTTCTTCTTTTTTTTCAGGTGTGGCTTTGCGAAAGATTTTGGCTCTTCGCCCCGCCGCGTGAGCCCAGCTCGTATCTCGCTCGTATGCTGACTATGCGTGCCAAGCGGTATGAAGACGAGCATCAAAATGACCTTGCCTATTGGCGAAACAAACTGACAGAAGGGGAAGGTCGCCCTCTTTGCTGGTTCATGCCTTGGCTTCGCCTCAAATCCTTTACTATCCTTCCTAAGATGACAAGACCGACGTTTGCAACTCATCGGGTTTAGAGAGGTCTATTCACATTTACCACGACCGCGTTCTGCGTCGGATGGGCCGCATGAACAAATAATTCCCAAGTGTGAGGTCATTGCAGGACGAGCGAGAGAGTTGAATTCCTCTATATGTGATGATTGGCTCAAGAGGTGGCACCAAAGGCGTCTTCGGTACGTATCTGCGCGCCCTCAGACTACCTGGGTATCCCCGTCTTATACTAAATGGCTTAAGGAGAAGACCGAATCAGGTAAGGACTTGTGTCGGAAGGATGAGCTTGTCGACATCAAATATTATGACAAAAGCAGAAGCAGTCGCGACTTCTTTGCTAACGATATTTCGTCTGCATCCGGACCTGAAACTAAGACTGAGAAGACTTCTAACACTGACTCACAGGCGACAGGTGTGTGGAAACGGTTGGGTTCAAAGGCACACTCGGGCTCAGCCTTAGAAGGGAGGCTGGGTCCTCGCTTGAGTGTAAAAGATAGGCTGGGCCCTCGGGAGGAAATGATGATCCCTCCTAAGAAGCGCGCTAGACAGAACACAACTACCCCTCCTCCACAGGAGCCTCGGTCACGTGACCCAAAAGGCAAAGGGAAAAAGAAGATGTAGGAGCCTTCGACTCCAAATATATTATTTAATACTACTACTTATTAATTGTTGCTAGCTGTTTTCTTTTTTCTTTTGAAGGATGTAATGGGCATCGCCCGATCTTTAATAAGACTTACTATCTATTAAAAATTCCAGTTTCTGCATAAAATTTCATTTTATTCAAAGAAGGGTCGGTTATACTCTTTTAAAGAGCTGCCTACGTATCTGTTATCAACAGAATCAAACCGAGCTCGTAGTTCCACAAAACAAATGCGCTACAATCATCGATTTATGACGCACAAAAAAAGCAGCGAAGCAAAAGTGCAGCGGCCTAGACTCGCTCACGGGCACTGCAATTCAAAATTTTTATTTTACGACATTGAGAATGAGTTCTACGGATAGTATTTCTTCAGTTGATCCAAATTCGTCGGATTCGCAAAGTCATTTCCATCTAGATCTGTTAGTCTAACTGCGCCTCCCGATAATATATTCTTTACCAGGTAAGGACCGGCCCAGTTCGGCTTGAATTTTCCCCTCGGGTCAATTGGTAGTAAAGCGCGAACGGACTTTAGGACTAAATCTCCATCTTTTATTCCTCGAGGTTTCACCTTTTTGTTAAATGCCCTTTGTATCCTTTTCTGATAGAGTTGAACATGGTGCAACGCGTTTAGCCGTCGCTCGTCGAGCATGACCAAGGAATCATACCTGGCTTGCAGCCAGTCAGCTTCAGGGACCTGACTTTCTAACAGGATCCTTAAAGAAGGTACCTCTAATTCGACAAGTTGAACTGCTTCCATCCCATATGTCAAATAGAACGGAGTTGCTCCAGTGGCTGTGCGAATAGACGTTCTGTATCCCCACAGTGCGAACGGTATCTTTTCTGGCCACTCGCGATAATTGTCGGTCATCTTTCTGAGAATCACAGTGATTGTCTTGTTGGCGGCTTCCACCGCCCCATTTGTTTGAGGTCGATAAGGTGACGACTTGTGGTGTTTGATTTTATACTTCTCAAGTATTACGGTAGTTTCAGCCTGGAAGTGCGTGCCATGGTCGCTAATGAGCTCATGCGGCACCCCATATCTGCAAATGATTTCATTCTGAATGAACTTTGCTACCTGCTTTGCTTGTACAACTTTGTATGATTTCACTTCTACCCACTTCGTGAAGTAATCGATGGCGACTAGTATGAAACAATGCCCACCTGTTCCAGATGGGTTGACCTTTCCAATAATGTCGATTCCCCATGTTGAGAAAGGCCATGGTGATGTCAAAGTATATAACAGTGATGGCGGCACATGCTGTATGTTTGCGAAGATTTGGCAATTATGGCAATGTTTGACATATTGGCGACAATCTGTCTCCATCGTGGTCCAATAATACCCTAATCTCATGATTTTGCGAACCAGCATATGGGCATTCATGTGTGGGCCACACTCTCCGTCATGGACTTCTTCCATGACTCTTTTCGCAGTTGGTGAGTCTATGCATCGCAGAAGGATATTTTGCGCAGTCTTCTTGTACAATTGTCCGTCATTGGTTCTAACGAACTGAGCGGCTAGCATTCGAATAGCGCGCTTTCCGCGGTTATCCATGTCGGGTGGATACTATCCTGATTCTTTAAATTTCAGAATAGCGTGATACCAAGGTTCGGCCTCGGTTTCTTC
Source organism: Silene latifolia (assembly GCF_048544455.1). Lineage (NCBI taxonomy): Eukaryota > Viridiplantae > Streptophyta > Magnoliopsida > Caryophyllales > Caryophyllaceae > Silene > Silene latifolia. Next base: position 356,908,350 of record NC_133538.1, read on the forward strand.
TGTGTCTCCGATTGTATTAACATAAGCGGGTGATGATCTTCGTTCGACACATATCGGCATAGTATCCATATGATCAGGTATGTTGATCGGAAGCGACTAGCTTTGATAGTGCATCAACAAACCGGTTTTCGTCTGGGGGAGGTGCACGTACTTGACCTCGGTGAACAACTTTTCTAGTTCTTCGATTTTTGCTTGGTACGGAGCCAAGCTATCACTTCGGTTTTCCACGTCCGGCCACTTGATTGATCACTAATGACGAGTCCCCATGTACTACAAGCTTTTTGATGCCTAACTCGAGAACCTTTGTGCAAACCGAGTAGGCATGCTTCATATTCAGCCGCGTTATTAGTGACGTTAAAGTCCAACTTGATCGAAATAGGAACATGTTCACCTTCCGGTGAAATGAGTAGAACTCCTATCCCGTATCCCCTATAGTTCGATGCTCCATCGAAATAGAGGTCCCACGTATCATTGTCTATGTGAACGATATCTTCGTCGGGAAACGACCATGTATCCACAACCTCAGTTTCTTCTATCGGATTATCCGCCAGGAAGTCTGCAACCGCCCTTCCCTTTATCACTTTTAGCGGTACATATTTCAGGTCGAACTCGGAAAGCATTAAAGTCCATCTTGACACCCTGCCGTTCAGAACCGGTTTTTCAAACAAGTATTTGATAGGGTCCATCTTCGAGTGGATGCAGACACTATGACTGAGCATGTAGTGCCGTAACTTCTTTGTCGCCCATACTAAAGCCAAACATGTCTTTTCGAGCTGAGTATACTTGATTTCATACTCTAAGAACTTTTTACTAATGTAGTAAATCGCTCTTTCCTCTTTATCGACTGTCTGCGCCAGCATTGCCCCCATTGCAGTATCCGTGACTGTAAGATACAACAAAAGTGGTAACCCAGCCGTTGGTGGGCTAAGCACGGGAGGGGAAGATAGTATTTCTTTGATCTTATCGAACGCAGCTTGACAGTGATCATCCCATACGACGTGTTCCCCGACCTTCAATTTCTTGAAAATTGGCTCGCATATCATCGTTAGCCTTGCCACGAACCGACTTATATATTGGATTCTTCCCAGGAAACCTCGAATTTCCTTCTCGGTTTTCGGGTGAGGCATTTCCATTATGGCCTTTATTTTCGATGGGTCCACCTCGATGCCACGGTGGCTAACAATGTGACCCAACAGTTTGCCCGGATGTGACTCCGAATGCGCATTTTTGTGGATTCAACCTCATGTTATACTTGCGCAATCGTTCGAAGAATTTGCGTAGTGTACCGAGGTGGCCGTCACGCTCCTTTGACTTGACAATCATGTCGTCGACATAAACCTCGACTTCCTTGTGCATCATATCATGTAGCAATGTTGTCGCGGTCCTCTGGTATGTAGCCCCTGCGTTTATCAACCCAAAAGGCATTACTGTGTAGCAATAGGTTCCCCATTGCGTTCTGAACGCAGTCTTATGCATATCTTCTTTCGCCATCTTGATCTGATTATAACCGGCGTATCCATCCATAAAGGATAGTAACGCGTGCTTTGCCTTGTTGTCAACCAGGATGTCGATGTGAGGTAATGGGAAATCGTCCTTCAGACTTGCCTTGTTTAAATCCCGGAAGTCAACACAAACCCGAACTTTACCATCTTTCTTAGGCACTGGGACGACGTTAGCCACCCAGTCCGAGTATTCTGACACCTTGATGAACCCAGCTTTGAGTTGCTTGTCGATTTCTTCCTTGACTTTCAAAGACCAATCTGTATGCATTTTTCGTAGCTTCTGCTTGACTGGCTTATACCCCGGCTTGATTGGGATCCTGTGCTCCGCAATTTCCCTATCAATGCCTGGCATGTCTTTGTAGGACCATGCGAAAACATCTTTGAACTCATGCAACAAATCAATGAACCCCTGTCTTTCGGTGGGACTTAAAGTAGTTCCTATTTTAAGCTCCTGTGGTTCTAAGGTTGTACCTACATTGATAGTTTCGGTATCTTCGATGATGGAAGTTTTCTGTTCGTACTCTTCCAACCCTTTTATCAACTGTAGGGGTGGTTCCATTTCTTCTTCTTCTTCTTCTTCTTCGACCAACTGTTCATCCTCGACCTCAGTCTCAATGTCATTATTAAAACAATCATTTTCAAAGTTTGAATTGCAATGTAAGTAAGACAAGTCGTAAGCAAACTGGTTCACATTATTATTGATTTGAAATTGCGCGAAATGCGCTAACATTTGAGCCAACTGATCAGAGCTCAGTGGCGAGATAGGGGTATTCGGGACAGGCCCCGGAATACCACCATTAGGAAAAGGTGCATAGGAAGGGAAAGCTAGGGGAGGGGTATTTTCAACACCTGACTCCTTAGACTCAATCTTAGGACCTAACTCAGACTCAGACTCAGACTCCGACTCAGACTCAGAATCGGTAACATCATCTGGCTTGAACATCTCTCCTTCTCCCGTTGTCAACTTGAAAAGAAGTACTTTGTTGTCAGTCCACTTGATTGTTTTCCGCCATCCCGTGTTGGTCCTAAGAGGATCCACATCGGTGATGAGGGTAGATGGGTCGAACCGCTCGCTTCTCAAGATCATGCTTACCAAATCTTCATTTGGTATTGGTGATTTCTTCTCTTCACCGAAAAGGAGACCCATGGCTTTCTCGTCATTTATGGGATCCGGTTTGGTTTCTACTGGCATCACGGTCAAGAATATCTTCAGGGATGTAATAGCAGTCTTGGAATACTTCGATTCCTGGGACCATAAGGTTCTTCTTTGGGTCAAAGATAGGTTCGGGGAAGTCCATGCAAGGGAGTTCTTCCCCAGCTTTCACGAAGTGACCGTTTAGAGTTAGGTGATACGGTCCCATTTTAATATCTCGATCTTCGATCGTTCTTCCCCTCTTTTCCCGTAGATCTTTCTCAGTGGGCTCATATCCAAGCCCGAAAGTTACTCCTTTGGCTACGGGTGGTTTCAACTTGAAAGCCTCCTCCTTTCTAGGATATAAAGAGAAACCGAAGTACTTCCCAGTCTTGAGAATCACCTCGCAGACATCACTTCCCGTATATAGATCCATATTTTCGGAGTTCAGCTCGATCATATTGACGATCTCGAAACCACATGCGTCATTGGTAGCTTCGACCCTTACTTCGGAAGTAATGTCTCCTCCTGCCACAGTAATTGGCGTGGCGTCAATGGTGACGGTTTTGCCATTGAGTGGGACCTTGATTTTTCGATGCAGCGTTGATGTTACGGCCTTCGCGGCATGGATCCAGGGCCTTCCCAACAATGAGTTGAAGGATGAACATATGTCAATCACTTGGCAACTTATCTTCTTTTCCACTTGCCCAGTCTGTACTACTAGATCGACAAGTCCACTCACTCGACGCACAGTGCCATCGAATGCCCGAACTGTCTGTAGTAGGGATGAAGTCATTCTTCTCCAAGCCCAGAATATGCGCCGTTTTCAGAGGGAGTACGTTGACAGCCGATCCGTCGTCAACCAAGGTCATAGGGATATGCTTGTTGAGACACACGGTAGCAATATAGAGGGCCAGGTTTTGTCGAGGCCCAACGGCGGCAGATCTTCGTCGGAGAATGTCACAGCGTTGGTAATCTGAGGCCGATTCTGGGCGATGTGAGTGACCATGTCTGCAGGAGTAGTATTCGACGACACGGTCATGTTCATCAAAGCTTGTAACAAAGCTTGACGATGTTCGAAAGAGCTCAAGATAAGTTGCCAGATAGACACGTCGGCCTTAGTCTTTTGGAGTTGCTTGATGAGGGAAGCCTCGGAGGTCGACCCTTCACCAAGGACTTCGACCACTGCCGGCTCCTTTTGAGGTGCCTTACTCGGGATATCCTTAGCTTTCTCCACACGATATGGGCGCCCGGATCTAGTCAAATGGTTTGACTCTAGGGCATCTTGCCTCACCTTTAAGATTTCTTCTTGGGTGTGAGGAATTGTCGCACCTTTGACGAGGTAAACATCATCCTCATCATCAGCCCAAACGCCATTGATTTCATTGCCGCTTCGGAGTATGTAAGGAGTACAATCGACAACAAAATCCCCGAATGTAATCTCGTTTCTCGAGCTTGGTAGGAATTTGGAGCAATCCACGAATATTCTTCCGACGAAAACCCCTTTTAGACGACATGGGCGGATCAAGTGAGAGTAATCGACACTATCTTCGGTAGAGACAAAGTTAGTGTGGTCGCCAAACGGATTGGTGACGTTGTTGGGCTTTATGGCCGGGATTGGGAGCGTTCCGTTCTCAATCATATCTTGAATTTCGTGCTTTAGTCTAAAGCACCTTTCAGTATCGTGTCCCTTCCCTTGATGAAAGGCACAGTAGGCATTCGGTTTATACCATTTGCCTTGTTGTTCAGCAGGTGGATCCGGAGTTGGACCAATGGGCTTCAACTTTCCTTGGGCCATGAGCCTTTGGAGAGCATAGGCGTAAGTGCACCCGATATCGGTGAATACCCTCGGAGCTTGGCGCGGAGGCCTTTTTGACTGTCCATCTAAGAGATTGACAGTTTCAACAAAGTGAGCCGCTGCGGGCGCTTTTGCTTTAGATGACGAAGCCCCTTGGTATCCCTTTGGCTTCTCGGCTTGAAAGAATTCGGACATCGTCCTCTACCTTTATCCCAATCCTTATCAATTCTTTGAAAGAACCAAAATTCTGTATTTCGAGCATTACGGTAAAAACAGTCGTAAATTCTTCACGAACTTATCTACCATTTCAACTTCGTCGGGCTTCTTAGCTAATTTCACGCGCTTTCAACACGCCATCTTGCGAGGAATTCAGTAAAGCCCTCTTTCTCCTTTTGTGTCATAACCTCCAAAGTTCTTATGTTGGTTTGAATCTCAACATTGTCAGCATAGTGCTTACAGAACTCCACCGTAATATCTTCGAAAGTGGGGAAGTTCTTAAGGTCAAGATTGTAGAACCACGCCTTGGTGTTCTCCCGCAGATTGGGCAAAAATTTCAGAGAGCATATCAGCAGGTACTCCCTTCAGTGCTAAGTACCCTTTATAGGCCTTAACATGGTGGACCGGATCTTCAGTGCCCTTGAATTTTGGGATGTCGGTGAGTACCATGTTCGTGGGCAACTTGTCCTGAACTGGGGCATAGGCCCTAGCATTCTCATAGTGGATGTTCTTCCCCTGGGAGAGCTTCAAACGGTCCTCAATGAACTTGAACCGTTTCTCCAGATCAGTCAGAGGTGGGGTAGATGAAGCGGAGTCTTCACCTAGCTTGGATTCGATTGCATCCATTCGGGTCATCATGAGGTTCACGGCCTCAGTAAGCTTGTTAACATCATCTTCCATTGCTTGACGTCGGGTTTTTGGCGGCCTTTCTACAAGAAAACCCCGTACTGAGTCAATATTTAAAGTAAGAGCCCCTGCACACTTAAGGACTCGACCTCAACTTGACTCAAACAAAGACTCGACTTGAGATTGATTAAACAAGGGTTCGACTCACGGTTTGATTTAGACATCGGTTCATTTTAGACTCGACAAAACGACATGACTCAAACTGTCATAACTCGATTCTAAATTGGACTTGGTGTGACTAAACCCGTGATTGGGCTAACATAGCCCATGGGTTCATGTGAAACGTCCTAAAGGGCCTAGCTTGGACGTTTTTTGTGGGCTATCCTAGACTAAAAGGTCGACCAACATGACTCAAAGCCCAAGAGGTGAGCTTGGGTGACCCAACAAGGTCGTGTTCTAGACTCTTGGAATGAAAAAAACGTCTAGCCTAACACGGCCAGGACCCGGACACGACTCGACGCATTTCATGCTTGGTTGAGGTTCGAGAGGCATTTTGGATTGGTTTTGAAAAAAACGAAAGATTGATTCGAAAATGAGATTTGAAATGGGCAGCATGCCGGCTATAAAAGCTCATTTTGGGCCGAAAATTCTTGTCCTATTTGGGCAGCATTCCGCGTTTTTAAAACCATGCTATTTTGAAAGTAAGTTGTTCAAAAGTTCGGTTTTGAAAAGGACATGGGAAATTTCGAAAAAGACTCGGGAAAACAAATTGCACATTGTCATTCTCATGTTATAAGGATGTATGCTCCTAGACATCTCTAAGTCTCGGCAAGTCTTCTACAAGAAGGTCTATGCCCTCCATCCTTTTGCGGTCTTATAGAGCAAGGTTGTAACACCCCCATACTCCAAGTGCCTTACCAGGACCACTCAGGTATAAGGATACTACCATCTCGGTTGCCCGAGGTACTGAATATCATAAGACAATAAAGAAACGTACTTTTAAAGTAATTATAGATTAAGCGATTACATGTTATAACCAAAACTAATAAAAGGAATTACAAGCTTCTCATACGGACTACAGCTAAACTATCAAAGCTACTAGACTTCGTCTGACACAGCGGAAGACTTCTAACTGCCACGTGATGACTCATCCCAGCTATCCCATACGCGTCATATCACACCTGCTCAATAACTGCTCACCACCCCCGAATGGATCACCACAGTTTTTAAAACATTTAAACGGGGTCAGTACTAATCACACAATTCAATACATATATCAACAACAAGATAAACAGAGCTGAATGAATCACACACACACACACACACACACACACCACCAACTCCCATCGTCTCAATCTACGACCGTCCCCGGACCACCGCCATGGGGGACCGCAGCCGTTCCCACCTAAGCCCCGCTCATCGTACGAGCGATAACCCTGTCCCATTAATGTGCACATCCCCTCCCGTGGCGGGTTCCACGAAGGGCGAAACTAGGGCGTGAAGTCACTCCGGCAAGTGACCCCACTCAGCCGAGAACGCATCTCGAGAACCATCAACAACCAATCACAATCACAATCACAATCGCAATCACAATCATCATATCAAACAACTAACTACAAAGACATCACCAATATCCCATTATGGGACTAATACGAGTAGGAAATCCTACCGAAAGCACAACACGCAGACGGTATCTACAAAATTTGTATCAAAACGGCTCCTCTACGAATTCTCCTCCTATCATACAGCACATAAAGACTACACATCACAAACTACACACCAAAACCCCCAATTCCTAAATTAGGGTTTAACCAATCTTAACAAAACATTATAAAAACTATATTAAAAGCTTACCCTCGACGCAAGGAATCCAACGACACGAAAAACGACAAGAACCGACCGTCTGAACTCCGGGAATTGCTAAGAATGCGATTAGGAAGATGAACTGGTTGCTTTCTCTCTTAAACGGGGTTTTAGGTTTTGTAAAAGTGATTTAAAACAATGACGACTATGTTTAAATACCTTAATCGCATAATTAACAAAACCCGAGAAAACTCCCCGTAAAACCGGACACTCGATCGAGTACCCAAGGTACTCGATCGAGTACCCCTTACTCGATCGAGTACCCCACTACTCGATCGAGTACCCAACAGTCGAAACTATTTTATCTCGCAACTTACCCTTACTCGACAGAGTAAGGGCTACTCGATAGAGTACCCAAAGACTCATAAATACGGAGTATTACAGTCTTCCCTCCTTAAAAGGAACTTCGTCCCCGAAGTTCAACCCATACATAAAAACAACCATACAGACTCGACCAAGACACAACAACTTAGCTAAGGACTCAAGAACTCGACCGAACATAGAACATGAACTCTTAACACCCACTCCACCAACTATGTTTACTTCCACAACATGACTCACTATATCGTATCTACCACATATATATCTCTCACGATACCAACTCCATACATAACCTGTAACACCCCGGTTTATAAAAGAAGTCCTCGTCAAGACATTCTCTAATAAAACGGACTGTTACCATCTCGGTTTCCCGAGGTAGTGAATAACAAATTAAACTCCAAGGCAATTATATAATATTTTAACTTAATTATTACAAACCTCTCTTCAACTCGATTACAAGAACTGACATAAATAAAAGTGAAAGTCTTCTAGGTGATGATCTAGCCACTAAGTCGTCTGATCCAATGCCTCACGCCCATCAAGCTCCCGTCCTATCTCTTAAACCTGTCAAGTCTGCTCCCCATAAAACGGATCATCACAGGTGTTCACGAATACACAGGGTCAACCACGAGGTTGAGTAGGGAAAACATAATAAGTACGACAACAAAGTACATAACTCCATTTCCAATTAAATCACATACTCCACCTCTCCATATCACGGACCACAATAACTTCCACACCATATCAATAACTTCCACACCGTATCAATAACTTCCACACCATATCAATAACTTCCACACCATGTCACAGACCCTGAATATCACAGACCCTGAATATCACAGACCCTGAATATCACAGCCCCTGAATATCACGGCCCCTGAATATCACAGACCCTGAATAATCTTTGTTCCATATCACAGACCCTGAATAACCTCCACACCGTCTCATATCACCACATGATAGGGTATGCATAACATAACAAAATTAATCAACATTATAAATAATATCACATGCCGTTTACGAAGTGAAATATAAACCAAGTCTCCTTATTCCCCGTCTCCAATGCATATGAACGCCCAAGAGATTTAATGCAATGCAATATGTAAATAAGTCACTGAACTGATAAATCATAAAGTCATGCCAGTTACTCGATGTTGTGATATCTTACTCAATACGATCAAATCAGTCAATCACCTTTCCCAATATAAATGATAATATAAATCAACCACCACGAATTCAGCCAACACAATTCAACAATAACGATAATAGGACAAGTGTATTTCCCCTACCTCAAGTGCCAGCAAATCCAATTAAGCAGTCCAGAATAAAGCAATGAATTTGATTATCGATCCTTCACGAATCCGTCACCTAAAACAATTATAATGTTTATAATTACTAACTACCAAATATAGACATCTCTCAAATAGAAGTCTTCCCGACATACAATCCCGACACCAACATATGCCCGGCTGATAATTAAAGTAACCCAATTAGTATTTGACCCAACTTCCCAAAATAGAAGTTATTAAAGTATAATTTCTTAAAATGGAAACCTTCCCGATATAGTAACTTTTCTCTTTTAACAAACCCGACTCAAAAACCCGACTTGAATTATTTAACCGGCTCGGGAATTAAATTGGATAAACTAATATGATAATTAAATGAATTATATGATTTATAATTACCCGAGTCAATTCCTTAACAACTTAAACAATCCCGTCTCAAAACCCGTCTCCAATCATTTAACTTTTATTAATTATTATTTTATTTTAGATACTCGGAATTTAAATCAATTGATAATTAAAGGATTAAACGGATTATTCGATTAAGAGAAACCCGAATTAATTATTTGAATAACTCAGCAATACCAACTCAACCCGTCTTTAATTATTTAAGTACTCGGAAGTTAATTTAATTAAGAATACGACCAACTACTAAATATAACGATTAAATTATGAAAACCCGTCTTTAAATAACTCGGAAGTTCATTTAATTACTAAACACGATAATTTAAATAATCAAGACAACGAATCAAACCCGACTACACACACGCACACATTCGCTCTCACCCACACCCTTCGAACACCACGAGCCACCGTGACAACCACCAGCCGTGGTCCCCACTCGCCCCACCACCAACGGCCACCCCCATTGGGGTCGACTTGCCGCCATGGTCCAAACCCAGGCCATCACTTAGCCTGGTTCACCACCACGCCGCCCCAAACACCTTATTTTCACGACTCACCACCACCGCCATTGTTACATAATACCTGCCAAATCCCCACCACCTTTCTCGTCGTCAAACAGTGTACCCATACACAGTGGCGCCACCTCGTCGACCTCCCCCTAGTCGACGGTGGTGCCACCCCAAGGTTACCTGTCCAAACTCGCCTGGAAAACTAATAACCAACCCGTTTTGAAAGTCTCAGTCGACAAAGCCTACCACCGCCATTTCCACCACCCACACTCACCCTAACCACCACTATATCACTCGCCACACACCCCACTACCCATATACCCCACTCACAACCACCATAAACACCTCCCCTAGTCACGAACTAACAACCAAAAGCCCGACAGGAATGGGAAAACAGAGGAGGAGGGGTGAACTCATACCTTTTCCGACATCATAACAGCGGCCAGGGTTGACCACGGCCGCCGACCACCGCCCTTAGGTCTTCCTAGTTGTGCCGTCATCACCCAGACACTCTCCCTCCCTCTCAAATTGCGTGAATGGCTGAGATCTTAGCCGAGGAAAGGAGGGAGGCGGGTTGAGGTGTGAGAAATGAGGGAGGCGGGTAGAGAGTGAGTACTATTAGGGTTTAGGGTTAATTAGGGTTAGGGTTAAATAGGGTTAGGGCTAAATGGGCTGGACGTGTATTGGGCCAGCTCAAATGGGCCGATGCTTAATTGTTCAGCTCACCTTTCGAACTTCTTTTAAACCCGTCTTAATTAACTTAGCTCGATAACTTAACATAATTTTCGACTAACGATTAACCCGACATAATTAATATTATAAAATGTATAATATTTAATATATAATAATATCCATGTAATTTATTATATAAAAACCATTTAATTTATTATATAAAATACGGGGTATTACAGTCTTCCCCCCTTAAAATGAACTTCGTCCCGAAGTTCGCTCCCATACCCAAACCTCAAAATGGTATTGTATATCGTACTTACAAACGTCACGCATTTCCAACACTGTTAACACACACTTTTGACACATCAATTAAACATCACAAAAACGAAATGTTACATTCTGCCCTCCTAAAAATAAACTTCGTCCCGAAGTTTTAGCTCTTCTTTACTTAACCCAATTAACTACGACTAATAACTACCGGAGAACACAACTGTATAATAATTAAATACTCATCTGCGAACACCATCATCTTTTCATCTCAATTCCGATCTCAAACTCAACATAAACTCATTAACCATGGTCGCACTGGACCGCAAACATATCTCCCGTAATCATCACTCGGCTCATAGGCCACTCATAACTCATTACCAGCAGTTTAATCACCCTCTCCTTTTACACATCAACCAATTTACAGAAGTAGGAACAACACATATGGAACTCAATTGTATAGGTACCCCTCAACTAAACATCAACTTGGTCAACTATAACTTACAAACAAGTGCAAATTAAGCATCAAGATTTTACAATCCTCCCCAACTAGAAACATGGTTACGTCCTCGTAACCTTCATTATTATAACAACGGCCTCAAACTACTGCTAACAACTTAAAAAGGATAAAAGGTTCTCAACTCACGTCCCAGATAACTAGTTCTTACCAAAGACAATCGATACACAACTCTTTCAAGGATGCTGCCGTTACCAGTAAAAATCATTAGTAATTATTCATCTCACCAATCATTGTAATTCATACTTTAGAATATAGGGGATCAATCATCATAAGGAAGGAATTAGGGTCAACACTTTGGTAAATCGATCTTATTAAAATTTATAACCTAATAGGTCCAATCTAACTTTCCTTTACACAATTGTACAAATTCAGGTCAAGACACAGAATCACCGATAACAAATGAAGACAACCAGTTTCGCAGTACTTATTGTCCCAGAATATTTTCAATCCTCATCGCAAAGATTTGGTATTTATTCATAAATGACGAATGCACATTGATTGGCAATTTTATAACTTATTGGTCGAGTCACACAAGTGATTAAGCAACGATATTGGAAAGGTAACATACAAGACTATCATACATAAATTTTTGTTCTTTGTATTAATATATTTAAACTGCACCCAACACAATGACATACAAGGTTAATGTATTTAACGACACAAATTTTACAATTATTCGTTACCTGTCATGCTAATATCAACTTACCATGTTAACACGTAACTCACTTAAATCACCACATCACATTTCCCGTTTCGACATTCGTAACCAACCACAATCCACCAATTCGCTACCTGAACGAACAACATGACTAACTTGACCCACCACTTGTGACTCCGTTCTAGTTTCATTACTCCAGACTTAGCAACTATCATGTAACCACTCAACCAGACACTAGCTGGAAATCTCCTTCCGGATTTATACTCACACGACAAAATTTAGCTTCATTTTCAAACTTTTACTTTCATACCGGGCGATGAATAACTTTCCTACTCATAAATCTTATAACCGAGCCGTCATAGAATCCACTTACGGCTTACTACGAAACCCAAAATCAGATAAACTTAATTCAATTCCTTTAAACAAAACAAGCTTGGGTGTCGACTCATATATTATAATCTTACAGATTCAGCTTATTCATTTCAGTCCTATCTTTACTAATGAACGACTATTACCTCAATCATCAGGATTTTAGTTGCACTTCTTTACCCAGTTATATTCACGACTCAATTAAACGTAACTATAACAACTATCATTTAAACCAATGTGTATCATGTGAATCATAAAAGGGTTATCCCATTATAATATTGCCAACATAGTTATCATAAACAATCCTTATCAGAATATAATTGATAGTGATGACTCGAGAATCTAGATATACCAATCGTCGTATTATATCAAACAATTTCCTTTATATCATGCTCCTACAAATGCAAGAATCCCTTTAGTATTTTATGACGATATAGTGATGAACATATCCACTAAGAATTAACAACGCTGTTTATTTTCATGCTATAAGTTTTAAGTTTAACTGAAATAATTTAATGCAATGTAAGTAATAAATATAACTTTAGGCACACAACTCATATGAAAGGCATTAGAACTCAGATGACACCCTACACGTGTGCTCATTTAGACACAATCATTACTACCACCCATGTGTAACTTTTAAACAAAATTATTGTAAATATTCATGCGAGTATATTAGAAGATCAAATTAACTTTCAACGTTATCAACTTTACTAAGATGTGACAATATAGTTTTATTATTCATATATGTCCGACCATTATGCAAATATGATATAAAATATTACTAACATGCCAAACATATATAAAACATGTAACAACTGGACTCGTTTAAAATATTTCACCCCCGATTACGAATCAAATTAATTTATTCAATTTTACTCATACCATCACGCCAACAATGTTATCAACTAAACTTCAATTTTTTTATCACTGGTTGAGATACGTAACTACTGAACATGCCTGCTACTATCATCATATAAGGACATTATAAATTCATATTATTAAAGCTCGTGAATTAATCAAACACTGTATGTAGACTCAACCTAGAACACACATTTTACAAATCATGATTCACGTTGTAACTTTCAAAGATCACGAATAAATAACCGTTCGATTAAAGCTTGGTTCATATTACTTTTGCAAAACACGGAGAGTTAAAATCACACGGAAAAGAATTAGGTTCAAAGCACAAGAATACCATTTTAAAGAATTTTACAACTCAGTTGGTCCCACCAAACATGTGACAGCTATTGGTCCAAAACTTGGGTCAGTTTGCAAAACTTATTAGTATTGAGACATCAAGATTTTTCGTGGCTGATCAATTTGAACACATATGTGAATTTTACGATCGATGGAGTTGGAAATTATGCGAAAATTATTAATACCATTTAAATGAGGATTTTCACAAAATCGTTGGTCAAAATATCACTGCACAAAACTTCCTAACCACAGCTCACCAAAATAATTATTACTCCTAGTCTGTATATCTTATAAGCATGAAACCAACGCTAAATGAATACTAACTGACGAGACTACCTCTCATAAAATTTTTATCGATAGGCAATAAACAGAACAGAAATGGTAGTAAGGTCAATTAAAGAATAACATCAAGCAAAACAAGTTTCATCACTAAGTTTTTCATTTACTATGTTCCAACTCTTACAACCACACTATTGTTACTAACCCATACCAACTTAGATCTCACATTGTACTTACGTAAACATATACCCCATAGAACCCCTTCGCATCTCGATCTACTCATTACCTCTACTTTACGATTGCTATGACTAAAAACAGGCAATTCAACAGCGTTTCTTATTACTACCACATTATTATACTAGCATGGCTTTGGGATCACATAACCGCATATTACTAGACATAATAGTACTATCCATACATCATTCAACGTCCACCTAGGTAATTATCATCGACTCGCAATTATTTTCATGCTCACGACTAGCACAACACTTCATTGATTATTAACCTGAACTCGAAAATTTATTCTTCATTTCCACAACATTATATGATTACGCCATCATTCATACAAGATACTTACCGTAGCGTTGTCTCGCAGAATGGTTAAAATACATAGGTCTCAAGGTATATATCAACTCGATTATGCAATAATCTGTGCATCAATCAACACTTAGGCAACAATACAGGAATCTCAGGTTCAACCTTATGCAACTTTTCTACCCTTTCTCTCATATACCCTCAGGGTTTTCCGAGTCAAACTGAGAGGGCCACTGGTTCGGTGTGAGGGGGCCCCTAACTCAAACCTTACCTCAGTGTGCTCCTAACAGTTCTATCCTGGTGTTCATTTTATTTAGACTCATCCTAGGTTCATTGGGCTCATTGGTTTAGGCCTGAGGATCGTTCGCTCTGATACCACTTTGTAACACCCCGGTTTATAAAAGAAGTCCTCGTCAAGACATTCTCTAATAAAACGGATCACATTACCATCTCGGTTTCCCGAGGTAGTGAATAACAAATTAAACTCCAAGGCAATTATATAATATTTTAACTTAATTATTACAAACCTCTCTTCAACTCGATTACAAGAACTGACATAAATAAAAGTGAAAGTCTTCTAGGTGATGATCTAGCCACTAAGTCGTCTGATCCAATGCCTCACGCCCATCAAGCTCCCGTCCTATCTCTTAAACAAGTCAAGTCTGCTCCCCATAAACGGATCATCACAGTGTTCACGAATACACAGGGTCAACCACGAGGTTGAGTAGGGAAAACATAATAAGTACGACAACAAAGTACATAACTCCATTTCCAATTAGTCACATACTCCACCTCTCCATATCACGGACCACTGAATAACTTCCACACCATATCAATAACTTCCACACCGTATCAATAACTTCCACACCATATCAATAACTTCCACACCATGTCACGGACCACGAATATCACAGACCACGAATATCACGGACCACGAATATCACACCCACGAATATCACGGCCCCAATATCACGGACCACTAATAATCTTTGTTCCATATCACGGACCACTGAATAACCTCCACACCGTCTCATATCACCACATGATAGGGTATGCATAACATAACAAAATTAATCAACATTATAAATAATATCACATGCCGTTTCACAGTGAAATATAAACCAAGTCTCCTTATTCCCCGTCTCCAATGCATATGAACGCCCAAGAGATTTAATGCAATGCAATATGTAAATAAGTCACCTGAACGATAAATCATAAAGTCATGCCGATTTACTCGATGTTGTGATATCTTACTCAATACGATCAAATCAGCCAATCACCTTTCCCAATATAAATGATAATATAAATCAACCACCACGAATTCAGCCAACACAATTCAACAATAACGATAATAGGACAAGTGTATTTCCCCTACCTCAAGTGCCAGCAAATCCAATTAAGCAGTCCAGAATAAAGCAATGAATTTGATTATCGATCCTTCACGAATCCGTCACCTAAAACAATTATAATGTTTATAATTACTAACTACCAAATATAGACATCTCTCAAATAGAAGTCTTCCCGACATACAATCCCGACACCAACATATGCCCGGCTGATAATTAAAGTAACCCAATTAGTATTTGACCCAACTTCCCAAAATAGAAGTTATTAAAGTATAATTTCTTAAAATGGAAACCTTCCCGATATAGTAACTTTTCTCTTTTAACAAACCCGACTCAAAAACCCGACTTGAATTATTTAACTTAGCTCGGAATTAAATTGGATAAACTAATATGATAATTAAATGAATTATATGATTTATAATTACCCGAGTCAATTCCTTAACAACTTAAACAATCCCGTCTCAAAACCCGTCTCCAATCATTTAACTTTTATTAATTATTATTTTATTTTAGATACTCGGAATTTAAATCAATTGATAATTAAAGGATTAAACGGATTATTCGATTAAGAGAAACCCGAATTAATTATTTGAATAACTCAGCAATACCAACTCAACCCGTCTTTAATTATTTAAGTACTCGGAAGTTAATTTAATTAAGAATACGACCAACTACTAAATATAACGATTAAATTATGAAAACCCGTCTTTAAATAACTCGGAAGTTCATTTAATTACTAAACACGATAATTTAAATAATCAAGACAACGAATCAAACCCGACTACACACACGCACACATTCGCTCTCACCCACACCCTTCGAACACCACCTGAGCCACCGTGACAACCACCACCGTGGTCCCCACTCTGCCCACCACCAACGGCCACCCCCATTGGGGTCATTGCTGCCGGCGGGTCCAAACCAGTGCCATCACTTGGCCTGGTTCACCACCACGCCGCCCCAAACACCTTATTTTCACGACTCACCACCACCGCCATTGTTACATAATACCTGCCAAATCCCCACCACCTTTCTCGTCGTCAAACAGTGTACCCATACACAGTGGCGCCACCTCGTCGACCTCCCCCTAGTCGACGGTGGTGCCACCCCAAGGTTACCTGTCCAAACTCGCTTTGGAAAACTAATAACCAACCCGTTTTGAAAGTCTCGATCGACAAAGCCTACCACCGCCATTTCCACCACCCACACTCACCCTAACCACCACTATATCACTCGCCACACACCCCACTACCCATATACCCCACTCACAACCACCATAAACACCTCCCCTAGTCACGAACTAACAACCAAAAGCCCGACAGGAATGGGAAAACAGAGGAGGAGGGGTGAACTCATACCTTTTCCGACATCATAACAGCGGCCAGGGTTGACCACGGCCGCCGACCACCGCCCTTAGGTCTTCCTAGTTGTGCCGTCATCACCCAGACACTCTCCCTCCCTCTCAAATTGCGTGAATGGCTGAGATCTTAGCCGAGGAAAGGAGGGAGGCGGGTTGAGGTGTGAGAAATGAGGGAGGCGGGTAGAGAGTGAGTACTATTAGGGTTTAGGGTTAATTAGGGTTAGGGTTAAATAGGGTTAGGGCTAAATGGGCTGGACGTGTATTGGGCCAGCTCAAATGGGCCGATGCTTAATTGTTCAGCTCACCTTTCGAACTTCTTTTAAACCCGTCTTAATTAACTTAGCTCGATAACTTAACATAATTTTCGACTAACGATTAACCCGACATAATTAATATTATAAAATGTATAATATTTAATATATAATAATATCCATGTAATTTATTATATAAAAACCATTTAATTTATTATATAAAATACGGGGTATTACATAACCAACTACCATCCTCTAATGCTGCTAGCTCCATAATATCATCAACTATCAAATCCAATACCAAGACACTCATAGACATCAAACGGGATGTTACATTCTACCACCCTTAAAAGGAACTTCGTCCTCGAAGTTTACTCACACTCGTAACCTCATCATCCAACTGTCAACACTAGCGAAATATTCTCACACTCCTAAACATCACGCTACTACAAGCACGGTCATGACCTTTACTAAAATCACCCACAACACGAATAGATCTTTTATTCTACATCAAGACTCAACTTCCGAATGTATTACCATATGTACAAGCATCAAAATCTGTTTTATCGCATCCTACTCCTCTTAAGACAAATGTTACGTCCTCGTAACTCACTAATACCAAACCATATCTATATCTCATTACCCTCTGTACCACCACCACAACGATAACCGTCTATAACCCAAACACTCACCATTCTTATATCCAAGGCTCCCATACATAAACATTTCCCATTCCTCACTCATTCGGCAAGCAAGACCTAACCTATACCATAAACTCGTAGCAAATCACCATACCCACTCTCCATTATTACTGCCAAACAACATACCTCTCTACGTAAGGCACTTATCTCCCAGAAGCATAACTCACGATCCGCACTCATTACGTACACGCACCCTAGATCCTCAAGTTCTTTCTTTCATTACCGCAAAATTCATACACAACTTAACATGACACTAATTTCCCCAACACTCTACACTCACTGTCTCAATCAAAAGATTATGAACTACCTGCCGCTTTCAGGTCATTACAACACATGTTCCACGAATCATTTTCCATTACCATGTCTACCGATGTCTCATCTGAAAACAAGATCAAAATTACCGTAACAACCTCTCACAACCGTGTCCCATCAACAGATTATTACTATCCCATGACAACAACGAAACATATACAACTCTATTTCAATCATACTCTACCTCATTCCCAACTTAACCTGGTAAAGAAAACATGAATAAGCAAGACAACCGTCTATCAAAGACAAACCGACACTCGCAGAGAGCAACATCAAACAAAACAACAATCTATGTATAATTGGTATGTACTTTCAAACTCGAATCATAATCATCCCGCCTACTCCACCACAACCGGTGACGGCATCACAACACCGCCACCAACAGCCACACCGTAGTGCGAAAATACCCGCATCACAAAGACTATGTACCGTGCCCGGATCACCACCCGAGGCACCACAACCACACCGATAGACATCACAACTGCATACAATTCCCATAAATACTGACTTAGCATAACTTCTCAGACAAGAAAAACTTACTCAAATCCACTTTATTAAACCACCACGCAACATATCATATGGATAAACAGATAAGCATCTCATGTACATCATCTCTACCATTTCCCGGAATACACATGTGTTATCAATACACATAAAATTATAACTAGCTATGTCAAATCAATCAAATTATTACCTTTTTGGATATCATTCAACTAAATTACCGTGTCCAACATATATATTACAGAACATTCATAAAACAACTTTATAATTATCACACCATACCACTTCTTGTGAGGTCCGAACCTCACACAAACATTTACACATATCATAGACCCGTAATCACAACCAACTAGTCAATCCCGACCACGTAAGTCACCACTCGAAAAAAGTTACCGTCGCCCGAGTTTAACTCATATGCCCCTCATAACATATTCCCCCATTCGTACAACCATTACCATTACTTTCGCCAAATATAATCACACCTTCACTATTCAACTAATAGCGTCCGCCTCATCTAACCACATCTTATACCCTCTCACAATCATACACAACAATCGGGTCCCTACCAAATCAACCTCTTTAGAATTGCTACCTTTCTAATATTCCATCACTCTTAGCCATTAGTGATAACACCACAACGCTACCGCATTTGCTCATATATCAAATATCTTACACTCATATCAAAATAACATGGTTTTTCTACCATTTTTGGTTAACATTGCAAATAACGAACATCAAACCCATCCACAAAATTACCTCAACATTATTCCCAATGCTATCTTATTTGTATTGTCATCCAACTCTCCACCAAATATCTCGTATCGTGCCAATACTCCACCAACTTCTTACTCCCTTAATTCCTCGAAACTCATTACCAAACATGTTGCCCTGAAACTCCTATATAACCCTTAGCTAACATCCTCGTGATACCATCACATATTTCGATGATTTCTTATCTTTATATCACATAGCTCCGGTGAACATTTTCCTCAACTTACTTTTATCCTTCTTTTCTCTTTACACTCAATAATACCAATTAATAGTTCAACTCCTTATTCCTTCTAGCTAACTCTTTAGAAATCACGGTTACCCCTTCGTTGCTCCAAAACTCGGTTCCATTATTTTCTACCGACATCATCTCACTCTTTCTTCCCATGGATCTTCTCTTATTATGCTATCACTCATACTTGCCACTAATCTATCCATAGAACCAACGTTTAATGTTCAAACAATTGCATCTCCTTTTTACATCTCTAGAAATCAGAATTCATTTAATACCGTTAATTACCCAAGGAACTCACACAGTAGTTTCATCTTTTAATAAACCAAACCTCCCAAACTCACTCACTGTCTACAAATACATCTCGCGACATGTCTCCACAAAGTTCACTATATATTACTCTTCTCAACCCCTTTAAACGAACTTTCACTACATAAATCCATAACCCACACGACTCCTAACCATTTCCCTCCATAACTCTTTACACATCTCAAGCTGCCACTATCCACATTCTTACTTTCAATATTTTCATTCTCACGTTCATTATACTCACATCATCCCTTGCCTATATTCACTTATTTTTACATTACTCAACACACAATCATATCACTCATCCCGTCTCGCAAAACGTGCGCCATGCCTCAATAAACTATACCAATCTTCCTTTTCTTTTTCCACCATCTATCATAATCACATATAACTCATGTCCTCCTCACCGAACTCATACTCATCATAGTGCCACTCTTTACATCATAAGATTGGGTAACTTACGCTTCAGGACCAACACATACGTAAAACAATGCATAAAGAAGTAATACAACTCCTTTGAATTAAACATAATATGCAACGAATGTCAAAAGACAAACATATGACCCGAAATACGCATATGACCTGCACAGACCCCACTCGATCGAGTACCAGAACCTACTCGATCGAGTTGAGGCTACTCGATCGAGTGCCCCGACTCCAGAACCCAAACAGACCTTCTGATCTCTGACTTACTCGACCGAGTAGCCCGGCTACTCGATCGAGTGACCCCATACTCGATCGAGTGCCCGAGGTACTCGATCGAGTGCCCAAAACACGATTCTGGTCAAAATAACGACAAGTACCCACTCGATCGAATCAAACCCACTCGATCGAGTCATGCAGACTCGTGAATACTACCCGCATGTTATCTCACATACCCCAACGTACTATGCCTTCATTATTATTTCAACATTATGATTACAACTACGCATTCACATCTCACGCGACTCCTCATACAATTAACAAAATAATCTACTTCGTGTTATCAAGTGCCACGTTATAAACAACCATCATGCTTTTCATCCAATTCGTTATATAAAACACATATCATTGAACCTCTATTCTTCATGTTACTACTTACCAAAAGTCAAACATTACCATCTATCATGCTCATATGACATTCAACTTTCAATCATGTATTACCCGCATGTTTTAAATTTTCATAAATTTTCATAACACAAACCACACCCATACACTACAAATCCTATTCCCATGTTGCTAATACAACAACATTACAAATCCACTTCATCACACATCATCATATACGAACTACTTTCTTTTTCTACCATATCATTCATCATTCTCATATACTTTTCCAACGATTCCAACCAACATGTCAAGCAACCATCATGCAACATGCTTTCAACAAACCATATACAGCACAATTAACATACACGTCGCACATATACACACGGACTCCACGTTCCCATACCATGTGACTGGCTTAAGTATCATGGGGCCAAGATTTTGAAGTGAGGGCGCCTACTCACCCAAAACCTAGCATCACCGGCTCCCATTACACATACACCAGGTTCATTTTATTAGACTCCCTATGTTCATTATGTTCATTTGTTACAGTTTCCAAAATCGTCGCTCGATACCATTTGTAACACCCCCATACTCCAAGTGCCTTACCAGGACCACTCGGTATAAGGATACTACCATCTCGGTTGCGAGGTACCTTGAATATCATAAGACAATAAAGAAACGTACTTTTAAAGTAATTATAGATTAAGCGATTACATGTTATAACCAAAACTAATAAAAGGAATTACAAGCTTCTCATACGGACTACGACTAAACTATCAAAGCTACTAGACTTCGTCGACACACAATGAAGACTTCTAACCGCCACGTGATGACTCATCCCGCTTATCCCATACGCGTCATATCACACCTTTCTCAATAACGCTCACCACCCCGAATGGATCACCACAGTTTTAAAACATTTAAACGGGGTCAGTACTAATCACACAATTCAATACATATATCAACAACAAGATAAACAGAAACTTGTCACACACACACACACACACACCACCAACTCCCATCGTCTCAATACGATCGTCCACCGACCACCACCAAAGGGGGGGGACCGCAGCCGTTCCCACCTAAGCCCCGCTCATCGTATTTGGCGATAACCCCGTCCCATTAATGTGCACATCCCCTCCCGTGGCGGGTTCCACGAAGGGCGAAACTAGGGCGTGAAGTCACTCCCGCAAGTGACCCCACTCACCGAGAACGATCTCGAGAACCATCAACAACCAATCACAATCACAATCACAATCGCAATCACAATCATCATATCAAACAACTAACTACAAAGATATCACCAATATCCCATTATGGGACTAATACCGAGTAGGAAATCCTACTGGAAAGCACAACACGCAGACGGTATCTACAGATGTATCAAAACGGCTCCTCTACGAATTCTCCTCCTATCATACATAACACATAAAGACTACACATCACAAACTACACACCAAAACCCCAATTCCTAAATTAGGGTTTAACCAATCTTAACAAAACATTATAAAAACTATATTAAAAGCTTACCCTCGACGCAAGGAATCCAACGACACGAAAAACGACAAGAACCGACCGTCCGAACTCCGGAATTGCTAAGAATGCGATTAGGAAGATGAAGTGGTGCTTTCTCTCTTAAACAGGGTTTTAGGTTTTGTAAAAGTGATTTAAAACAATGACGACTATGTTTAAATACCTTAATCGCATAATTAACAAAACCCGAGAAAACTCCCCGTAAAACCGGACACTCGATCGAGTACCCAAGGTACTCGATCGAGTACCCCCTTACTCGATCGAGTACCCCAGCTACTCGATCGAGTACCCAACAGGTCAGAAACTATTTTATCTCGCAACTTACCCTTACTCGACAGAGTAAGGGCTACTCGATAGAGTACCCAAAGACTCATAAATACGGAGTATTACAAAGGTGTCTTAAGGTAGAGTACCTAGAAGATCGTCCCCACCATCAAGAACCACGCGAGGTGAAGTGGAAGCGAGGTGAAGTGGAAGCGAGCAATGTGCAGCTTCCTAGCATAGTGGGACGTCGCCCCCCACGCATCACGAAGAAACGCTGGGATGGCCCGGGCAAGTCCTTAAGGGTTTATGCATGAATCGTAGCACTATGAGTAATATTTTACTTTCCAACACTTTCTTTTCAAGTTTCACCTCGGAGGAAAAGACCCTAGAAACAAAGTGTAACTAGTCCTCTTTTCCCGGAGTCGCCAAATCAGGACAAGGCCCTCGGGAACTGCGTCCGCGGGATCCACACCAGGCATAATCGACTCGAGGTTCTTTCGAATCTAATTAAGACATATTAGAGTCGTAACCAAGTTTTTTGGGAACTTGGAACCGTTCAAGTCAACTTTACACCTTTCATCGAAAAGCATAAAGCCCATCGACTACGAGTGATTAAAGATAAAGACTTGTACCCTATATCACTCGATTTGAATGACCCTCGTAATCCAATGGTATTTAGACGGATCCACAAACCATAGATCTTGAGTAAGGGGTGAGGGTACGTGTTGGGAAGCCCATAAGGACACCCAACCCCGCCCGTCGATAACGGCCTCTACTAAGTCAAGTGTCGGATTTCAAACAAGGTCATAGCTACTGCGATGTATGATATGCAAACGTTGTTTTAACCCTATCATGTGACAACAATTTCTATGTCGTTTTAGATGCAACTAAACTAAATTTGTCAAAGTTGTAATTTAGCATGTGGGTTGATTGATCTAGCAACATACAAACGAAACAAACAAGGCTTGATGGGAATGGGGGAGCCGTTGGGATCTACCCTATTACAAACCAGGTATTTCATGCCGACACAACGATAAATTAAAGATACAACTCGATCTAAATACAATCGCTAAATACAAAATTGCACGCGACACATAACATGGCCATTCGGCCCAGAAAACCGTGCACAAGGGGGTGACTCACGGCCTACATGACACACGGCCTTGGGTCACTCCTCGTGTTGCGTGCTTTCACTTAACCTCATCGAATTAGACATAGGGCTACGCACCAAAGCATGCATTAGCATAAACCGGGCCATGTTGCTTTAGACAACATGCGGTTTACTACGCTCCTACAAGCATTGGGGAACAACCGTCTAACCAAACAAGACCAAGGTTTTTTGAAGAGGTTTTGACTCAAAAGAAGTAAAACAAACTCGAAAATTACAACTCGATAAACAAACGATAAATTACAAGCTAACAAACGACAAAGAACAAAAGGTATAAAACAAACGAGACAAGGAAAGACGTGGCCAACCCCACGGCCTAAAGCCACGGCCCCCAGACACGGCTACCCTAATTCCTAGGTCGGGTTCATTAGTTAGAACGATTTGCAAAGCGATACGGGAGATACATTAGAAAACGATGATAAAAAAAAGGTCAGAAAGCTTCGCTTGAAGTCGAATATTCTACACGGTCCAAAGGGGGGTTGAATTAGGTCAAGTTTGCAAATTAAGTTAACTCATCGAGTGTTAATAAGAAGGTGCTAATCACGCACTCTTATACTAGCGAGAAATTAGGTGAAAAAGAAAGATGCGTTCAATTATTTACAGAATTGTTAGTTGATTTTTAAAGCTATGTCGATGCACCCTAATATGTCTAATTAGGTTATTAAATTAATTTAATGTCATCTAAATACGTCATAGGTTAACAATCAGAGGTTAAACTAACATACAACGGGTCCTAGGGTATGTCGATTTGGCCGAAACAATAAGGGGGTCGAAAGCGAAGAGCGAAGTTAGACAACTCGTTTTATTTATGCCCTACCTTGAACACGAGGATATGTAAATGAGACGGGGGTGTACGACCGACTGATGTAGCGGTTTCTTTCCCATCTCAAGTCAACGCGGTGTTCATGGTGGTACTTTAACTCATACTCGGACTAAACTAGTTTCATAGTTAATTTAAAACAATCGATAAACAAACGAGAAAACGAACAAAAAAAGACAATAAAAACGAGCATAAAACAAACGAAATAAAAGGGAGAAGAGGAGGATTTGATGCACCCTCAACCTACATGTATCGTTGACACCGTCTTGGGTCGTAATCGATGGTAGATTTTATCTCGAGAGGCCGTCGTCGACGAAGAATAAAGCAAACACGCGTTTTGGAAACTTTCTGGACAGCGATTTTCAAACGATGATATCTCCCTCGTTTCACGACGAAAATTCGATTTGAAAGATGTTTTGAAAACTAGAAAGAGAGGAGAACAGGGATATTAAAGCAACCCCTGCTCGTTTTGGGTTATTGGGCACGAAAAACGAGCACAAACAGAACTGGACAGACAAGAATAAACCGCGAAAACAGAGTGTTATTTCACTCTGTTTTTCGAGGGATTTCGTGTACTCTCAAGGGCAATTTGGCTCGTAAATCTTTATCTAATGTGTAGATGGATGTTATGTGGTTAATTAGGAGCAAGAAAATCGAGTTTTGATGGAGGTTTGATGGAGGAATGAAAGGGTTTTCGAAGAGGACACACAAACAGTTCAGTTTGTGTGTCGGTTTTGTTTAGGGTTTTTGAAGGATGTTTAGGGTTTGTTTCTGAGGTTTAAAGCTTGTGGGTGATGGTAGGATGTATGTAGAACTTAGAGGAATGAATGTATGGTGAAGGGGTGGTATTTATAAGGAGTTAAAATAGGTTAAAAGAGAGGGAGGGGCAATCGGGCTTCATCCCGTATGGCTGCTGTCCAGCCGTTTTTGTGAGGGTTTGAGGGGGGTTTTCTTGGTGATTAAGCTAGGATAATATGGGTAGGATACTAGGGTATGGGTTAGGGTTAATGGGTACGGGTCTTGGTAGTGTTTGGAGCGGGTTTGGGCTCGGGAATTGGCTGCCAAAACAGGGGGCTGC
Source organism: Silene latifolia (assembly GCF_048544455.1). Lineage (NCBI taxonomy): Eukaryota > Viridiplantae > Streptophyta > Magnoliopsida > Caryophyllales > Caryophyllaceae > Silene > Silene latifolia. The sequence goes on from NC_133538.1 coordinate 356,934,177, forward strand.
TCGGTTTATGCGTGGGCTGGTAGGGGATTTGGGACGAGAATTTGGGCCATGGATAGGGGGTTCGAACAAGGGTGGATGGGTATTGGTCTAGGTTGGTTAATGTACTCGAGATTCGTGCCAATTCGTAAAGGAAACGGGCTCAAAAACCGAGCTAAAATCGAGCTCAAAAACAAGTGTTCAAAACGAGTTCTTTTCGATTTTCAAATCAATTAACCCATTAAAATAAATGACTTTTCAAATCAAATATACTCATAAAATGATTTTTCAAATCAATTATTTATTTTATTTTCAATAAAATAAACTTGGGAAAATAAATTAAAAAGAAAATAAAATAAATTAAATTTACCTAAAAAACCATAATTTAAATATCATTTAAATTAATAAAATGAACTCACTAAAAAACATTAATTTAAATATCATTTAAAATAATAAAATGAATTCACTAAAAAAACATTAATTTAAATATCATTTAAATTAATAGAATACTTCATCGACGACGCCCATTCTACCTCGTAAACGAGCTCCAAATAATGACAATGACAACTAAAGAATACATGTGTCCTATCATCATCGGGTGTTTGTCGGGTTCTCTATAAATTCCAATATCGACGGATACGGGTATCTACACTCTCCTAAATCCTTCATTTGGAAGTGGTTACCTAACCACTTCTTAACAGAAGACAACATTGGAATATCATTTCCAATGAGTAGTATGTCATCGACATACCAGATTAGGAACACAACATTGCTTCCACTGAATTTCATGTATAAACATGGTTCCTCGACACTTCGAGTGAAACCATTTTCCTTTATAACATGATTGAATCGATGATTCCAACTTCTAGATGCTTGCTTAAGACCATAAATAGATCTCTTAAGCTTGCACACTTTGTTAGGATTTTTAGAATCAACAAAACCTTCGGGTTGTATCATGTACACCTCCTCTTCTAAATGCCCATTTAGAAAAGCGGTTTTGACATCCATTTGCCATATTTCATAATCATGAAATGCGGCGATCGCTAACAAAATCCGTATGGATCTTAGCATGGCTACGGGGGCGAAGGTCTCATCATAATGGAGACCTTGGACTTGGGTAAATCCTTTTGCCACTAGCCTAGCTTTGTAGACATCGTCATGTCCTTCTATGCCATTCTTGATTTTGAATATCCATTTGCATTGGAGGGGTCTTGCCCCTTTAGGCAAATCTACCAAGTCCCAAACTTGGTTTTCATGCATAGAATCCATTTCGGACTTCATGGCTTCAAGCCATAAGGAGGAATTAGGACTAGAGATTGCGGTCTTGTAGGTGGCGGGCTCGTCACTTTCTATAAGCAACACATCGAGTGTTCCATCTTCCTCGATAAGTCCCACATATCGATCGGGATGGCGAATTACTCGGCCCGTCCTTCTTAGTGGAGGAGGTACAACCGCGTTAGACGACGAAGGAACATCTTCTTGCGTCTCTTCCTCGGTTTGTGGCTCTTGAACTTCGTCAAGTTCAAAATTTCTCCCACTATGTCTCTTAGAAATAAATTGTCTTTCTAAGAAGACAGCCTCGCAAGACACAAACACTTTGTTATATTGAGGTTTGTAGAAGTAATAACCTCGTGAGGTTAAGGGGTAACCTACAAAGATGCACTTTTCGGATCTTGGGGCAAGCTTGTTGTCGTTCTTAGACTTGAAGTAAGCATCACATCCCAAAATCTTCATATAGGATATATTGGGAATCCTTCCCGTCCACATCTCACATGGAGTTTTCTCGGTGGATTTAGTGGAACTATTATTCAAAGATCTAATTGCGGTTTGAATCGCAAATCCCCAAAACGAGTTCGGTAACTCGGTTTGACTCATCATGAATCGAACCATATCAAGTAGGGTTCGATTCCTCTTTTCGGCAACACCATTAAGTTGTGGTGTTCCGGGTGGAGTAAGTTGTGATATAATACCACGACCTTTCAAGTGTGAATCAAATTCAAGGCTAAGGTATTCTCCACCACGATCGGATCGTAGTGCCTTAATCCTTTTGTTCAATTGGTTCTCTACTTCGTTTTGAAATTCCTTGAATTTCTCAAACGCATCACTCTTGTGTTTCATTAAATAGATATACCCATATCTACTCAAGTCATCGGTGAAGGTTATAAAGTAGTCATAATTACCACGAGCGGTGATACTCATTGGTCCGCATACATCGGTGTGTATGAGTCCTAATAGCTCACTAGCTCGTGTCCCTTTACCACTAAAAGGATTACGAGTCATTTTGCCAAGTAGGCAATATTCGCATGTACTAAATGATTGATAATCAAATGGTGTAATCACATTAGTTGAAATTAATCTTTTGATGCGATTCTCGTTTATGTGACCTAATCGACAATGCCAAATGAACGCTTCACTTGGGTCACTTGTTTTGAGTTTCTTAGATTGAATGTTATAAATATCATTCGTCGGATTTGAGGTCTCTAAAATGTAAATGTCATTAATGGAAGAAGCTTGGCCAATAACCAAATCATTCCTAGAAATAGTACAACGATTGTTCTTAATGACAAAACAAAAACCGTCCATGTCTAGCATGGCGATTGAAATAATGTTTTTAGAGAGCGTAGGCACATAAAAACAATTATCCAAATACAACTCAAATCCATTAGGCAAAGCTAAAACATAAGTTCCCTTGGATTTGGCCGCTACCCGAGCTCCATTTCCAAGGCGTAGATCCACATCTCCCTTGCTAAGCCTCTCCACGTCTCTTAAACCCTGTAAATGATTACAAAGGTGAGAACCACAACTGGTATCTAGTACCCATGTCGTAGTGGAAGTATAATTTATATCAATAACATAAATTTCTTTAGGAATTGTACCTTTTGGAGTAATGAGTCCTTCCCTTATATTTCGCAAATAAACGGGACAATTCCTAAGCCAATGTCCCATGCCATAGCAATAATGGCACTCATCATTAACTTGCTTGAAGTTTTTGATTTTCTTTCCTTTCTTCTTGAACCTTTTGCCCTTTGAAGCAATAGCTTGATTGCTTGAGCTCCCACTAGCTTTGGCATCTTTATCTTCCAGAGACAAAGATCCTATAGATTGTATGAGGTAGTCTTCCTGAGACGGACTCACACGAGGTCTAGTAGTAGTAGGTGGTTTAGAAGAAGTGATGAAGTTAAGGTTTCCATCCGAACCTATCCCGAAATGAAGTTCTCTAGTGCTGTCGAAATCATTGTTGGAGCAAATGTCGTCAAGAACATTGTGGTAGGACTCAATAGTTATTGGTGCGGTAGCGTTTGATGGATTCATTGTAATGCACTACAAATATGGAGGAAAGGAAAGATTAACATTTCGTCTTTTTAAATCATACTTGTAATTAATTAACAAGATATGAACATTTATATAGTGACCTCTACCCAACTATAATAAATGATTCCAAGACCCAAATTCATATTAACTTGGGCACGGTGTGGCCGATGAAACCCTCATCAATATAACTCGGTGGATTAACGTTTTAATCGATTCTACTTTTAGAACTGTTGGTCGATAATATTACATTAACATTTATCTATAGCCCAAAACACATTCAACAAGGGGACGGTGTGGCCGATAAAACCCTTATCAAAAACTTTTGTTGAGTTCAACCCAAATTTCGAATAAATGTGTCCATGATCCAAACCCACATTAACTTGGGCACGGTGTGGCCGATGAAACCCTCATCAACATGAATTCGGTGGATAGACATTTATCACCCACTTCCCCTACGTAACAAGGTTTGTACCCCGGTGTGGCCGAGTGCACTCCCTCACGAAATAGGTTTTCATGGTTTCTACTATTTGGTAAGGCTATGTCTCAATTGATTGTTTTAGCGAGAGGTCATGTCAATTTATTGTCTATCACGTTTTAAGTGAACTAAAGCGGTGAACTACGATAATTTTAATTGACACGGTCGATAAACTCGATAAAATGACAATGCATGTTTAGTTATGGCGATTTAGCGATGCATGTGACATAAAATAAAATGCAAGTATAAAAATAAATAAATCCTAGTATGGCCCTTTCCTAAAATAGAAAAACTATTTAACTATTACATATTCGGAAACCAACTCCATTGGTCCCTTGAACTTCGGTTGTGGCACGCATCTCGAGGTAACACCGTCTTTATGTATCAACATCTTGAAGAAATCCGTCTTTGGGAACTCCGAGATAAATAAAATTACATAATAAATTACATAATTTCCTATTATACATTTATAACTAAAATAAAATAAATCTATTAAATTACAAAACGGTGATACGAGATCACAATAAATTACAACCGAATCGATATTCCCATACATTTCGGGAAATACCAATTAAAATTTAAGGCCATACTAAGTAAAATTACATAATTCAAAATTACAAAAACTAAAATTATGACAATCATAAAGAAAATGCAGCATTATAATATGTATGATCATGCCCAATTTTATGCTAAATCGCCTTTAATTAGCCAATATCGTATATTACTCGGTTTTTACGGATTTGCGTGATTTCAACATTTTTATAATCACAAGAATACATAAACTCATATTTATGCATAAGTTAATTACCCTAACCTCTTAGGACTCAAAATTTAGTCTGCACTAATAATTTGACCATAATTAACCCATATTTTATAAAATTGTTCATAAATGTACCAAAAATTACAAAAATAAGCTATAAACTTCAAATAAATAAAAAAATTTCAAATAAATTTGAAATTTGAAATTTAAACTTATGAACATTCTGGAAAAATACCATGACACTCATAATATTCAAAATCTTAGGTTAAAAAATTTCGAAATTTTTCCGGAAAAACAATGTTGCGGTTTATCGATTTTTTAATAAAATAATCATAAAAATATGGAAAAATTATATTCATAAACTTTTCAATTTTAGATCTGAAAAATATAATAAAATGCAACATTAGACGTTTTTCCTAAGTCATAGATTATGTTTTATTAATTTTTCACTAATAATGTCACTATTTATGCTATTTTTTTCAAAAATCCATAAATCATGCAAAAAGACTTCTTTATAGCCAATTATTTTACACACATCTTGTAAAATTGCATGTGACAACATATTAATTTTCTATGACCAGATTCGAAATTTAACTCATATTAACCTATTTTTCACTTAAATCCGAATGTAATAATGAAAAATTCATTTTTCGAGCATAACAAGTCCAAAATTTATGAAAATTTATAGGTTATCTCAAAATAATATATGTGACAACATATCCAAAAATCAACTGAAAATTCGAAGTATAGCTAATTTTAGACCGAAAATGACATTTTTACTCATAAAATCATATTTAAATGCCATTATTGTAATATATGAACAATAAAAATCCGTAAAATTAACCAAAATACCCTAAAACATTTTAGGACCAGAAATATTAACATGCATGGATTAATTTCGTGATATCTCATAATAACACAAATTTTACAAGTTTTATATGTTATTCTTATAACTCGGAAAAACTTTTAACCGATTTGCATGCAAACAACCGTGGCTCTTGATACCGATTGAAGGAAATGTAGATCTATATACATACTAACATACTCATATGTGTTTAACTAATTTGTCATAAAATTAATAAGGTCTTATGCATGCAAACAAATTAACAAAATAAAGAAGAAATCACCCTTACATAGTAATTTCGGTTTAAATGGGCACAAAACAAATCTCCTTTTCTTTTGTTCTTGAGCTTTCCTTTAATGGAAGAAACAAGATCCAATTGTAGGATCTCTCCTTAGGAATTATACCCAAAGCTAACTCTTAATAAAATTAATATTATATGAACTAGTACAATATTAATTTTGAAGAAAAATTGAACCAAAAATGTTTGGTTTTGGCTCCTAAAACCGGGTAGGAGAAGAGGAGAGGAAGAATATTATTTTTGTCTCTCTAAAAATAATTTTTATGAAGTGAATGAATAATAATTATCACACACCCATTCATATGGTGAATGATAATTATTTAAGCAAAAGAACCCCTTGTTCTTTTCTAGGTAGAACCGGGTAGGAGGGGGATAAAAGGCCAATGCATGCACAATTTGTTCTTTACAAGAATGTGTAGGGTGCATGGCTAGTATTAGGTTAATCATCATTATGCTTTCCATTAACTTAAATCAACATATTATATATGTTAATTCCACCCAATATTTCGGCCCAAATGGATGACATGAAATCCATTTTATTTTTGTCAAATGTAAATATGTCACATGTCATATGTAACATAAATTTGTTATGTATTTTTAACATATTAAAAATCAACGTATTAATAAAAATACGTCATATACAAAATCGACTTAGTAATTCATAATTACTTGTGCCAAAATATTTTACCAATTTATAAATCATATTTATAATAATTCATTCAAATCCAATTGTTTCTTTAAACAATAATTTCATCCGAGTAATGATACAATTCGATTACTCAGACCGTATCTCGTTTAATCACATTTCAATTTGATACGTAAATTTTACTTCCAAAATCGTCCGTCAATTTTTCAAGTAATTTAATTAACTCGTAACATTATACGATTAATTAAATGATCAATTAAGAGTGTTGCCCTATAGGTATGACCTAGGGGGTCAACTGATCACCACCGTCGCACGACAGTAATGTCAAACTCTAGTCAGCCAATCATTACCGATATATGTTGACCATTTGACAGTAAAAATACTTCCCAATTGTATTCTTTAAAATGAGATTTAATAATGATATTTAAATCATGTAATCGCACTATTGTTGAGGACACATTTCCCAACAGTTTTAGCACAATTGAGGAAAACTTTTGAAGTTGAAATTAGCATATCCTTTTCCAAAGAGCCACCCTTTATTATTTCAAAAATAGGCTGAAAATCATCTTTCAAAACTAAGGCAAGAATGTAACACCCCCACATACCAAGAATCTTTACTAAGGACCACCCTAGCATGTGAAGATGCTACCATCTCGGTTGCCCGAGGTTAGTATATCAAAAGTAACCATTCAGAAACATTTATTAAAGTATAACGTTTAACGATTACAATGTCTCAAAGAATACCAAAACGAAAGTGTATAAATATCAATACATTAAAATCCAAAGCATCTAAACTCGTAACATCAGAAGCTAGACTCAAAGGGATGACATCCCACATCCTCGTCCCCGCAGCGAAAGATAACCATCACCTATCACAATCTGCTCACCATCTCTGAATGGATCACCACAGTTTTACAAAACAACAACAGGGTCAGTTCACTGAATAATTAAGATAAGCAATATACAAGAAACAACCACGACAACAACTATACAACCATCCTCACATTACAATCATGCCTCATATCTGACAACACACTCAAGTGTATAGTCCTGCCATATTACCTGCCGCAACAGATAATCCACACTGTCAATGGGGGATCGCAGCCTTGCCCACCTAAGCCCCGCTCATCGCAACGAGTAACAACCCATGTCCATTAACGTGCACATCCCCCTTTGTGACAGGAACCACAAGAGGTGAATCAAGGGCATGATGCGCCATTCCCAAAAATGACTCCACTCAGCCGAGGACGCACCTCACCAATACAGCCAATCCACCACAATTCCAACAATCAAGAAAGACAAGCCAACAACGATACTAGTCATGCCAATACAATCATAATCATCTTAAATCAATTAAACAGACAACTAATTAGGGAAACCCTACCTTAGCAATGATCCGAATACAAGTCTACAGTGGAAGCTAGAAAGGCTCTTCCACAAATCCTTCACCTAACAATAACCACAACAATCTAATTACAAACATGCAATCACCCCTTTTCCCCAATTCCAACATTAGGGTAAAACCCTAAAAGACAACTCTAAATAAAAGGTATGGAACTAGTGACTTACCGACGCAAGTGACGCGAGAGAGAGATGAACAAAGACTCATGAACGATCAAAGCCTTGGGAGTGATTAAGGATGATTAGAGAATGTAGGAAGTAATTAGGTTTTTGGTAAAATGAAAAGTAAAACTGTTAAAACACGATTTATAACTTTAATCATCCTTAACCAAACCGCGGAAATAATACCTGTCAGACCGGATACTCGGTCGAGTACCAAGAGTACTCGGCCGAGAACCCCTTACTCGGCCGACTATTACACTACTCGACCGAGTGTTCCTGGAGAGTAGCCTGACCAGAAAACACAAGACACATTACTCGGCCGAGTTAGCCCTATTTGGCCGAGTAACAGGACTCAAAAAACTGTGGTACTACAAAGAAGATGCCATTTTGATTATTTAAAAAAATTTCGAAATTGAAAGATTTATTCAAGTGTTACATACCAAAGTGACAGTCCAGCTTACTGTTACCAACGAGTGTAACAGGAGGCTTGACTGTTACCATTGCAAGTACTCTACTCGTTCAACTTTACAATAGTTGACACAATAGACTCTAAATCTTGGGTAGCAAATGATCGATTATTCCTGAAAAAGTAACACTTCTTGATTAAGACTTTCAAATGATCGATTATTCCTGAAAAAGTAAACTAAGAAAACAATGTTAAATGGGCATGTCATCATCAATCAAAGGAACCCAACAAATTCCCCCTTTGATGATGACAAGCCTAACACAAAACGAATGTTGATTTAAAATATATTCCCCCTTTCATGGTCAGTCAAAAATAAATCATAATAGGAATAGATAGAGGCAAGTTACCCTTATGAAGCCAGAACCTAAATCAGATGTGCCAAACAGGTTTAAGAGACCACAAAAACAAGGGAGAATTGGATCATTAAGCATGAGCATAGTTTAATCAAGAGACTTAGTATACTAAAACATGAGTTTAACATTTCCCCCTCTTGACATCATCAAAAGGGCAGTGCGAGGAAGCTAGCGTCGGACACAAAGTAAACATTCATGAAATGGCACATAAAGAAAAACATAGTTTTGTCCCAATAACAAGGTCAACATATAACAACCGTCTAAATAGAAGTTCAAATAGAGTTCACAAAAGCTCAATAGAGTTTAAACTTACACCACCAATAAAATAAGAATTGAGGGCTAGGGGTGATAAAAAGGGAAAAGAGAGGTAAAATAAGGTAGGGCAGGTTCTAGGGATAAGTGGCTTGGTTGCCATCCAAGTCATCATCGTCCAAAGGATCATTACCATCCTCTCCTCCATTCTTAGCTTGAAGGAGAATGGAGATGATATCCACTTCACCTCGGACGGTATCAATGGTGGACATCAGGTTTCTGAGAATAGCCCCTTTTTTTATTCCGAATCAATTTTCAACCCAGCACCTAAATCATGAACAGCTTGAAGAACGACCCCTTTTTGTTCCAAATCAGATTTCAACCAAGCACTAAAATTATTGACGGCTAGAAGAACAGTTTCCATACTCTCACTACTGCCCTCACCTATACCCTTGCTAGAGGACCCAACCTCACGAACACTTGCAATAGCAGATTCGACAGCTATGAGCATGTCATTGTAAACCCTCAGCATCATCTTTCCCAACTGACCATCACTCATTATGTTAAACATTTCCTGAGAACCGACACTTGTTCTGAGCAAGACACCTTTAGCTTTGAGACCATAGACAGCCCACTACAAAGAAAAGGTTCGTCGCAAGTCCGTTGCAGAATGTGAGAACCGTTGCAAGGTCCATCGCAGGATTTTATTTGCTACGAACTATGTATCCGTCGCAATGTCTCCGTCGCAATGGAAACTTTTTTTTGTAGTGGCCAGATTCCATAAGGCAAGCGAATAATGCTCTTTTTGCCACGGTTTTTGAGCTTGGTAGTGATAAGAGCAAATTGTTTGAACATAAGACTGGGAAGGTTAACTCTTTTGTGGGTAGCTATGTAGTATATGAGATATTGTTGGCAATAAAGAGCTTTTTACGGTCACCCGAGGGGCACAAGGAGCGACAAAGCATGTTAAAAATCAAATGAAGTGGAGGGGGTATGACAGTATTGCAAACAGGTTCATAAGTATTAGCTTTGGGGAGGACCACATTAGCAACCGCAAGTGGTGAAGCGTAGGGAAGGGAAGGCCAACTGTCTTTGGGTAAGTTGTCATATCCCTCATTTGGAATGTGAAGAATTAAGGCTAACTCAGTTTGAGTAAGAGATAAGGGCTTATCATTGAATTTGGCACTGAGAGAATTGTCAGAGGGGTATACATGTACCGAGGCATAAAACTGGATCACTTCGCTTACGAACATTGGTTCCCTTAGCTCTAATAGTTCCACTTAGCCTTGAGCACCCAAGGTGTCCCTGACCTCGTTAAAGGCAGGTAATTCATACCAAGTCTGGTTATAAACCCGAGATGAGTGAACTGCGTCCTTTGTAATCAGTCGCTCAGCTTTTGTAGATTAACATAGGGAGATCCAGATTCTCGATTTGTTGCCAAATTGCCGCCACATACCATTTATTGATCAAGGGGATGGAATCATTGGGAAAAAGGTAGACCATTTTGCCCTTGGTACTCGAACTTGCAATTTTGGCCTTCTTTGAAGGTTGTGCCTTTGGTATACTTACGGATTTCCCTTTCTTTGCACTAGATTTTTCAGATTCGGATTTTTCTTTCTCAATACTTTCTTCTTCACCGTCCCTCTCTTCTTCAATATCCGGGAGAGACGAGGTTACCTTTCCCTTTCTCTTTGGAGACCTTTTTTATTTCTATGGTACATTGACCACCTTAGCACTTTGGTTTACCTCTTCCTCAGAATAAAGAGGTCGATCTAAGGTGTCCACTTCTTCGTTGTCCCCATCAACAATGGTGACAGTTTCCGAGGACGAGCCAAAAGATGGAATAGCTCTTTTCTTTGCACCTCTAGTTCTGTTTACGATCATGGAAGGGATCGGAGTTTCAATGGGTATTGACTTTTCTGGAGATAAGGTGGCTATCGATTCAGGTTCGATGGGTGTTTCTGGGTTAGGGTTGATTAGGAAAGCATATGAGCCCTTCCTTTTTCTGGTCATTTCGATAGAGGTATCCATTGGTGAAGAAGGAGGAGTAGGTATTTTATTTGGTTGGGAAATCAGAGAGGACATGAAGGCTGATTTGATGGGGAGTTTTGTGTTAAGGGATGTTTTTACCATGGTAAATTGGTAAGATCAAGGTTTTATTATGGATAGGAGGAGAGAAGATGGGCGGTTGAATGTAAAAATGGAGGTGGGTAGGGTTTGTCTGGATGGGGGAAGGAACGTATAGTTGGCCCAATTAATGACGGAAGGAAGGTTTAGTTGCCCTATAATGTTGAGTACATGACCCAAATTTAAAGTGGTGGATGTAAGATAAACATAAACTTAGATATGAGGTTAAGTTAATATTGACGCACAAAGACGATATATCGATTTATGGACATGACACGATAAATAAACTAGGGTAAATGATAGCATAATAACATATCCTCTTTAGTCAATCATTTAGGAGAATTATTAAAATCATTTTTAATAATTACAAGCAATTAATTAACCCAATTTCTAGCCTAAGTTTTTCAAATTGTTCCCTTGCAAGTGGTTTAGTAAAAATGTCGGCAATTTGATCTTCGGTCTTGCAAAAAATAAGCTTAACATGCCCTTTCTCTACAGGGTCACGAATGAAGTGATGACGTATTTCAATATGCTTAGTCTTAGAATGTTGGATTGGGTTCTTTGATATATTTATTGCACTCGTATTGTCACACATGATGGGGACGGAGTCATAAATAATACCAAAGTCAAGAAGTTGTTGTCTTACCCAAAGAAGTTGAGAGCAACAATGTGCGGCACTAACATATTCACTTTCGGCCATTTAAAGAGCAATCGTATTTTGTTTCTTTGAGCCCCATGAAATGATACATGGGCCCAAAAACGTTGCGATTCTGGATGTACTCTTTCGATCAACCGTGCATCGCGCATAGTCCGCTTCGGAATATCCTATAAGATCAAAGGGAAAATATAAGGGATACCATAAGTAAAGATCTTGTGTTCCAATTAAATATCGAAGAATGCGTTTAACCTCATTAGAACGAGATTCTTTCAGAATTGATTGGAGTCTTGTACATAAACAAACACTAAAAAGAATGTCAAGACGACTAGCGGTTATATATAGAAGCGACCCAATCATACCTCGATACACCTTTTCACTAATACTCTTATCTTCTCATCTTTGTCCAATTTGGACTTGGAGACCACAAGTGTAGAGAAGGTTTGCCATTAGTCATCCCAAACTTTTTGAGCATTTCTTTAATGTACTGTTGTTGATGGATCATGATTCCATCTTTGGATTGTTTGATTTGCAGCCCAAGGAAGAATCCTAGCTCACCCATCACACTCATTTCGAACTCCGATTTCATTAGTTTTGAAAAATAAGCATAAAGGAGCTCATTTGTTGCACCAAATATAATGTCATCGACATATACTTATACAACCAATAGTTCACTTGACTGTAACTTTAAAGACAGTATTTTATCAACGGATCCTCTTCTAAAACCATTTTCTATTAGGAATTTAGACAACTTATCATACCAACACCGAGGTGCTTATTTTAAATCATAAAGAGCTTTATCTAATTTGAACAAAATGTTTAGGAAAATCATTGATTGAAAAGACGGGAGGTTCCTCTACAAACACATCTTCTTCTAAATATCCATTTAAAAAGGCGGTTTTGACATTCATTTGGTAGTGTTTAATGCCTTTGTGAACCGCAAAAGTTATTAGTAATCGTATGGGCTCAAGCCTAGCTACCGGTGCATAGCTTTCATCATAATCAGTTCCTTCTTGTTGATTATATCCTTGCACCACTAGTCTAGCTTTATTTCTTACGATTTCACCGGAATCATCAAGCTTTTTGCGAAAGACCCACCTAGTATCGATGATGGTACGGTTAGGTGGTGTAGAGACCAAAATCCATACCTCATTCCTTTTCAATTGATTGATTTCTTCTTGCATTTCAATTAACCAGTCATCATCAGTCAGGGCGACTGTCACATTGGCTGGTTTGATTTGAGAGAGAAAGGCATTGTGAGCACAATATTCATCGTGAGATGCAAAGTTGTTTATAAAGGCTCTTGTTCTAATTCCATAATTCAAGTCACTTATTAGTTTTGAAAGTGGATGTGAGCTTTGATGTTTTCACCTTCTTGGAATAATGGTGGTTTGTTCCCCCTCAGATGTAACAGTCTTGGTAACTGTTGTTTGCTGGTCAGAGGGTGGCTCCTCATCAGAGTTTCAGGACTCTCTTGGAGCAAAAGTGTCTTGGACTGTTGCTGTTCTGGAAGTAGACACAACAATGGTTGGGATTGTTACTGATTTGGAGGAGGAACTGGTAGTAGTAGTGTCACTGCATGTTCCCCCTAAGTTATTGCTCATATTAGTACGTAATAGTCCATGTGACTGTTGCAGAGCGTCATTGTTTGGAGCTTCCTCATCATCAAACACAAAATCTTTTTGCACAAGACCAATTTCAAATTCGTCATCCTCATCATCTTCATCCTCATTTTGCACAGGTCGAAGAACACTAGATTCATCAAATATGACATGGACACTTTCGACAATTAGCATGGTTCGTTTGTTGTAAACTTTATAGGCCTTGCTATGTTCGGAATAACCAGTAAAAACCGCTTCATCACTACGTGGACCAAATTTTTCCAAGTTATCTTTACCATTGTTGTGAACAAAATATTTGCTCCCAAAGCATCTAAAATATGAAATATTGGGCTTTCTTCCACGTAGTAATTCATAGGGTGTTTTATTAATTATACTTCGTATCATGACACAATTATGAATGTAGCACACGGTGTTTACCGCTTCGGCCCAAAAGTTCCTAGGCAATTTGATACATAACCATGGTTCTATCCATACTTTTAAGGGTCATATTCATTCGTTCAACTACTCCATTTTATTGTGTATTTCTAGGAGCCGAGAATTTAAGATCCACACCATTTTCATTACAATAAGCACTAAAATGATGAATTTTCAAATTCGGTTCCATGATCCGTTCTTATGAAAAATAGTTTAAAATCAATTTTATTTCAAATCTATTTCAACCAAAATAGAAACTCATAAAATGCCTCATCCTTAGAGCTCAGGAAAAGTGCCCAAAGAAACCTAGAATAATCATCAAATGACACACACATAATGACTACCACCTTTACTCCTAGTTCTCATTGGTGCAAATAAGTCGATATGAAAAAGTTGTAATGGACGAAGAGTAATAACAATTCTTTTAGGTTTAAAGGAGCTTCTAACATGTTTACATCTTGCACATTTATCGCATACTTTATCAAAATCAAACTTCATGTAAGGAAAGCCCTCAACTAAATCAAGTCTTTTAAGTGTATTAAAAGTTTTAGCACTAACATGTCCAAACCTTTTGTGCCACAACGAAGGATCGTTTTTCATTACACTCATGCATGACATGATATGACCGGATAACATGTTTAAGTCGGTTAAGTACACGTCTTTAACACGTCTTCCTTCGAGAATAATTTCAAGGGTTGAGGCATCAATTTTTCGACATAAATTAGCATTAAGCTCCACAATATTACCTTTATCATATAGTTGAGAAATGCTAAGGAGATTATGTTTCAAAACTTTGACAAGCCGCACGTTGTCGACACAAAGTAACGATGACTTACCAACCTTCCCAATGCCTATTACTTCACCTTTCTTGTTTTTACCAAATGTTACCGTGCCACCATCATAAGCTTCTAGTGAGAGGAATTGGCTTTTTTCTCCCGTCATGTGATGAGAACATCTACTACCCAAGTACCAACTGCGGCCGCCTCTCACCAAGCCCTACACAAGATTAGACTTTGAGTTTCGGAACCCAAATAAATTTGGGTTCCTTCTTACGATCTACTTGTCTCAAAATATCCTTCCTAATCCACATTTGTTTTACAACTTTAATGTTCTTGTTAATGTCATTATATCTCTTCTTGCAAGCATTAAAGACATGACTGGTTTTCCCACAATAGTTGCAAATGATATATTCGAGAAGACCAACAAATTTCCTCCTTCGAAAATCGGTTTTAATTGGATCCGGCTTTTGAATGTAACTGCTTGACTGACTGTTCCATTTAAAATCCAAACCCCCCAAAATGGTCACACCTTTTGGTTTGATTTGTGAGGAAATTTCGGACGGTTTGATAAGCATCCCATCCTTTAGACACATTTTTGGCCTCGATAAGTTCCTTGCTTAGTTTCTCCATTTTCAAAGAAAGAATTTTGTTCTTCTCTTTAGAATTTTAAAACTCCTTTTTCAATGCATAATACTCGGATTTAATCTCCATGATAGTTTCAGAGTTTTGTTCAATATTAAGCTTAAGACTTGAGATGCATCTATCAAGATGAAAAATCTTCGGTCTAGAAGAACTACATTCGGGAGATTCATTTTGAATTTTGACAAACTTTTCATGAAGAATTCTAAATTTCCTTTTGTAGGCTTCAATGTTGACTTTAAGACACTCATTCTCATTTGTCAGGTTAGTGACTAGTTCATTTCAGGTTTCCATAGTACTGTCAGAAGAAACAGTCTGAGACACTGCTGCTTTAAGTTCCTCTACCTCATCAACTAAGTCATCAATCTCACCTTTAAATATAGACTATTCTCTTAAGACACTCTAATTCTTTGGACAATTCTTTGTTTAATTTCTTTACTATTTTTACTTCATCATATGCTTCAGAAGTAACGGTGACACTGTCTGTTGCTTTAAGCTCATTTTTAAGTGAAATTTTTCTTGAGCAATTTCTTCTATCTCATCTTGCATGACATCTAATTTTTCAATTTGTGAACGAAACTTATCAAAGAGTTTGTCAAGAAGTTTACACACTTTCTCTTTAGAGTAAGTCCTGACCTTGGCTTTTAGATGTTTTACCTCATTGTCGGAATCTGAGTCGGAATCATCTGGATGAGCCAAAAGACATCTAAGATGTTCAATTTTCGAGGATTTAGAGACTTTGTTTTTGAGATGATGTGTAAGACACATTTTTGCCTCTAGTTCCTCCTCGATGGGTTCATCGTCCTCGGAGTCGGACATTCCCCAAATGGCGGACATGACCTTATACTTGTATTCATTCTTAGCTTTGTCACGCTTATCCTTTGATTTGATTTCCTCTCACTTTGGACATTCTTTGATTTGGTGAGTTTTATCACCACATTTGAAGCATCCAATAGTGGTAGTAGATCGTTTCTTAGGAAATCTCTTTTTCGAGTAATTATTGTTGAACCTTCTATTTCCTTGGCCATTTACCAATCCCACTATGTTCCTTGAGAACATGGCGAATTCATCTTCCTCTTCGTCCTCCTCATCACTTGGAGAGGACATTAGAGTTAGACTCTTTCCTTTTTAGGATGCACTAGAATTCTTCTTGAGAGTTAAGATGGATACGTCACGGGTTTCCTCAATGGAGGTGGCCTTAGGTTTCCACTTAGGTGTAAGGCTAAGATGAATTTTTCGAACAATGTCCTTGGACTCCAAATCTGTTCCTAGACCTTTTAGTTCATTAATAATACAAGAAAAGTAAGATGAAAAGTTATTTATGGATTCGTCCTTTGACATACGAAATATCTCATGTTGTTGCATGAGAAGGTCAATACGGTGTTTTTTAACATGAGATGTCCCTTCATAAGCAAGTACAAGAGACTCCCAAATTAGTTTAGCCGTAGGACATCCGGAAATTCGGCTCACTTCCGCCTCACCTACACATCGTTGAAGAATCGACATCGCTTTCGAGTTTTTCTCGGTCAAATTGAAGTCATTTTCATTGTAATCCTTCTCGGCCCTGACTTTAGGAAAACCCGTCAAGATATCGTTTCCTCAATAATGAGAGGTCCATCCTCAATGATTTTCAAACATTGATAATCGATACTTTTGATATAGTGCTCCATTTTAATCTTCTACCATCCAAAATTCTCACCGGTAAAGACCGGAATCTTGGAGTGTTTTGTGGAATCCATATCCCAAGAATCAAACTCTAAGGCTGTAGATACCCGTATCCGTCGATATTGGAATTTATAGAGAACCCGACAAACACCCGATGATGATAGGACACATGTATTTATTTAGTTGTCATTGTCATTATTTGGGTTCGTTTTACGATGTAGAATGAGCGTTGTCGACGGAGTATTTTAATTTAAATGATATTTAAATTAAAGTCTTTTTTAAGGTGATTTCAATTTATTTTATTTTATTTTGAATTTATTTTCTTAAGTTTATTTTATTGAAAATAAAATAAATATTTGATTTGAAAAATCATTTTATGAGTATATTTGATTTGAAAAATCATTTATTTTAATATGTTAATCGATTTGAAAAATCGATTTTAAAAGCGAAGAAAACTCGTTTTAAACATGTGTTTTGAAGCTCGATTATAGCTCGGTTTTTGAGCCCGTTTTCTTTACGAGTTGGCACGAATATCGAGTACACTAACCAACCTAAGGCTCGACCCATTCAACCCCAGTTCGAACCCCATAACCACGGCCCAAATCATGCCCCAAATCACCCCCAACAGCCCGCAGAAAAACACGAGCAGCCCCCTGTTTTGCAGCTCAAACCCGAGTCCAAAACCCGCTCCAAACACCACCAAAACCCATGCCCATTAACCCTAACCCATACCCTAATATCCTACCCATATTACCTTACCATAACCACTAAGAAAACCCCCCATACAAACCCTATAAAACCCCACAAAAGCTGCTGGACAGCAGCTATGCTCAGGGGAGCCCGTCTGCCTCTCCTCCCTTTTACCCTACTTTAACTCCTTATAAATACCCCCCCTTCACCATAAATTCATTGCTCTAAGTTCTCCACACATCCTACCGTCACTCATAAGCTTTAAACCTCAGAAACAAACCCTAATTGCCTCTCAAAAACCCTCCACAAAACCGACTTGCAAACTGGAACAGTTTGTGTGTCCTCTTCGAAATACAATTCGTTCCTCCTTCAAAGCTCCACCAAAAGTCGAGTTTCTTGTTCCAAATTAACCATACAACATCCATCTACACATTAGACAAAGATTTACGAGCCAAATTGCCCTTGAGAGTACACTAATTCCCTCGAAAAATAGAGTGTTATACACTCTGTTTTCGCGGCATTTCCTGTCTGTCCAGTTCTGTTTGTGCTCGTTTTTCGTGCCCAATAACTCAAAACAAGCAGGGATTGTTTCAAGATATCTGTTGTCCTCTCTTTCTAGTTTTCAAAACATCTTTTAAATCGAATTTTCATCGTGAAAGGAGAGAGAAATCGCTGTTTGAAAGTTGTTGTCCAGATTCGATAAAAACGTGTTGTTTGCTTTGTTTCTTCGTCGACGACGGCCTCTCGAGATAAAATCTACCATCGATTACGACCCAAGACGGTGTCAACGATACATGTAGGTTGAGGGTGCATCAAATCCTACTCTTTCTCCCTTTTATTTCGTTTTTTTATGTTTGTTTTTTTATTGTTTCGTTTTATTTCGTTTATCGTTTAAATTAACTATGAAACTAGTTTAGTCCGAGTATGAGTTAAAGTACCACCATGAACACCCGCGTTGACTTGAGATGGGAAAGAAACCTCTAATCAGTCGGTCGTACACCCCCGTCTCATTTACATATCCTCGTGTTCAAGGTAGGGCATTAATAAAATGAGTTCTAACTTCGCTCTTCGCTTTTGACCCCTCTTTTGTTTCGTGTGATTCGAGCCACCTTAGGACCCGTCACATGTTAGTATGACCTCTGATTGTTAACATATAACTCATTTAGATGACATTAGATCAATTTGATTACCTAATTAGACACATTAGGGTACATCGACATAGCTTTAAAAATCAACTAACAATTCTGTAACTTAATTGAATGCATCTCTCTCTCTTTCACCTAATTTCTCGCTAGTATAAGAGTGTGTGATTAGCACCTTCTTATTAACACTCGATGAGTTAAATTAATTAGCAAACTTGACCTAATTGGACCCCTTTAGTCCGTGTAGAATGCGCGTTTGCAAGGTGTCGTTTCAAATCGATCAACGTCGTTTCTAACTTGTTTTCTAGCCCGCTTTCGAACTTTCTTTCGCAATCAATCGATCTAACTAATGAACCTGACCTAGGACTTAGAGTTGGATGTGGCTTTAGGCCGTGAGGCTTGGCCGTGTCCTTTGGTTTTTTCTTGTTTCGTTTGTTTTTCAACGTTCGTTCTTTATTTGTCTTGTCGCTTGTAATTTATCGTTTGTTATCGAGTTGTAATTTTCGAGTTAGCTTTCTTTTATCGAGTCAAAACCTCTTTCAAAACCTTAGTCTTGTTTGGTTAGATGGTTGTGCCCCAATGCATGTAGGAGCGTAGTAAATCGCATGTTGTTTAAAGCAACATGGCCCGATTTATGCTAATGCATGCTTTGGTGTGTGACCCAATGTCTAATTCGATAAGATTAAGTGAAAGCACACATTACGAGGAGTGACCCAAGGCCGTGAGTCATGTAAGCCATGGGCCACCCCTTTGTGCACATTTTTCTAGGTCGAATGGCCGTGTAATGTGTCATGTACGGTGTTGTATATAGCGATTGTATTTAGATCGAGTTGTATCTTTAATTCCTCGTTGTGTCGGCATGAAATGCCTGGGTTGTAATAGGGTAGATCCCAACGGCTCCCCCATTCCCATCAAGCCTTGTTTGCTTTGTTTTGTATGTTGTTAGATCAATCAACCCACATGCTAAATTACAACTTTAACAAAGTTAGTTTAATTGCATCTAAATCGACATAGAAACTTCACATGTTAGGGTTTTAAAACGATGTTTGCATATCATATATCATAGTAGCTATGACCTTGTTTGAAATCCGATACTTGACTTAGTAGAGGCCGTTATTGACGGGCGGGGTTAGGTGTCCTTATGGGCTTCCTAACACGTACCCTCACCCCTTACTCAAGATCTATGGTTTGTGGATCCGTCTAAATACCATTGGATTACGAGAGTCATTCAAATCGAGTGATATAGGGTACAAGTCTTTATCTTTAATCACTCGTAGTCGATTGGCTTTATGCTTTTCGATGAAAGGTGTAAACTTGACTTGAACGGTTCCAAGTTCCCAAAAAACTTGGTGGCGACTCTAATTTGTCTTAATTCGATTCGAAAGAACCTCAAGTCGATTATGCCTAGTGTGGATCCCGCGGACGCGGTTCCCGAGGGCCTTGTCCACAGTTTGGCGACTCCGCTGGGGAAAAGAGGACTAGTTACACTTTGTTTCTAGGGTCTTTTCCTCCGAGGTGAAACTTGAAAAGAAAGTATTGGAAAGTAAAACATTACTCATAGTGCTACGATTCATGCATAAACCCTTAAGGATTTTCCCGGGCCGTCCCAGCGTTTCTTTGTGATGCGTGGGGGGCGACGTCCCACTATGCCAGGAACTCGCACATTGCTTGCTTCCGCTCCGCCTCGCGTGGTTCTTGATGGTGGGGATTGTCTTCTAGGTACTCTACCTAAAGGCCCTTGCTCTATAAGACCGCAAAAGGACGGAGGGCATAGACCTTCTTGTAGAAGACTTGCCGAGACTTAGAGATGTCTAGGAGCATACATCCTTATAACATGAGAATGACAATGTGCAAGGTGTTTTCCCGAGTCTTTTCAAAATTTTCCATGTCAATTTCAAAACCGAACTTTTGAACAACTTAATTTCAAATAACGTGATTTTCAAAACGCGGAATGCTGCCCAAATAGGACTAGAATTTTCGGCCAAAATAAGCTTTTATAGCCGGCATGCTGCCCATTTCAAATCTCATTTTCAAATCGATCCTTCGTTTGTTTCAAATTCAATCCAAAATATTTCTCGAACCTTAACCAAGCATGAAATGCGTCGAGTCGTGTCCGGGTCATGGCCGTGTTAGGCCAGGCGTTTTTTCGTTCTAAGAGTTTAGAACATGGCCCTGTTGGGTCACCCAAGCTCACCTCTTGGGCTTTGAGTCATGTTGGTCGACCATTTGGTCTAGGATAGTCCACAGAAACGTCCAAGCTAGGCCCTTTAGGATGTTTCACCCGAACCTAAGGACTATGTTGGTCCAATCACGGGTTTAGTCACACCGAGTCCAGTTTAGAATCGAGCTATGACAGCTTGAGTCATGTCGTTTTGTCTAGTCTAAAATAAATCGAGGTCTAAATCCAACCGTGAGTCGAACCTTTTGGTTAGTCAGTCTTAAGTTGAGTCTTTGCTTGAGTCAAGTTGGTGTCGTGTCCTTAAGTGTGCAGGGGCTCTTACTTTAAATATTGACTCGGTTCGGGGTTTTCTTGTAGAAAGGCCGCCCAAAACCCGACGTCAAGCAATGGAAGATGCTGTCAACAAGCTCACCGAGGCCGTGAACCTCATGATGACCCGAATGGATGCAATCGAATCTAAGCTGGGTGAAGATTCCCCTCTATCTACCCCACCTCTGACTGATCTGGAGAAACGGTTCAAGTTCATTGAAGACTGTCTGAAACTCTCCCATGGGAAGAACATCCACTATGAGAATGCTAGGGCCTATGCCCCAGTTCAGGATAAGTTGCCCACGAACATGGTACTCACTGACATCCCAAAGTTCAAGGGCACCGGAGATCCAGTCCACCATGTTAAGGCCTATAAAGGGTACTTAGCACTGAAGGGAGTACCTGCGGACATGCTCTCTGAAATTTTTGCCCAATCTCTGGATGAACACCCGAAGGCGTGGTTCTATAATCTTGACCTTAAGAACTTCCCCACTTTCAAAGATATTACGGTGGAGTTCTGTAAGCACTATGCTGACAATGTTGAGATTCAAACCAACATAAGGACTTTGGAAGTAATGACACATAAGGAAAAAGAGGGCTTTACTGAATTCCTCGCATGATGGCGCGCTGAAAGCGTGAAATTAGCTAAGAAGCCTGACGAAGTTGAAATGGTAGATAAGTTCGTGAAGAATTTACGGCCTGTTTACCGTAATGCTCTGAAATACCAGAATTTTGGTTCTTTCAAAGAATTGATAAGAATCGGGATAAAGGTAGAGGATGATGTCCGAATGGTCAAGCCGAGAAGCCAAAAGTATACCAAGGGGCCTCGTCATCTAAAGCAAAAGCACCAGCGGCCCCCACTTTTTTTGAAACTGTCAATCTCTTAGATGGACAGTCAAAAAGGCCTCCGCGCCAAGCTCCGAGGGTATTCACCGATATCAGGTGCACTTACGCCTACGCTCTCCAAAGGCTCATGGCCCAAGGAAAGTTGAAGCCCATTGGTCCAACTCCGGATCCACCTGCTGAACAACAGGGCAAATGGTACAAACCGAATGCCTACTGTGCCTTTCATCAAGGGAAGGGACACGATACTGAAAGGTGCTTTAGACTAAAGCACGAAATTCAAGATATGATTGAGAACAGAACACTTCCAATCCCGGCCATAAAGCCCAACAACGTCACCAACCCCTTTGGGGACCACACTAACTTTGTCTCTACCGAAGATAGTGTTGATTACTCTCACTTGATTCGCCCATGTCGTCTAAAAGGGGTTTTCATCGGAAGAATATTCGTGGATTGCTCCGAATTCCTACCAAGCTCGAGAAACGAGATTACATTCGGGGATTTTGTTGTCGATTGCACTCCTTACATAATCCGAAGCGGCAATGAAATCAATGGCGTTTGGGCTGATGACGAAGATGATGTTTACCTCGTCAAAGGTGCGACAATCCCTCACACCCAAGAAGAAATCTTAAAAGTGAGGCAACATGCCTTAGAGTCAAACCATTTGACTAGATCAGGGCGCCCGTACCGTGTGGAGAAAGCTAAGGATATCCCGAGCAAGACACCTCCCAAGGAGCCGGTAGTGGTCGAAGTTCCTGGTGAAGGGTCGACCTCCGAGGCTTCCCTCATCAAGCAACTCCAAAAGACTAAGGTCGACGTGTCTATCTGGCAACTTATCTTGAGCTCTTTTGAACATCGTCAAGCTTTGTTACAAGCTTTGATGAACATGACCGTGTCGTAAAATACTACTCCTGCTGACATGGTCACTCACATCGCCCAGAATCGGCCACAGATTACCAACGCCGTGACATTTTCCGACGAAGATCTACCACCGTTCGGGCCCCGACATAACCTGGCCACAGTTTCCCCCAAATTGATTAAAATGGATGAAATCAAAGAAAAATGAGATGAATACTTACTTGGTGATGTTAATGGATGAACAAAACTTGAAATTTGATGATGGAAATGGTGTTTCTATGTGATTTTAGTGAAGAAATGAAGAAGTATGAGAGAAGAAGCTGAAGAAATGTACCATCGGGTTTTTGCATAAGATAGAATGATAGCACCTTACCCGTGTTCCAAATAAAAGCCAAAAACATAAAAAATTACGTCCCCGATCGGGGCCAGCCCACCCCGATTGGGGTTGACCATCTTTAGCCGTTGACATTTCCTCTACTCCTTATTGTTTAATCACGTCCCGTTTTTGAAAGTTACGACCCTAAATAGGTTTTCTTGCATGGGGAAGCGTGCTTATTCTCCTTGAACCTTCTTTTCTTCTCCATTCACCTATAAATCACAAAACAAAACACCGCCAAGTCTAGTAATTATTCCTAAATCTATGAAAACATTAAATTTGCAAAAAATTAAAAACAAAAACAAATAAAAGCTTAGGTTGCCTCCCAAGAAGCGCTAGGTTAACGTCCCGCATGACTTAAGAAGCTTGAGTCGGTTTAAGCTTCCATAAGTAGAGGATAAACGGTGACTTCCTCTATTACTCGAACGATCACATTCTCATGGTAGACCTTCAAACGATGGCCATTTGCTTTGAATTTTTTGCCATTTGGTGGTCATCACTTCAACGGAACCGAACTTGTTGACATTTGTAAAGCTAAATGGACCGGACCACCGTGATCGTAATTTTCCCGGAAATAGTTTGAAGCGGGAATTGAATAGTAACACTTTATCACCGATTTTAAATTATTTCTTCAAGATTTTCTAATCATGCCATCTTTTCGTCTTCTCCTTACAAAGACGAGAGCTCTCATAAGCTTGCAAGCGGAATTCATTAAGCTCATTTAGTTACAACAACCGCTTCTCTCCACTTAGCTTTGCATCCATGTTTAGCTCCTTGACCGCCCAATATGCCTTGTGTTCCATCTCAACGGGAGGATGGCAAGCCTTTCCATAGACCAACCTATATGGTGAGGTACCAATAGGTGTCTTATATGCGGTACGGTAGGCCCACAAGGTATCATCAAACTTCATACTCCTATCCTTCCTCGACTTGGCAAAAACTTTATCAAGAATGGACTTGATCTCACCATTAGAGACCTCTACTTGGACACTTTTGTGTGGATGGTAAGGCAAGCCTCTTCTATGGGAAACCCCATATTTTTAAGGGATGCATCAAGTTGTTTTTCACCAAAGTGTGTACCACGATCACTAATGACCGCTCTTAGCATTCCAAATCACGGAAATATAATCTTCTTGAATAGGTTGATCACGGCTCATGCATCATTAGTAGGAGTAGCAATTGCCTCTAACCATTTAGAGACATAATCAACGGCAACCAAAATATACCAATTCCCTTTGGATGAAGGAAACGGTCCTTGATAATCAATACCCCACACACATTGAATACCTCCACTTCTAAGAAACCATTTAAAGGCATCTCATGTCTCCTTGGAATAGAACCCGTCCTTCAGCAAGCATCGCATGCCATCACGAAATTTTTGGCATCTTGGAACATGGTAGGCCAATAGAGACCAGATTGCAACACCTTTGAAACGGTCTTGGATGGTCCATGATGACCGCCATAAGGAGAAGAATGGCATCCTTCTAGCACCCCTTTCACATCCCATTGTGGGACACATCTCCGAAATAGCCGTCGGATCAAAGTTTGAACAAGTAAGGATCGTCCCAAAGGAAGAACTTGGCATCATGTAAGAACTTCTTCCTTTGTTGATATGAAAGGTCGGGTGGCAAATCCCTTCCAACTAGATAGTTGGTTAGGTCGGCATACCAAGGAGTATTGGCTTCCAACATCATTAGGGCATCGTCGGCGAAAGAATCATCAATAGCTATGTCAATACCTGGATCAATAAACTTCAATCGGGATAGGTGATCGGCAACAAAATTCTCGGCCCTCTTCTTATCTTTAATCTCAAGATCAAATTCTTGCAAAAACAAGATCCATCTTATCAACCTTGCCTTGACCTCTTCCATGGATAGGAGATGTTTTAGAGTGGCATGATTGTTATGAACAATAACTTTGGAGCCGATCAAGTAAGAGCAGAATTTTTCTAAGGCATAGACAATGGCAAGTAGCTCTTTTTCCGTAGTGGAATAATTGATTTGAGCCGCATCCAAGGTTTTGCTAGCATAGTAGATATCTTGGAGAACCTTGTCTTTTCTTTGTCCTAGCACGGCACCTACCGCATAGTCACTTGCATAACACATGAGCTCGAATGGCAAGTTCCAATCCGGTGATTGGATGATAGGTGCAGAGATCAAAGCCATCTTGATCCTATTTAAAGACTCAAGACAATCATTAGTAAATACAAATGGAGCATCTTTTAAAAGAAGCTCCGTAAGGGGTTTGGCAATCTTAGAAAAATCCTTGATAAAACGGCGGTAGAATCCCGCATGGCCTAAGACACTCCTTACACTTTTGACATTTACCGGTGGGGGTAGTTGTTCAATAAATTGGACCTTAGCACGGTCCACTTCAATTCATCTTTCCGAGACAATATGACCAAGTACCACTCCTTCATTTATCATGAATTGGCACTTTTCCCAATTCAACACCAAGTCAACTTCTTTACAACGCTTCAAAACTTTAGACAAGTTAGCCAAACATGCATCAAATCAAGAACCATAGACACTAAAATCATCCATAAACACCTACATGATAGACTCAATAAAGCCATGCTTATTATGCAACGTTGGAAAGTGGCGGGGGCATTACAAAGACCAAAGGGCATTCTACGGTAGGCAAAGGTACCATAGTGACATGTAAACGTGATCTTTTCATGGTCATCCGGATGAATGGGTATTTGAAAGAACCCGAAATAACCATCTAAGTAGCAAAAATACTTGTGACATGCAACCTTTCCAATATTTGGTCAATAAAAGGTAATGGGTAGTGGTCCTTCTTGGTGGCCAAATTCAACCCCCTATAGTCAATACACATGCGCCATCCCGTCACAATTCTAGTGGCAATGAGTTCATTTTTATCATTTTTTACTATGGTGGTTCCTCCTTTCTTGGGAACCACTTGGACCGGACTAACCCATTTAGAGTCGGACTGTAACACCCCGTATTTTATTAAGTTGGATAAAATTCTTTTAATTGCTATTTTCAATTTAATTACATCATTTAACGATTTATATATTTATGCTTAGCTAATTAATTAATTTCATCATAATTCGATACGTTAATTTTAATAATCATTAATAAGTTTATTTAAAGTTAGTTCGAGTTTATTGAAATTAGTTCGAGTTTATTTATTTAATAATTTCCGTTTGTTTACGAGTCCTTATGAAAGTTGTTTTAAGTGAACCCGAGATGGATTTTGGGAACAAAACCGTCCAATTAGCTATTTTGAGCTTATTTCACTAAATTAGCAATTTTTTTATTAATATCCCTTAGTTTCGTAAAAATCGTTAATAATTCCGTTTCAAGCCGATTTCTTATTATTTACGTTAACTAGCTGAGTTTATTTTATTTCCACTCATTAAATTTATTTATTATTGATTCCGTTTTATTACTGAAACTTTTACTTAAATCGGTTAAATTTAACTCGAAACGGTTTTAATAACTATCGAAGTTTCTTAACGACGAAGAAACGTACGTATAATAAATAGCAGCGGTGCAAGCCGCTCCCCCACTTCCACGTCTCTTTCTTCTTCTCCTTTCTTCTTTCTTCATATTTTTTTTTCCTGTTTCAGTTTTTGGATCTTCAAAATCGATATCGTCACTCCGTTTGTCATCCGTTTTCAACTATTTTTGTTCCATAGCGCTCCTTTCGTCGTTCTCGTCAATCCGTTGTAAGTAAAATTCATTTTCGTCATGTATTTTTACAAACCCATTTATATTTTCAGCTTTATTTATTATAAGACGGTTGTATGTACTAAAATAGACGTCCGTAGAAGATTAAAAAGGTAACGATAACGGATTACTCGATATTACTTGTAAAATATGTTTATTTCGAATCTTTGGTTAGTCTTTTTATAATTGAGACGGTGTATAATTATATATAGGGATCCTTATGGATGTTAATTAGTCGGTTTTATAGTTGAGACGGTGTATACTGATATGTGGAGATGATTGAGACGGTGTATACTGACCTCTAGGGATCATTTGGGATGCTAGCTAGTAAGTGGTATATTTAAGACGGTGTATGCTGACATGTATGGATTGTTTTGGGTGATAATTGGTGTGTTTTATAGTTGAGACGGTGTATACTTGACATGTAGGGATTGTTTTGGACTAATTTGGATTACGTGTTGGGCGATTTTTGTAGTCTTTAGGGTCTGTTTTTGAGTTGCTTTATACTTGTGGATTTCCGCTCTAAAACCGTTTTAAATGCTGACTTAGTTGGCTCAGCTAGGACTGTTTTTAGGCGCGAGAATGGAGTCTTAAGGGGATGATTGGTACTGTTTTGGGCGGGGACGAGAGCCGTCATCGTGGGTTTTCACTTTGCATTTGAGGACTGGAGTTGGGGTCGAACTTAGGCATCTTTTGGGTTCTGTTTTGGACCGATTTTTGGGTCGGGCGAAGTAGGGTGAAGGGTGGCTATGGGTAGTCGGGTGGTGGTCGTGTCGGACTCCTTGTGGCTTGCTTTTAGGCGAGTCGATGGCCTCGGCAGTGGCACCGGCCGTGGCCTAGGCAAAGACCTAGCTAAGTCACGAGTTTGAGGCCATGTGTAGTTGGTGGTTAGGCTGAGTTTGAGGTTGTCATAATAACTTTTGAGCCGTGTCTATAAATTGTTTTGACGCTAGTTTTGTTTATTTAAAATATAATTAAATTAATTTCCGTCTCATATTTTATATAAAGATAATTCGTTAATATCGTCCTTTCACATAATTATTTTAGGTGGCTCATATGTGGTTGAAGATGAAGAGTAATTTTGGGTTTTAGAAGCTTTCTCAAGTTATTACTTGTCTCTTTGCTAGCGTAAGGTAACTATTCCGAGTTACTCGACGAATTAATGTCACATTAGTAGTTGATGTTGTGTTTGTTGTTTGATAAGTGTTTAGGTGATGGATAATGTATTGCTTTTGTTTTTCACATGATAGAAATTTGGAAATAGCATGAGAATAATATTGCGATAAAAATTGTGATTTGGGCCAAAGTAGGCAAAGACTCTGAGCTGGGCCAGATTGACCGAACGAGTTTGGTCAAACTAGGTTTAAACCGGTCAGCCTCGATTTGACCTATGACCCGTCGCGGGACTCGGGTCGAGGGTTTGTCTTTGAGGTAAGATTGGTTATTATTGGAGGTTTTATGTTATGCCTTGATATTTGTAATTATCATTTCACATTTGGTTGTTGGATGCTTTGGATGCCTTATGCTTGAGTCTTGTTTGCCTTTAGCCATTGTAGTTTATTCTCATGGACTATGATATTGATGGTTAGCTATAATTTGGTTATTGATGACATTGAGGATATGGTTGGATTGTCTGCTGAATAGACATTTATATAGCCTTTCACATGATAGAATGTTAGCATTTATGTTGGTAAGTTGGACTCTTTGCCCCTCTTATGGTTAATTGGGTATCCTACTTGTCTTGTGTGGTGTGGGCTAAAGTATTCAAGCTGGGACTAGCTGGGACTAGGTCCTAGGTGAGTATTTCGGCCTTCATCATAGATAGGTCATTATAGTCTTTGACGAGTGTATGTTCACTGCTTAATAGCCTCTGTGTTCCTGACTTGGTGGGTTTATATCCAAGTTGGGGCATGACCTCGTTACTTATTTTGAGAGTAAGTGGTCAGCTTAAGTACTAGCCAACCCTTTGGTGGACTCCTTAGGGTACTCACATGGTTTTATAAAATTGTGGGTCTTGGGTGCGGTGGTGTGTATCCGCATGTCTAGGTCTCAAGTGATTTAGGACTAGGGTTGTGTTGTGTCTTGGCCATGTTTTGATAGAACCTCGAGCCAAGATACCGGTTCGATTACCTTCCCTACCTCGTGGTATAGACTCGAGTTCTGAGTGACTATTGACGGTGCTAAGAACTTATGCCTGTCTTTGATATATTGTCCTTTCTTGTTTGATGATTCTATGAATCATAGAAGGTGAGATGCAAGCCGGCTATGGTTGATAGAGTTTGGATTCCCGTGTGTTATTTGACTCACATAATAGTGTAGCTTGAGTCGGTCTAGTATTCACATGCTAGGACTATGTGGTGTTATATTGTTGTTCGCATGATAAGCACGATTGTCTAGCATCTATATGCTAAGGCATTGTGTGATTCGTATTCATATTCTTATGTTTACATGTTATATTAATTATGACATTTCGTGGCTGGGAGAACTCGGAGTTACTCCCCACTGACTGTGGCTTTCGTATTTGTATAAAATGCGAATGACAGGTAGGTGATGCATATATGGGGTACATGGACGAGCTAGCAAGCAAAGTAACCTTGGAACCTAGACTGGCTTTATTTTATTGTGACCCTTAAACACTTTTTATGTCACATACATTTTAGGGACATATGTCTCCCTCTTTACATTTGGTTGTATAACTTTGCTATTCTCGACTTTAGCAATGGTTATGTTGCGAAACTTCTATTTAGACCTTGTATGTTTTAACACCTTCCAATTTGGATATCTTTATAACAGGTTCAGGTTTTAAAATTACAGGTTTTTACCCAATTGAACCTATTACAAACATATCCATGCAGTTTTATTCTAGAATTACGTGTTTACTTTTCCGCGATAAGTGAGGGTGTCACAGTTGGTATCAGAGCATATTTGCTCCCGACGCACGTTTGTGCACCCCAATATAAATAACTTGACCTTAAAATAATAAACTTGAGAGATGGGTAAGATGGGTAGACTTAGGACCTTATGTTGTAGTCTCTTTGCGTTTGCCCTTTGTTAGGTACTAACCTGTTTGTTGATTGTCATTTAATAATTGTTGCGTTCTTGGATCAATGACCGTGAGCTTATCTATAGCTAATGGAGTTATTACCCTTATTATAAAAAAAAAATTGAACTAAAGGTTTTGAAAATATTTTAATGTTTTTCACTGGTTTTAACGTCAATTAGTGTTAAAACTTGTTATTGGAGACGTCTGATAATTAGTTTTATCATTTGTTGGTGTAAAAATGTATTTTTATGTCTTTGAATTTGAATATTGATGTTCTTGAGTGATCGCCAAGAGTATCTCCGTTCCATTGAAAGGACACTTATATTTTACGAAGATCAAGAGTTAGTGCCTATTGTTGAGGAGTGAAGATTTGTTCAACCTTTGAAGAATGCTTCTACTTCCTTGAAGATGTTTCTCGTTCTTTTTGTATCTCGCCTTATTCTTAATCTCTTCGTGCTTATCCTCCTTCTAAACTCCCTTTTGTTTTACTTTAAAAGCTACACTTGTACTCCTAACTTGTCCTTTGTTCTTTGCTTATCCTCCCTTAACGCCATTAGATAGTACTCTTTCTTGTGAGGAATGTTGACCTTGGTTGGAAAATTCGACTTTTGAGGAGATTGTTTGTGTCTAACCCTGGTTTTGAGGGGATGTGATGTTAGAAAGACTTAGGTAATGTGATGAGACATACTTAGTGATTCTTATACCTAGTTCCTTGACAAAGTGAGTATAATTGATTGGTAGATTCTTTGTGTTAGGAATGAGTTGCCTATGTGATTAAAGTTATAGAACTTGGCTTTGTTGTTTATGTTTGGGATTTGAAAGCTTAGTAGGTTGAGCGTCTTCACCTTAGGAGTAAACATGAGATAAGTTTAGAATATGAATTTGGAAGAAAACCCATTTTTAGATGTTAACAATCCCGTATAGATTGGGAATGTGATTTGGTGTTAGTTGTTTCTTGAGAACTTTGTTGAGAAGTCTTTGTCAATTTATTCTTTGGTTTTTAAAACATTGAGGTTGTGTCGAGTTCTTGAGATACAGAGATGCTTTTATACTTGAGTGGTAGATTTGCTTTAGGGAAATCCTAATATGTGATAAGATAGGTAGAAAAAGTATCTAACCGATTTATCACCCCTTAAACGAGCGTTTATTTTACCTTGACCCTTGTTTGGGATTTGGTCGTTTTGTCATGAAGGTACAATACCATAATAGGCGTGACCTTGTTAGAGAGAACCTTAAGTTTTAGGAAGCGTATGGTTTAAGCCTTAAAATCCTCTTTCATACCTTTAATCGTTTTCCTCCCTTTCGTTCATACCTTGGTTGGATTTGATTCTTAAGTATAGAAGTTTACTCGTTATTTCCTTGTCTTTAATACCTCCCTAATTCTAATATCTCTTACTGGTTGTTAACTAGTTATCTTTATGATTCGACTCTTTTAGTCTCACACCCTGACATGTTGCTTAAGTTTCCTTGTTGTCTAAATTCCCTTTCTCCTTGATCATAAGCGTTACCATTCATACCTCCTTTCCTCGCTTCATCTTGCTCCTCCTTTAAGTTTGACACTCGTATCTT
The DNA here is from genome assembly GCF_048544455.1 of Silene latifolia. Taxonomy (NCBI): domain Eukaryota; kingdom Viridiplantae; phylum Streptophyta; class Magnoliopsida; order Caryophyllales; family Caryophyllaceae; genus Silene; species Silene latifolia. The sequence goes on from NC_133538.1 coordinate 356,965,727, forward strand.
GTGAAACTCTATCTTTGACATCCTTGTAATTTTGACTTCAATTTCTACCCTATGAAATTCATTATAGCTCTCTTGTTGCTTAAGTTTGAGCTCTCTAATCATACTTTGTTTCTATGCTATCTAAGTTACTTTCCTTTATGTACAACTTCTAAACTTTCAAGCTACCAGTTTCGATTCATTCTTAAAAGTTTATGTCACTTCTGCAAACCTAACCTATTTTTTTTAAGATCTGAAAATGAAAATTTGATTTAGTTCCCTATTCCTTCCTTAAATATAAACTCATTTATCGTAATTTTAATTACTAGACCCGAGATTTCGTTAAGTTTTATCCAATTTCTGTTAACTTTGATCTATTTATGACTTCTTTGTCAAAGTTTAATGTTACACTTTCAGGGATTTGATCCCCAATTGGGTTTAAAAGTGAAACCTTTATTTCTATTTTGGCTTTTTGCAAAAAAAAAAAAAAAAAAAAATTTGAGTAGATTACCTTTTCTTTTGATTTTAACGTTGATCGGATGTTAGAACTCGTTATTAGAAACGTTTAATAACTTGTTCTACTCTTGTCGACGAGTGATTTTCGGTTTTAAATTTGTCTTTGACTTGGAAGGTTAGCGTTCTTGTGTGCACAACAAGAGCAATTTCGTTCCATGAATGAGACTTATACTTTTGAAAACTTTTCATTAATGTTTCTGAAAGTATTTTGATTTTCGATTTATACAAATAATTTGCTTTTTGACCTTATCTTTGATTTGGAATATGATGTTCTTGAATGCGCAACGAGAACACTTCCGTTCCTCGATGAGAATCAGTTCGTCGGAAAATTTTATTTGAAACTTTTGAAAGAATTTTGATTCTTACGATAAGTGACCTTTTAAATGTTTTGGTTACCGATTCCAATTTCAGTTTTATTTTTATAACCTTTCATTTATACTTTCAAGTTTCGAGGACGAAACTTTTTAAAAGATGGGGTGATTGTAACACCCCGTATTTTATTAAGTTGGATAAAATTCTTTTAATTGCTATTTTGAATTTAATTACATCATTTAACGATTTATATATTTATGCTTAGCTAATTAATTAATTTCATCATAATTCAATACGTTAATTTTAATAATCATTAATAAGTTTATTTAAAGTTAGTTCGAGTTTATTGAAATTAGTTCGAGTTTATTTATTTAATAATTTCCGTTTCTTTACGAGTCCTTATGAAAGTTGTTTTAAGTGAACCCGAGATGGATTTTGGGAACAAAACCGTCCAATTAGCTATTTTGAGCTTATTTCACTAAATTAGCAATTTTTTTATTAATATCCGTTAGTTTCGTAAAAATCGCTAATAATTCCGTTTCAAGCCGATTTCTTATTATTTACGTTAACTAGCTGAGTTTATTTTATTTTCACTCATTAAATTTATTTATTATTGATTCCGCTTTATTACTGAAACTTTTACTTAAATCGGTTAAATTTAACTCGAAACGGTTTTAATAACTATCGAAGTTTCTTAACGACGAAGAAACGTACGTATAATAAATAGCAGGCAGGCAAGCTGCTCCCCCACTTCCACGTCTCTTTCTTCTTCTCGTTTCTTCTTTCTTCATATTTTTTTCCCTGTTTCAGTTTTTGGATCTTCAAAATCGATATCGTCACTCCGTTTGTCATCCGTTTTCAACTATTTTTGTTCCATAGCGCTCCTTTCGTCGTTCTCGTCAATCCGTTGTAAGTAAAATTCATTTTCGTCATGTATTTTTACAAACCCATTTATATTTTCAGCTTTATTTATTATAAGACGGTTGTATGTACTAAAATAGACGGTCTGGTAGAAGATTAAAAAGGTAACGATAACGGATTACTCGATATTACTTGTAAAATATGTTTATTTCGAATGCTGGTTAGTCTGTTTTATAATTGAGACGGTGTATAATTATATATAGGGATCCTTATGGATGTTAATTAGTCAGTTGTATAGTTGAGACGGTGTATACTGATATGTGGAGATGATTGAGACGGTGTATACTGACCTCTAGGGATCATTTGGGATGCTAGCTAGTAAGTGGTATATTTTAGACGGTGTATCTTTGACATGTATGGATTGTTTTGGGTGATAATTGGTGTGTTTTATAGTTGAGACGGTGTATCTTGACATGTAAGGATTGTTTTGGACTAATTTGGATTACGTGTTGGGCGATTTTTGTAGTCTTTAGGGTCTGTTTTTGAGTTGCTTTATACTTGTGGATTTCCGCTCTAAAACCGTTTTAAATGCTGACTTAGTTGGCTCAGCTAGGACTGTTTTTAGGCGCGAGAATGGAGTCTTAAGGGGATGATTGGTACTCTGTTTTGGGCAGGGACGAGAGCTGTCATCGTGGGTTTTCACTTTGCATTTGAGGACTGGAGTTGGGGTCGAACTTAGGCATCTTTTGGGTTCTGTTTTGGACTGATTTTTGGGTCAGGTTATGAAGTAGGGTGAAGGGTGGCTATGGGTAGTCGGGTGGTGGTCGTGTCGGACTCCTTGTGGCTTGCTTTTAGGCGAGTCTCGATGGCTTTGGCGTGGCTCGGCCGTGGCCTAAGCGATGACCTAGCTAAGTCACGAGTTTGAGGCCATGTGTAGTTGGTGGTTAGGCCGAGTTTGAGGTTGTCATAATAACTTTTGAGCCGTGTCTATAAATTGTTTTGACGCTAGTTTGGTTTATTTAAAATATAATTAAATTAATTTCCGTCTCATATTTTATATAAAGATAATTCGTTAATATCGTCCTTTCACATAATTATTTTAGGTGGCTCATATGTGGTTGAAGATGAAGAGTAATTTTGGGTTTTAGAAGCTTTCTCAAGTTATTACTTGTCTCTTTGCTAGCGTAAGGTAACTATTCCGAGTTACTCGACGAATTAATGTCACATTAGTAGTTGATGTTGTGTTTGTTGTTTGATAAGTGTTTAGGTGATGGATAATGTATTGCTTTCGTTTTTCACATGATAGAAATTTGGAAATAGCATGAGAATAATATTGCGATAAAATTTTTGATTTGGGCCAAAGTAGGCAAAGACTCTGAGCTGGGCCAGATTGACCGAACGAGTTTGGTCAAACTAGGTTTAAACCGGTCGCCTCGATTTGACCGATGACCTGGTCGCGGGACTCGGTCGAGGGTTTGTCTTTGAGGTAAGATTGGTTGTTATTGGAGGTTTTATGTTATGCCTTGATATTTGTAATTATCATTTCACATGTTGGTTGTTGGATGCTTTGGATGCCTTATGCTTGAGTCTTGTTTGCCTTTAGCCATTGTAGTTTATTCTCATGGACTATGATATTGATGGTTAGCTATAATTTGGTTATTGATGACATTGAGGATATGGTTGGATTGTCTGCTGAATAGACATTTATATAGCCTTTCACATGATAGAATGTTAGCATTTATGTTGGTAAGTTGGACTCTTTGCCCCTCTTATGGTTAATTGGGTATCCTACTTGTCTTGTGTGGTGTGGGCTAAAGTATTCAAGCTGGGACTAGCTGGGACTAGGTCCTAGGTGAGTATTTCGGCCTTCATCATAGATAGGTCATTATAGTCTTTGACGAGTGTATGTTCACTGCTTAATAGCCTCTGTGTTCCTGACTTGGTGGGTTTATATCCAAGTTGGGGCATGACCTCGTTACTTATTTTGAGAGTAAGTGGTCAGCTTAAGTACTAGCCAACCCTTTGGTGGACTCCTTAGGGTACTCACATGGTTTTATAAAATTGTGGGTCTTGGGTGCGGTGGTGTGTATCCGCATGTCTAGGTCTGCGCAGATTTAGGACTAGGGTTGTGTTGTGTCTTGGCCATGTTTTGATAGAACCTCTGAGCCAAGATACCAGTTCGATTACCTTCCCTACCTCGTGGTATAGACTCGAGTTACAGAGTGACTATTGACGGTGCTAAGAACTTATGCCTGTCTTTGATATATTGTCCTTTCTTGTTTGATGATTCTATGAATCATAGAAGGTGAGATGCAAGCCGGCTATGGTTGATAGAGTTTGGATTCCCGTGTGTTATTTGACTCACATAATAGTGTAGCTTGAGTCGGTCTAGTATTCACATGCTAGGACTATGTGGTGTTATATTGTTGTTCACATGATAAGCACGATTGTCTAGCATCTATATGCTAAGGCATTGTGTGATTCGTATTCATATTCTTATGTTTACATGTTATATTAATTATGACATTTCGTGGCTGGGAGAACTCGGAGTTACTCCCCACTGACTATGGCTTTCGTATTTGTATAAAATGCGAATGACAGGTAGGTGATGCATATATGGGGTACATGGACGAGCTAGCGAGCAAAGTAACCTTGGAACCTAGACTGGCTTTATTTTATTGTGACCCTTAAACACTTTTTATGTCACATACATTTTAGGGATTTATGTCTCCCTCTTTACATTTGGTTGTATAACTTTGCTATTCGCGACTTTAGCAATGGTTATGTTGCGAAACTTCTATTTAGACCTTGTATGTTTTGACACCTTCCAATTTGGATATCTTTATAACAGGTTAAGGTTTTAAAATTACAGGTTTTTACCCAATTGAACCTATTACAAACATATCCATGCAGTTTTATTCTAGAATTACGTGTTTACTTTTCCGCGATAAGTGAGGGTGTCACACGGACATTGCATAAATAGTTCCCACATCCAACAGTTTAAGAACTTTCTTTTTTACCACTTCTTGCATGTTAGGATTTAGTAGTCTGTGAATTTGGACACATGGTTTATGATCGTCTTCAAGATAGATTCTATGCAAGCAAAATTCTTGGCTTATGCCCTTCAAATCATCAAGTTTGTAACCAATGGCTTTCTTGTGGGATTTTAAAACATGTAGCAATGAAGACAATTGACTCTCACTTACATGAGCACTAACAATGACCGAACACATCTCCTCATTATCTAGAAAATCATATTTCAAATTAGAAGGGAGGGGTTTAAGTTCAGGGTTTTGTACCTCAAGGTCTTGAGGAGTAGAAACCAAACCTACAAATTGTGAGCTTTCCTCCAATGATTGCTCTTCTCCATCCAATTCTAGCTCCAAAGCATCAATCTCCTCATTTCCAATCTCATCATCACCTGCAAATGATTCCAATAGCAAGAGTGACTTTAAAGGAACTTTAGCCAAAGATCGAGGTATAGAGTCTTCTATGACAACATCAACAATATCCAAAACGTCAATAGAATAACAAGACTATTCTATCATTATACTCTTCATGGCATTATTCAAATTATATGTGACCTTATCGTCACCCACTTCCAAGGTCAACTTACCATTCTTGACATCAATTACTGCACCCGCGGTATGTGGAAAGGGTCTTCCCAAAATGATTGGGATTTGGGCATCTTCGGCCATGTCAAGAACAATGAAATCATCCGGAATGAAAAACTTACCAACTTTCACAGGAATCCTCCAAAACACCCAAAGGGAGTTTTATAGAATGATCAGCCATTTGCAATGTGACACTAGTACATTTCAAGACTCCCATGTTTAGCTTATCACAAATATAATAAGGCATAACACTCACACTAGCACCTAAATCACATAAAACTTTATCAATTGTATAGGTGCCAATAGTGCATGGAATGAAAAAGCTACCGGGATCTTCTAACTTAGGAGGGAACTTGTTTTACAAAAGAGCACGACACTCGGCGGTGAATGCTATAGTTTTAACATCATCAGAACTCCTCTTCTTAGTTAAAATGTCTTTCATGAATTTAGTGTAAGAAGGAATTTGAGTAATTAATTCGGTAAAAGGAACGGTTACCTGGAGATTCTTCACAACTTCCATGAACTTACCGAATTGAGTTTCCTTTTGATGCTTTGCTAATCCATGAGGGAAAGGCACTTTGACTTTTCTGGTATTTTAACTTCAACATCTTTATTGGGAGGCATTCCTCCACATATTTGACTTTCCCAACAACAATTGGTTCATCCACTTTCTATGGAATAGCTCCACCTTTCTTTCCATTTGGAGAAACCTCCAATTCAACAAGTACCTCCTCACTTTCTTTGGTCATGGGTGGCTCATCATATTTTGTACCACTTCTCAAGGTAATATCATTGATGGTATCTTGTGGTTGCTCACCTTGGGGTGGTAATTGCCTCGTTTTTCTTTGAGAGCTAGATGCGGCAAGTTGAGCCATTTGATTCTCTAGCATTCTGATTGCGGCATTGTGAGCTTGGTCACTATTATGCATTTGAGCCAACAATTCGGTTTGGGTCTTAGCCATTTGCATCACCAAACCTTCAAGTTTGCTCCCCCCCTTGGTTATTTTGTTGGGAATTTTGGGGTGGTGGACCTTGGTTTGGTTGAAAATTTTGTTGAGGTAGCCTTTGTTGTTGGGTTTGACTTTGATAGCCCGGTGGGTAATTGAACCTTTGTTGTGGTGGAGTATAGACATTTTCTTGTTGTGTGAAAAAATTGTTTTGTGGTTGTTGTGGCACAAAGTTATTTTGTGGTTGAGGATTTAGCACATTGTTGCTTTTGTAAGACAAATTCGGGTGGAACTTTGTGTTGGGATTGTAAGTGTTTGAAAATGTACCCGGTGGAAATGAACTTTGTCTAAAACTTTGAAAAGCATTTACCTCCTCAATAGTGGCATGACTTAGGGCGGTGCAATGTCCCGCACCTCTGCAACCTTCACAAACAACAATTTGGCTATTAGAGGACATGGCATTGACTTGTTGAAGAGAGGAAGCCGCATTTTGAGTCTCCAATTTTTGTTGGAGCAATAATTTGAGCTTTAAAAATGGAAGTATCGGAAGATTCCTCTTTACCTTTGATTGGTGCAATCCGAGAATTGACATATTAAGCATCATGAATCGCCATGGATTCAAGCGTGGCATGAGCAATATCGGTTTCAATTTGATCAAACCGCCCATTGTGGCAGAATCAAGAACTCTTCGGGACTCGGCACAACATCCATTGTAGAATGTTATAGTAAGAAACCAAGGATCTAAACCATGATGTGAGCATTGTCTTTGCAAATCCTTGTACCTCTCCCAAGCTTCATACAACCTCTCTAGTGCTTGTTGGTGGAATCCCGGGATTTGGCTCCTCAAGGTTTGATTTTTCTCCGGTGGAAAATACTTTTGGTAGAAAGTAAGGGCCAAAGTCTCCCAATTGGTAATTCCCATAGCTTATCTATCAAGGCTATTGATCCATATCTTAACCTTGTACTTCAATGAAAAAGGGAAAAGTATCTCCCTTATTTGAGATTGAGCGACTCCTGTTTGCCGAATCATGGAGCAATAATAACAAAAAATTTGAACATGCAAATTGGGATCCTCCAAAGGAGTTCCCCCTAATTTCCTTCTCTCCACAAGGTTGATGAAAGCCGGTTTGATCTCAAAATTCGTGGCTCCAATTTGGGTAGTAGTGACACCCTTTGGAAGCATGTCCGCTGTGGGCTTGGAATGATCAAAAAGCTTCACCATCTTTTTATTGGAGATGGTGGTGGCGGTGAATATGATGAAATAGAACCTTCTTCCTCGTCACGGATTAGGCAATTGGTACGAATGCGACCAAAACCTCCAGAACTAGAAGATGCATCAAGCTCCTTGAAATAATTGAGTCGGTGATGGAATGTTCTCTCGGGCTCCGGGTCAAAGGGAATCAATTCAATGGTACGAGGGGACCTGGGTATAAGACACAAATCTCAAGAAACTTGGAAGTAACGGTCTTAAGGAACAAGTGTTCCTTAAGACAAAAGAAAACAAGATAGAAATCAACAATTCTAAACGCAATAAAACCATGCTCCCCGGCAACGGCGCCAAGGATTGTCGCACACCTAATCAAAGATAAAATTCCCTAGACACAAATGAATGTAGTATAAGGGGTCGAACACAAGGAGATGGGAATTGCGTTATGAAATGCTATGAATAGAATTCTATTAAGGTCGATTATGATTGGTTGTTTGATTGGTTTGATAACTTGTAAATAAAATGATGTAAATTATATATGATAAAAGAGCCTAGAGGAGTCAGGTCACACATGCAATTGTATATAGATGATTATATTAAACTCGGAATAAATAACATTGTTAATTGTTTAGCTCTTATGAAAACCACCTCTCGGCCTTATTGTCAACCATAGATCGGGTCCTAGAGAACTCTCGTTATGACTAGGTCGTTCTACTAACACATGTTTAGCCTAATTCAATTCCGTGCCTCTCGACTTATAGAATGAATTAACAAACTTAATCAATGCTTATGGCGACTAAACAAAGATTAATCAAAACAAGGCAAACATGTGATAGAAACAATTTATCGATATTATAGCATCCCAATTTTAACAATTACAAATACTATTTATGCATAGCTTCCCTATTCCCTAGACATATAAAACTACTTACTCATGATGGAAATAAAAATAATGATGTATGAAATAATAAACAAGATAATAATAAAAATATAACTAAATAAAATTGTGAGAATTATGATTAAACTCAATAATGATAACATATGAAAAGGTGAAATTGCTAAAGATGAGAAATGTAAAATGAAATGCTAGAATTAAACTATCGTGATATTAACTTGATAATAAAATGTAATAACAAACTAATATTGTAATGCTAATAACAATAATGTAAAGACTATAAAATAACGATAATGTAAATTGAAATAACGAAACAAACAAGAAATGTAAATACCGTAACAAGAGAACTTGGAGCTTGAATAAGAAGAACTCAAATAACAACCCAAATAACTTGAATGGAAAGATTGTATTACTTAGAACCAAAAGCTTAATGTAAATTGTGTAACAAAGGAAATGCTCAACAAAACGTAAACAAATGAAAACTTAAGAGAATTGTGTGCTAAGTATGTAAAAGAGAGTGAAAAGATGGTAGAAAAGATGATCCCTAATGACGGAATAAGGCCTCTATTTATAGTAAAATAGGGGCATAATGTAAAATTTCATGGACAAGGAAGCCCCGATCGGGGACAGGCCACCCCACTCGAGGTCGTGAGTTTTCCGATTTATTGCTTTTAATTCCTTGATTAATTGCATGTGGAATCCAATAGTGCATCATTAAGCTCCTTAATTTCTCCGGTTTAAGGCATCCTTTGGCATCCCATGCTCCCAAGCTTGATTTGGTCTTTGGACTTTTGTTTGGGCTTGATTTCCATTTCTTTATTTTGTATCAACCCATGCTCACATTTCTCTATGCTCGGGATTCCTTCACTCGATTTTCTCCAAGACGCCCTTCCTTTTCATGTCTTGTTTCTTTTAGCCCCGTGGTCGCTAGTGCTTGCACATATGACGGGAAAAAGCTATGAAAGCTACATTTCCTTCAAAATATGATAAAAACAAGCAAAGATACTAGAACACGGAATTAGCTCACAAATACACTAATAAAAGTGTGATATTCAATCAAAACCGAGGTAAAATAAGGGGTAAAATCATATATAAAATGGACACATCAGAAAGAAATTGTTATTCCTTGTCAAAAACGGTGGGCTAGTATGTTGGTTATATATACGCATAAGCTTTACAATGAATATAGAATCGGTCGGCCATAGGCATCACGGGCCTTTAGGCCATGGGACTATTGACCAAGGACCTCTAGACCAAGGGTTAGTTTGGCAAAACGATTTTTTATTCGTTATATTAAGTTAAGGAGGGCATTAAAGTTTGGGGTCATGTTATTGTTCCTTGAATCTTTGACTTCTGAGTGATATAGTCGTGCGTAGTGAGAGGTATATAAGTGTACATTTATAAAATCGTTGGTTAAAAGATTTTACATAGTAAGGGAACTTTCAAGGTATAAGGGTTACAGTTGAGGGTTGACAAAGAAGGTAGTGTTGAGAGTACTTAAGTGTCGGTATTAGAATGGCAATATAGAGTACGATATGTACAACCATGAAATGTTGTTAGCTGTTTTAGTGGATCCTCTATGTAATTGAAAAGGGTGATTTTGCTTGTGGAATTTCATTGTAGGTAGTGTGGTTTGTAGGTGCTGGTAGAGTTTTGTAGTGTGATGTCTGAGAAGTTTATGATTGAGAACTTTGATAGAATATTGCACCCTTGATTTGAGGTTATGTTCTTGTTTTTCGTTGGGATGTTAGAGTGATGTTATAATTTATTTATAAGAGAGTATATGGTAAGTTAGTGCTCATGGGTGTAATCATTATCGTTTAGAATGTATTTGGTTTTATGTTGTTAATGGAAGTTTGAGGATGTGATGAGGGAGTGATTTTTCCAGATCTAATTGATAAGGTGACTTAGGTTCCGTGGACGTTACCTTATTTTTAGGTGGGTAGGATATAATAGCTCAAAAATTTTGTTTATTTTGTTGGTTAATAGCAACATTATGAAGGGAGAGTGTTGGTGGAATAGCTAAGTTAGTGTTACCATTTATGTGGTTATGATTGATGGTGAGCAGAGTCAAGTGTTACTTTATCGAGTTGCGTTGAGGTTAGTTGATGCGACGTGTCGTTGTACGCCTTCAAACAATATTTATAATCATCACAAACTACCCTTAGTAGAGCGGTAAATAAAGGTCGGATCCTAAGGGACGGGTATTGGATTAAGTTATCGATTGCAAGTAGTTATGCCTTAAAGTCACAAATTAGTTTGGGTTGAGATGGTTAACTAAACTACTAGACAAAGTAAAAGAAAACAAGTGAAAAACAAAGCAAGATAAGTAAATGGGAGTGTGAACAATTGATAAAAAGCACTAGGGTGTCATGGGTTCATAAGGGAATCATGGTGAGATCACATAAACAAGTTTCATAGATGCAAGCATATTATTGTTGTAGTGGAATCGAGTTAGTTTATATCTTACAATTCCTAGGAAGTTTTGGGTCTCGGAGCCGAGTCGGTCAAGACTTTACGACACCTACAAGTCGACTTAATTCTCCCTATTCAACTATATGCATAGTATAACAAGCCTTGAGTTAGTTTATATCTTACAAGTCTTGTTGAATGAATAAGAGATTCATTCTAGGTTGTCAATCAAGCATTTCATCAAGCACAACATGTGCATAAGCCGGGACGGGTATTGGACTATTAAATCCCTTAATCCCCCACTAACAATGGTGTCAATCATCTTAACAAATGTAAACATGATGGATGAGTAAAAATAATAATTAATCAAAGGGTAAAGAAATTGTACCAAACTTATGATGAACAAATGGAAAGGAAATAATAATAGAAGAGAACTTGATTGATGATGAAAAGTTGTCAATTCTTCAATAAATCAAATTACCCAAGTAGACCTTAGAATTATTGAACAATAATTAAGGAAGGATTAAGATGTTTTTAAGCTAATTGATCTCTAATCTACTTTAATAACTTGATGCTAATCTCCTATTACAAGGGAGTATTTATACTAAGTACAATTACTAGGTTAAGTAAGGGCTTAAATGACGATTAAATCCCTAAAATAAAGATAAACGCCTTGCAAGTCTTCCATGGAGATGCCCGGATTGCACTTGTTGGACGCTCATGCTGCATGGAAAAACGCTCGTCCTGCTCAAGAGATGCTCGGTCTGAGTCTTGGGACGCTCGTCCTCTTCTTTGGGACGCTTGGCCGTGCTTGGGATGCCTGTCCTTCTATGCAGATTTCCTTCTTATTCATTTGGCTGCCTCATGATCCGTAGGGATCATTGAGGAGTCGTGGGAGTCCTTCATCATTGCCAATTTATTTGTTCTATCTACTTAGGCCTTTAGTATCGGTCTCCTCTTTGATGCTTAGTCGTTAGATGCGATCAATTTAGCTCCGTTTTTCTCCAAACAAGCAAGGCTTGCGCTCCTTCCCTACCAAGGGCACAAAACCTCATAGAATATGTAAAGTAGGAAGCTTAAGATAGAAACGACACTAATACATGCTAGGAAGCATAGGAACGAGGCTAGTTAAGGGACTAAATGTGCGTAAATACGAGTCACATCAAGTATCCCCAAACCGAACCTTTGCTCGTCCCGAGTAAAAAGGTGACTAAAACTATGACCCTTATTCATAACATAGCCGATGTGAGACAGCTAGCGGGTCTCACTCCGCCCCTTCAACTCACAACAAGACATCTATGAGGTAAGATGCCTTCATGCAAGGCAAGGTGGGCCTTGCCAAAATAGCGATGCATCCTAACATTTAAGCACACAAAAACAGGTAAAAGGATACATCTACAAAATGAATAGCCACTTTCCTCATCTAAGTGACGGAAATCATCTATAAGGGAAGCAATTCAAGGGCACACACTCCATCATAGATATTAGTTCTCCTAGTTACTAAGTCAAAGAGGATACCAACAAGTCACCTCCAAGTTGTGTTAAACTAGGCTACTTTCGTCCATAATTGCTAAATGCTTTTGTCAAGGGCGATCGGATGGGGGTGGAATGATGATCCTTATGTAGTGGCATATGACATGACAAATCTCGGATTCTCTACAAATTTAAAGGCCAAGGATCGTCCCAAGCTCAACAAGGTGGCATAACAAAAATGATTTTTGGGAATGAAGTGCTCAAGTCAATCAAAATAAAACTAGTGGATTTGACTAACTTTCAAAACTTGACCTCAATTTAACTTCCGCATTTCACATTTCAAAACTTTAAGATTGGGTTTGTCCCTCATTTGCTAGTGTCCTTTGCTTTTGCCAATCACTTATTAGGCAATCGGTTAACCTCTAGACAATAGCTCTTGTGGTGATAGTCACTTTTTCTTTGGGTGGCCGAATTCACAACTGTGTGGGGGCCTAATTCAATGGATCCCGCACCAAAGCACATTGATGTGGTACTCCTCTATCGAATTTCTTGGCAATTCAACAATTCAAAGCATTTGAGGTTTTCTTGACGATTAAAAACGATTCCACATCACAAAAACTTTTGAAATGAGCACTTCAAACTTATTAATGAAAAATATTTTTGGGTTGCCAAACCACCAAGTCAATCAAGGTCCCCTAGATAAGTGGATCAAGTCTATATCACATCATAAGGTTGGATAGGCGACACACATGCAAATCCTTGACTAGGCCTTAGATCATGGGATAAAAGATACTAGTATGACACATCCTAGCGTGTCTTGATAGTATTCTAGCAAACAAAGTCTCAAGGAGAAAAATTATCTACAAGGGCTTTATATACACATGTCAGGCTTCCCAAATAGGACTTTTCACAAAATTTTCTACAATGCAAACTACATGCCATAATGCAACTAACATATATACAACTCTAATGCAAATGCTTCTATCAACTAATATGCCATATAAACTAGATGCAAACTCTTAACACATAGATTCATACCGCATCAATCAAAATATAGCCACATTGTCATTAACATATAGAAGGAGGAAGGAGATTTGGAAAGACCATACCATGCGGTCTTTTATTTCCCTCATACTTCGAATGTGGCATAGTCGTCCTAATGTGATAAGAGTGACATACAAACAAACAAATATATACAATTCTACACTACAAAGAAAAGAACATGTTTTTGGATTTTTAAGTTTTTTTTTCATTTTTGAAATAAGTTAGATGTTAGAATTCTCCATCCCCACACTAGTATGAACATTATCCTCAATGGACAAAACGATAGGGAATTATGCAAATGCATGAAATTATATGAGATTCATGAATGTTATACTAAGTGCATGCTACATGAAATATATTACAAATGATGCAAGCTAAACTACTCTAAGTGATGAATGCTTTCGATTGTTCGGAGAGCTAATTTAGATTAACTTGTGATGCTTGTGACTAAACTTCCCCAAACCGGTTAAAGTTATGGAGGAAGTTTGGCCACAAGGCCATGCATGCTATGTTATGCAAATTGTCGTTTTGGATTTTTCTAGTGGGAGTAAAAATTCTCATCACGTCGATGTTGCTAAGGTGGAATTGGTTCTTTGGTGTTACTAGGACACTCACTAGGCAAAAGCCAAAACAACAATGATTATTCAAACTAACTTATTATGCAAATCAATTTTTGACAAAGAAATGAGAGAGGAAGTAAAAGCTCACAAAAGCCATGATGGGTGCCCCTTGCCCGCTCCACCAAGCCGAAGAACTCTTCACTTATCATCATCATCTCCTCCAAGCTCATCACTCCAATTCACCTTAGACTCATCACTCTCATAAAAGTCCATAAAATCATCCTCATCACTATTTACTTCTACGGTGTCACCGTCACTTGAGATTTCCTCCCTTCCATTACCATTACCATTTGCTCCATCATTCCCATGGGCCAAATTTGGGAAGAGTATGTCAATTTGAGCCCAAGAGGGAAGTACTACTTCTTCATTAATGCGCCCTTGGCGGGCCATTTGATGGAAACAAGGATAGAGAGTAAAGTAGGCATCCACCCTATCATCGTATTATTGTCTATGCATTGCTTGAAGTAGACCCGTAGAAAAGTCATCCTTTGGGAGAATAAACGGGTTAGGGTGGTTGTAGGGTTGGTATGGGAAAGGGTATGAAGGAATAGTGATCTTTTCCCCTTCACTCTTTTGCTCATGTTCTTTTTGTTGTTGAGTAGGGGGTGGGATTTGGTTCTCTTCTTTTGTATTTTCGGGCACTAGGTAGGAAGGTAGGTGATGTTGCATTGTCGTCACACGCCCAATCAAACACATTTATATTCTCAACAAACCACTAGTTAGTGGTTAAGTCGAGTTGCATCCACGGGATGGTGTGATTTGGGTTCTAAATCTATCTATCTCAATTTATGCTAGTGTCACAATTGGTTTGGGTTGGAGTTGGTGCGTCTAAACTAATAAATGTAATAAAGTAAAACAAGCAATAAATTAAAAGATGTAAACAATTGACTAAAGGTACTAGGGTGTCATGGGATCATAGGTGAATCATGGTAAGGTAGCATAAATGAATCATGTAGATGCAAGCAATTATTATTGTTGGAATCGATCTAATGTATATCTTATGATTTCTAAGGGAAACTTAGGTCTCGGAGCCGAGTCGGTCAAGACTGTACAACACCTACAAGTCAACTTGGTTTTCTCTATTAATGTGATAAAACATAAATGAGTCTTAGGAAGGTTTGGGTCCCGGAGCCGAGTCGGTCAAGACTGTACAACACCTACAAGTCGACTTAATTCTTCCTAATCAACTATATGCATGGTCTAACAAGCCATGAGTTGATTTATGTCTTACAAGTCTTGTTGAAAGGATAAGAGAAACATGTTAGGTTGTCAATCAAGCATTTCATCAAACATGACATATGTATAAGTTGGAAAACAATAAGCAAGCATTCATATGAACTCATTAAGCATAAATCTTTCCCATGATTAACTCCCCTAATCTTCCACTAATCCCTAGTTAAGGAACTATTCACTCATTATCATGTAAGACATGTTATCAATGGAGTCAATCATCTTAACAAGCATAAACATGATGAAGGAGTAAAGAAATAAGCAATAAAGAGTAAAGAGTAAAGAGATTATACCAATATTAAGATGAACTAATGGAAAGCACAGAATAATAGAAGAGAACTTGATTGATTGATGAAGAGTTGTCAATTCTCCAATAATAACCCAATAATCTTCAATTACCCAATAATAAGTCTTGAACAATAATTAAGGAAAGATTAATGTGTAATTTGTGGAAAGATTAAGTGCTAATCTAGTCTAATCTACTCCTAATGAAAGCTTAATTTAAACTATGGAAGCACTACTACAAAAAGCGATATAGACATCACTAATATACATCAGATATTCGAAAAATCTGATCTAAAAAGTATAGACATGAGAGATTTAGAGAAAATTGATGTCTATATAATTTAATATACATCATTGCTTTAAAAAACTGACGTCTTTTTAACTCGACTTTTAAAAGACATTGGACGTTTTAATATCCAATTACCATATAATTCGAGAAAAAAGAACATACATCGGATGTACTGCCACATATTTTTTTTTTTAGCATATGTGTATTTTTTTTAGTTTATTACCTTATACTTTATTTTTTTTGAGCATATGTGTATTTTTTATGAGTTTATTAAAGCTAATATTAGATTTTATTTTTTTCCTGTCAAAAACTTAAATTTAACTAAGGTTATATGTGATTTTTTTGAGTTTTTATTATAATTTTTTAAGCTTAATGTTTAAGAGAATGAACTCAAAAACTTTATAATAAAACTCATAATTTTTATAACAAAACTCAAAAACTGTATTATAATACTGATGTGACTCATATTTGAGCACATTTAGTCCCCGAATTAACCTCGTTCCTATGCTTTATAGCACATAATTGGGTCATTTACTATCTTTAGTTTCCCATTTTGCATATTCTTTGAGGTTTTGTCCCCTTTGGTAGGAAAGGAGTGCTAACCTTGCATCTATGAGGTGGAATGGAGCTAAATTGATCGCATCTAATGACCAAGCATCAAAGAGAAGACAACACTAGAAGGCCTAAGTATATAATAAAGTGAAATGGGCAATGATGAAAGGATCCTTGCATCCCCGACATGATCCTTGCGGATTGTTGAGGAGCAAAAGAGGAAAAGTATTCTGTCCCAGAATCCGAGCGGATTGAGCACGATCTGGGGTCTCTGAGCAGCAGGATCCGAGCGTCTTGTAGCCAGGACGAGCGTCTTGCATCAGCCTGATCTGAGCATCTCACCAAGGATCCGAGCGGATCACAAGGCAGTACCACCTGTGCCTCAGCACGGGGCGGGCAAATCAGCACGGGACTAGCACGGAAATGCTCATTTCCTTCGAGAGGATGGGTCTTAATAGTCATTTAAGCCCTTAGTAACTCTAATCCTTTTACCTAATCTCTAGTAAATACCCCTTTGTACTACCTAGATTAGCATCAAGTTATAATCATCCTTTAATGTTCTCTTAATCCATCTTTAATCAAGTAGTAATCTTATAATCAACTCTTAATCAAGTTATAATACAATTCTCAATCTTAATCTTTCCTTAATTTCTCTATTGTTCTTCATTTATTTTGGGTAATCAGAAGATTATTTGGGTCTATTTGGAGGATTGACAACCTTCCATCAATCATCAAGTACTTCTATTAGTCTTTGCTTTATTATTTGGAATCATCTCCATAGGTATAATTCTCTCTTAACCTTGTTTAATTATTGTTAATCACTTTCATTTATTCATCATGTTTTGCCTTGTTAGTATGATTGACAACCTTATTAGCATGTTGAACTTGATAATGAGTAAGTAGTAATCTTAACTACGGTTAATGGGGAATTAGGGGAAACCAACATGGGGATTGATCTTTGCTTAATCTAATATGTTTTCATAATTAATTTGCTTGCTTGTTGTGATTTCAACTTATGCACATGTTATGTTTGATGAAATGCGAGCCTATGAATCCTTGCATTTTTTACCCATCACCTATCTTTTCAATGAGACTTGTAAGCTTATACACCAACTCGAGTCTCATTAGACCATGCATATAGTTGAATAGGAAGAATTAAGTCGACTTGTAGGTGTTGTACAATATAATCGATTCGGCTCCGGGACCCAAACCTTTTTAGGGATTGTAAGCTTATACAGCAACTCGATCCCATCACAATAATAAGTGCTTGCATCGAGTAGAGAACATGTTTGTATGATCAACTCCCATGAATCCCCTATAAACCTATGACACCCTAATGCTTTTAATCAATTGTTTACATCTCATTTTAATTGCCTTGCTCGGTTTCATTGCTTTACTTTTATCTTGTTAATTAGTTTAGACCAATCTCATCTCAACCCAAATTGTGACACCCTAAGACATAACCATTTACGATTGAGAATCCTACATCAATACCCGTCCCTTGGGATCCGACCTTTACTTACCTCTTTACTAAGAGTAGTTTATGAAGTTATAAATATTGTTTTGGTTGGTAACTTTTGACGACGAGTTTAAACCACATCAAAAAATGGCGCCGTTGCCGGGGACGGTGTTAACTTGATTTGATTTTCATTAATTGTTTTTAGCTGTGTCTTTCTTTACCTTGGGGAAGTCAATCTCCTCAAGGTTGTTCTAATTGTTTTCGAGGTGTTTGATATTTTGCATGACTAGGAGATCACAAGGTAATCCATTACCTATTGATCTTGAAATTGAAAGAACCTTAACCAACAATAGAATAGTTGCTAGAGGTACTTTAAAAGGTATCGGGGAAATTGTGGACATTCAACCAAATAACATTGAGTTTACCAACCCTTTTGCAAGAGAAGGAGAGGACAACCCAATACAAAGCCCACCATAAAATCAACCCACAATGCCTAAATTTTCATCACATTCCGTACCAACCAAGGAGAACCTACCAAATGGTACTCCTACACTACCACACTTAACCGGTAATTTCATTGCCAAATCCGCATTCATACAACTATTTGAGAGAAGTCAATTTGGGGGGATGCCTAGTGAAGACCCTCACTCACACATAGAGACTTTTTGTGACTATTGTGATGCGATTTCTCAAACCGGAGTTACTCAAGACCAAATCCGATAGGTCTTATTCCCTTTTTCTTTGATTGGTACGGTAAAGCAATGGTTGAAGAGCCTAGACAAGGCTACCCTTGGTATTGACTCATGAAAGAAGTTAGCACTTGCTTTCTACAAAAAATTATATCCTCCGAAGAAGACCAATATGATAAGAGCCCAAATCACCGGGTTCAAGCAAAGGGATGAGGAGTCATTGTATGAAGCATGGGAGAGATTTAAGGACACTTGTCGTTGTTGTCCACACCATGGACTTAGCGAGTGGTTCCTTGTGCAACAATTTTGGAACGGTCTATATGAAGACTTACGCAACATTCTCAATGTGGGATCCAATGGTATGTTTACCGAAGTTGATGACAATCAAACATGGGCCAAAATTGAAGAAATGGTGGTTCATAATTCACAATATAGTAGGCCTCGGAAGGCTACTAGAGGAGGAAAGCATGAGGTAGATTCCATCACTCAATTGGGTGCTCAACTAAGTGCTCATATTGACACCATCAATTTGAAGTTTGAGAAGTCCATGGCTAAGCTTGATGAAGCTTCCAAATCACCCAAACAACATGTTAATGCTATGGTGGCATCATCCTCAATTCCAAGTGGAGTATGTGAGAGTTGTGGAACTTTAGGACATGACCAAAGTGAATGTAGGGGAACGAGTGAACAAGTGAATGCTTTCCAAACATACAAGAGTGGTACCCCTTATTCCAACTATTACAATGAGAATACCAAATTCCATCCAAATCTTTCATACAAAAGCCAAAATGTTCAAAACCCTCAACCAACATACACCCCACCTCCAATGAGAAATCAAGCTCAAAGACCCTTTTACAACCAAAGCCAAAGTTATCAAAATCAACCATCATACAATCAACCAAATGACCAAGGCTTTGATGTTTAAAAAGCGGTCTTCCAAATGGAAAAGAACCAACAAGAATTTTTCTCCCAAATTCAAAAAGATAGCCAAGCCAAAGACATCACCATCAACAACATACTAGCCCACACCAAAATGCTAGAAACCCAAATGTCTCAATTAGCATCTTCTAGCTCTCAAAGACAAAAGGGGCAATTACCACCTCAAAGTAATCCCCCAAGACATCAAACGACGAGTGCCATCTATTTGAGAAGTGGTACAAGGTATGAAGGGCCGAAGAAGCCAATTGATGAAGATGTTGTGAATTCTAGTGACAAGCAAAGAGTTGTGGAGAACTCTAAAAACGAAGAACCCACCACCAATGAAGTTTCAAAGAAAAAGAATGAAGAAAAGGCTAAGGAGAAAGATCCTATTGTGATTAGACTTCCATTCCCAAGTCGTCAAGCTAAGCCTAAGCTTGATGAACAACTTGGAAAGTTCATGGAGATTGTGAAGAACTTAGAAGTCTCAATCCCATTCACGGAATTAATCAATCATGTTCCGGCCTATGAAAAGTACATGAAAGACACTATTACCAAGAAGAAATCCATCCGGAAGCTAGAGACTATTGCATTCACTAAAGTGAGTAGTGCTAATCTACAAGGAAGTTCACCTCCAAAGCTCAAAGATCCGGGAAGCTTCTCTATTCCATGCACCATTGGCGACACCACAATCAACAAACCATTATGTGACCTTAGAGCAAGTGTGAGTGTCATGCTTTACTCAGTGTACAAAAGGCTAGGAATGGGAAAAATCAAGTGCACCAATATTACGCTTCAAATGGGGGATTGATCAACGAAGACACCTTTAGGGGTATGGGAGGATGTGCCCGTAAGAATTAGCAAGTTCTTCATCCCGGTGGACTTTGTTATCGTTCACATGGAGGAGGATTCCAACATTCCTATCATTTTAGGAAGACCATTCTTGCATACCGCGGGAGTGGTGATTGATGTGAAGCATGGAGAACTCACACTTGAAGTGGGAGATGAGACGATCACTTTTAACCTTGACAAGACGATGAGAGCTCCCCCACTACATGAGCCATGTTTCAAGATTGATCACTATAGCCGAGAAAGTGATAGGAAGAAGTTTGTATGTTAATGCAAAGATCAAACTATGGGTAAAGAATCACCACCCATATGGAAGAAGAAAGTGGATACTCTTCAAGATGCTCTATCCGGAGAATAAGTAAATTTCAACAACAATGTGATCTTGAATAGCTCACCACCAATCACGACAAAAGAAGAAGAAGGCCTAATTGGCCATGACAACAAGAAAGAGGAGTTGTTTTCATCAACTTATGACACCATAGGGAATCAAGCTAGTGAAGTATATGGTCTATGGGATGACGAATTTGAAGGATTGGTCAACCCCTACATTGGCAATGCTATGACCTTAGACCAAGGCTTTGTCGATCCTTGTCATCACCTTGACATGGGTCACCACCATGAAGAACACAATATGCAAAGGTCTAATCAAGATCTTTATAATGAAAATGAACAAGCCTTCGACTACTTCTACAAGGTGTTGAGCAACATCAACAACACCTTCGCTATGCCCCCCTTGATATCTCATTCAAGAGTGAGAGTTTGGTGGAGTCCTCCCTAAACCACCATTTGTAAATATTCTAACCCCTTAACTTGCATTTTACATTTTGTATTGCATTTTTTGCCAATGTTGGATTTACATTTTCATGCTTTGATCAAGATTATCATTAAGAGAGAAAGTGAGGGAGGTACTTTAATGTTTGTTGATGTGTAGTGTTTGATCTAATGTGGGGATAGCAAATGCCTAGGCTATCCGAGCCTTTATAGTGCACCCACAATGAAGAACAAAGGAATGAAGAAGGAATGACATGGGAAATGAAGAATCCCCGCGGGTGGAACTGAATCCGTGGGTACAGGAGAAGCTCCGAGCGTCCTTAAGGGAATCCGCTCGTCTTGAGAGAAATCCGAGTGTCCTGACTCTAAGACGCTCGTCTTGGGAGAACTGAAGTTAAAAATTTGGGACTGTTTTAAAATCTGAGCAGATCACAAGGAAGACGTCCGTCTCATTCCAGAAGACGCTCGTCTCAGAAACAATCTGCGCGTCCTGACGGTTTCAAAAATTGAAGTTTCATACTGCCCATGAATCTGAGCGTCCCCAAGATAAGACGCTCATCTCCAGCAAAAATCTGCCCATCTCCTGAAGAATCCGCGCGTCTCAGCACGGGTTAGAAATTTCTCAGCTGACTGACTAAGAATCCGAGCGTCCCCTACCCAAGACGCCCGTCTCCTGCTGCAGAATTGCTATAACACGGGATTAAATCCCTCCTTCCCCAATTCATTTCCTTCTTTCAAAACACAAACACACATCCAAAACCCTCAAAACCCTCAATCCCCCCCATCAACAAAACACAAAATCCTCAACCAAATTCACCAAAATCAAACTCAAACTTCCTAAAATCACAATCAAACTACTCCTTCATTAACAAAACACCAACCAAACATCAAAATCCTAAAAAATTAAATCGATTTTCTAGGGTTTCAAGGCAAAATCTGAAAACCCCAAATCGATTAGGGATTCATTGAAGCTTGAGAAGATTAGAAGCTTTCAAGCAAGACTTTGGTTTGTTGATACAATCTTAACAAGGAGAAGCATTATGGCAAGGACTAAAGGTGGAAACAAGGCACCCACAAAATCAAATCTTTCAAAAAGGCAACAAGCTCTTCAAGCTTCCAAGCCTATGGTAGTGCATCAAGCAAGGGTGGAAATTCAAGAGGTTACTACTCCTAGGGTGGAAGCTACTCCTACTCTGGTCATTGAACAATTGCAAGATTATCCGAAGGTAACTTTCATAAGCAATTCTCATTGAAAAGCATTTGTATCCCTTGCAAGAAAGACAATTTTGCCTACCAAATTTATATGTCAAGATGCTTTAGCCAAATTGGGTGTTCTTGAGAGGACCAAGAATTTTTTCGAGTCTATGAAGTTGAAAACACTCTTTGATATGCAAGAATTAACTTACCCTTCCCTTACCTTGGAATTTATAAGCTCTTTGGAAGTCGCTAAGGTAGAGACTCGGAAAAATGTTGAATTTCGCCTAGAAAACAAGGATAGAAAAATGTCTTTGGAAGAGTTTGGCAAGGTGTTTGGTCTTAAGGACCATTCTACTTATGTGAAGAAGCCTTCAAAATATGATTTCACACCTCTATGGAAAGCAATCACCGGGAGAAAATTTGAGTCCTTCCATGAGTGTCATGTTCTTTATGTCCACCACCCGGGCATAAGAGTGTGGCATAAGGTTGTGGGCAACACTTTAATTGCAAGGAAAGGCACAAATCATTTTACCGAACTCGACTTTATCTACCTTGAATCCACCATGAATGTCAACAAAAAGTTCACCCATGAACATAACATACTTCAACTCTTACTTAAACGATGGCTTACAATTGACCATGGGAAAGAAAGAGCGGCTTTTATTGTGAATGGAGGATTAGTAACATGGTTAGCCAAACACTTTAACCCGGATTTCAACAAAGACAACACATACACACCGGTTAAAGGAGGCAACCTTGATATTGCCACTATGATCAACAAGTTTCATTGGGTCAAGAATGATAATATTGACAACAAGTTTGAGTGATGGGTCACTAAAGAGGCTAAGTCCTTCATATTGCCTAACAAGATTTGCTGACTCAATGTCCGAAGCCCAAACTATCTTCTTCCCCTCTCCGATGAAGCCGAGATGATTATGGAACAACATAGGGAATTTGATGCCAAGCCCTCCTTCTCTTCTATTGCGACTTCACCTTATCCGTTTACCTACCAAGAATTCCGACCAATTGGCACTAATGTTGAGGTAGGAAATGATTACTTGACCCAATTATTGCAACACATGTATAAGGAAGCTTTTGAGGACCGGGTCAATGCTTACCGGGCTCAATATCCGCCCCTCCTACACTTAGCTAGGCAAAGACTCATTGATCCATCATGTCCTTTGCCTAGTTGGGTGGATAGGGAAGTGTTCTTTCCTAATGCTCCTAGAGATGCCACCATGGAAGTTGCTAAGGGGAAGGATATTATTGTTGAGAGTGAGGAAGAAGAGGAAGAAGAGGAAGAGGTTCAAAGTTCAAGTGATGATGGTGAAGCCTCCGGGTCCATGGAGGTAGATGATGATGATGATGATGATGATAATGAGGATATTAAAGATGACGATGATGGAAGTGATGAGGATGTCGCCATGAGCGACAATTAAGGATTAGCAAGATTTTTGGAGGATGCCACATACCCATTGTGAGTCTTCTACACCTCCTTTAGCTTTGTTCATTACTCTTGTTTTCAAATATTTTTCTCTTGATCAATGTTTTGAGTCCTAGCAACAGTCAAAGGACTCCCACCTCGGCCCCATTGAAGTGTCTTATATTGTTCCCACTTTTGAAAATCCAAAATGACAAATTAGATTCATGCACTGCATAGTTGTGCATGAACTCCCCCATTTTTACACTAGAAATAGTGTCTCATTTGGTTTGGGGAAGTTCAAGCACAAGCATTGGGAGTTAATCTAAATTAGCTCTCCAACAAATAAATTCATGCATCATATAGTGTAGTGTAGTTTGCATCACTTGTGTATATGTCATGTAGTTTGCATAATAGTGTAGAAATCATGCATTCTCATTTAGCTTGCATAATTTCCTATCGTTTTGGCCATTGAGGACAATGCCCATACTAGTGTGGGATGGGAAATTCTAACTTGACTTTTTTAAAGCAAAAATGATAAAAATTGAAATTTTTTGAAAAAATACAAAAACATTTCTTTTTATTTTCATAAACATAAAAACCATAAAAATTGAAAAATTGAAAAACCAAAAATATGTTCATTCCTTTACAGTATAGAAATGTATATATTTTTATATATTGTGTTTGTTTGTCTTTCTTTCACATTGATCGACTACGCCACATCCGAGACATGAGGATCATTAAGACCGCATGGTATGATCTTTCCAATCTCCTTTTCCTCTATATGTTAATGACTATGTGGCTTTATTTTGGTTGATGCGGTATACACCAATATGATCTTAGGAATTGCATTTAAATTATATGGCATACTAGTTGTTACAAGCATATGAATTAGGTTGTATATATGTTAGTAGCATCATGGTATATAGTTGCATCTTAGAAAATTTTGTGAAAACATCTATTTGGGAAACTTGACAAGTGTATATAAGGCCCTTGTAGATACTTTTTCTTCTCAAGACTTTGCTCATTAGAATACTTGTAAAACACCCTAAGATGTGTCATGCTAGTATCCTTTGACCCATGGATTAAGGCCTACTCAAGAGTACCTTGTGGTGTGATAACTCCTTGGTTACCGTTTATTCCAAGGTGACCCTTGAAACCATGCAACCATCTTCCACATTATATCACATTTTGTCAACAAAAGGGAATGGGCACAAAAAATTGTTCAAATTTGAGTTTAAGCATTGAAATGAAAGTGAAAAAGTTTGCACAAAAATGCATCAAAGAAAAGAGGAGTACAAAAACAAGAACTCGTATGCTTCAAATATAAGCACCCTCATTACTAATTGGGGTGACTTTGAAAATGTTCAAAAGAAAATGCAAAAAGTTGAAATTGTCAAGCATCAAAATGGCAAACATCAAGAAATGGCAAAAAGAAATTGTTCTCAAAAAAATGTCAAATGCCACAAGAAATTGGGGGGAATGACAACAACAACAAAAGTAAACTCCCACATAAAACTTAAAACACGTTGATCTCTTTTATCCATCGAATCCACTTTTGTGCATGGTAGAGAGGGGACGACCCTTCTTCTTGTCTAGGCAAGAAGGGAAATTCCGCGATCCTCCAGTGTTTCTAACGCCATAGGGAGTCTACTCTTGACAAAAGCATTTAACGATTGAGGACAAATGTACCCTAGCTTGACACAACTTGGAGGTGATTTATTGGTATCCTTCTCGCCTTAGTAGTTTGATGAAATCGTATCTATGATGGAGTGTGTACCCTTAGATTGCTTCCCTTGTAGATAATTTCCGCCACTTAGATGAGGAAAGTGGCTATTCATTTTTGTAGATGCATCCATTACTTGTTTTATGTGCTTAATGCTTGGATGGGTCGCCATTTTCGCAAGCCCTACCTTGCGTCGCAAGAAGGGATCCTACCTCATGGTTGTCTTGTTGCGAGTTGAAGGGGCGGAGTGAGACCCGCTAATTGTCTCACATCGGCTATATTAGTAGGTTAGTTTAAATAAAGGTCCTAGTTGTAGTCACCTCTTTACTCGGGAAGAGCAAAGGTTCGATTTGGGGATGTTTGATGTGACTTATATTTGAGCACATTTAGTCCCCGAATTAACCTCGTTCCTATGCTTTATAGCACATAATTGGGTCATTTACTATCTTTAGTTTCCCATTTTGCATATTCTTTGAGGTTTTGTCCCCTTTGGTAGGAAAGGAGTGCTAACCTTGCATCTATGAGGCGAAATAGAGCTAAATTGATCGCATCTAATGACCAAGCATCAAAGAGAAGATAACACAAGAAGGCCTAAGTAGATAATAAAGTGAAATGGGCAATGATGAAAGGACCCTTGCATCCCCGACATGATCCTTACAGATTGTTGAGGAGCAAAAGAAGAAAAGTATTCTGTCCCAGGATCCGAGCGGATTAAGCACGATCCGCACGTCTCTGTGCATCAGGATCCGAGCGTCTTATAGCCAGGACGAGCGTCTTGCAGCAGCCTGATCCGAGCGTCTCACCAGGGATCCGAGCGGATCACAAGGCAGTACCACCCGTGCCTCATCACGGGACGGGCAGATCAGCACGGGACTAGCACGGAAATGCTCATTTCCTTTGAGAGGAGCATTTCCTCAACTTTTCTTAGGGTCTTAATAGTCATTTAAGCCATTAGTAACCCTAATCCTTGTACCTAATCTCTAGTATAAATACCCCTTTCTACTACCTAGATTAGCATCAAGTTACAATCATCCTTTAATGTTCTCTTAATCCATTCTTAATCAAGTAGTAATCTTGTAATCAACTCTTAATCAAGTTATAATACAATTCTCAATCTTAATCTTTCCTTAATTTCTCTATTGTTATTTATTTATTTTGAGTAATTAGAAGATTATTTGGGTCTATTTGGAGGATTGACAACCTTCCATCAATCATCAAGTACTTCTATTATTCTTTGCTCTATTATTTGGAATCATCTCCATAGGTATAATTCTCTCTTAACCTTGTTTAATTATTGTTAATCACTTTCATTTATTAATCATGTTTTGCCTTGTTAGTATGATTGACAACCTTATTAGCATGTAGAACTTGATAATAAGTAAGTAGTAATCTTAACTAGGGTTAATGGGGAATTAGGGGAAACCAACATGGGGATTGATCTATGCTTAATCTAATATGTTTTCATAATTAATTTGCTTGCTTGTTGTGATTTCAACTTATGCACATGTTATGTTTGATGAAATGTGAGCCTATGAATCCTTGCATTTTTACCCATCACCTATCTTTTTAATGAGACTTGTAAGCTTATACACCGACTCGAGTCTCATTAGACCATGCATATAGTTGAATAAGAAGGATTAAGTCGACTCGTAGGTGTTGTACAATCTAATCGATTCGGCTCCGGGACCCAAACCTTCTTAGGGACTGTAAGCTTATACACGAACTCGATCACATCACAACAATAAGTGCTTGCATCTAGTAGAGAACATGTTTATATGATCAACTCCCATGAATCCCCTATGAATCCATGACACCCTAGTACTTTTAATCAATTGTTTACATCTCATTTTAATTGCCTTGCTCATTTTCATTGCTTTACTTTTATCTTAATAATTAGTTTAGACCAATCTCATTTCAACCCAAATTGTGACACCCTAAGACACAACCATTTACGATTGAGAATGCTATATCAATACCCATATCTTGGGATCCGACCTTTACTTACCTCTTTACTAAGAATAGTTTGTGAAGTTAAGTTATAAATATTGTTTTGGTTAGTAACTTTTGACGACGAGTTTAAACCACACCAAATACTTAGAAACTATACAGATGTTGGCGGTTGTATAATCCACTTTCTGATTTTTTTTTTTAGACAATTGTGTACTATTATATAAATAAAAGTTCATATTACACGATACCATTACAATACCAAGTAACATTATAGCTAAGAAAAAACTTGAGACGACTAATACTACTAGATAAAGCAACTGGAAAAGAGGAGCTGCTGGAATCCTGCATCAGACGCAGAAGTTGGATGATGTGGATTTGAAAAAGTACGGCTTGAAGTCTGAAAACTGAGGCGAAAGTCATAGCCTCATTCAGAGCTAGAATGTTGTTTTGAAAAAGGGGTGATCCAAAGCATTGTAACGCTTCATATGTGACATGATCGTTGCAGAAAACTTTAAAAGATCCAATGGAAAAGTTCTTGTTGAAAACCACCTCCGTCCTAAAATAATAAGAAAAGCGTTGCGGGATATAGGTAACAGGGGTTATAACCTCGGTGAGGTAGGTAGTGCTGTCATAGCATTTGAAGTGGGAAATGAAATCAAATTGTTGCTGGGAAAGACGAGCAGTTTCAGCAATAATCTCGTCAGGGCAAACACAGCTATTCCTGAAAATCACATTATTCCGATGCTTCCATATTGCAAACATAGTGAGAGGAAAATGCAGCAGTATAAGGGCATTACCGTCGGAGGGTCGAGTGGTGTAGCGTAAAAAATTTTGAAACCAGGTGGAGAAAGAAATATGGGAACTTGCATCGTCTGATCGAATACCAAGAAGGCTGGCAGCCCAAATTCGTTTGACGAACTGGCAGTCACGGAAAAGATGGTTTATGGATTCAGGTTCTTCATGACAGAAAGAGAAATTAGGGTAAACCGCCATACCTCTTCTGATTAATACATCTGCAGTAGGCAAGATACCGTGTACAATTTTCCAAAGGAAAATCTTGATATTTGGTTGACAAGGTAGGCTCCATATGAAAGACCATTTGAAATCCCTTGTAGCGGGAGATTGATGCGAGGTAAGTGCTGTTGAACACTTGTGTAAAAGGAACGAGTACCCAGAACTGGTGGAATACCTTCCGTCTTCAGTGAATTTCCAATATACGAAGTCATCCATAGGTTCAGGAGGAAGCTCTAGAGCACAAATTTTTCGAGCAGAGACCGTGTTGAAAAATTTAAAGACATTTTGCTTATTCCATTGAGTCGAACCAGAAAGTAAGTCTGCAAACCTGATAGAGTGTGATTTGAACATGGACTTAAGAGAAGGCGTTGTACCAAGAATCCAAGCATCGTTCTTGATGTTAATCAAGTTCCTATTCCCAAATTTCCAAGCAAAACCATCCCGAAGAAGAAAGGTATTTTTAACAACACCTTTCCAAGCAAAAGACGCAGCAGAGTATTTTGAAACCTTTTCGGGGATAGGAAAGTCTTTCTGATATTTCGGGCGAAGCACAGTAGAAATAAGTGAAGCATGCTGATGATGACAACGCCAAAAAGTCATTGATAACAAAGCTTGACTAACAATACGAGCATTTTTCATACCAAGACCACCTTCCGTTTTTGGCAGCTGCAGAATATCTGAGGACAACCAATGCTGGGCTCTTTTATTTTGAGATTGTTTCCACCAAAAGAGGTTGATTAAATAATTTATCTTCGTGGTAATTTGAAGAGGGATCGGAAGGATGGATGCAACATGAGAAAAAGAGGCAATGAGAATAGTGTTTATAAGCAGAAGTTTAGCAAGTTGTGAGAAATGAGCTGCCCCCCAGGAGAGAATTTTAGAAGATATCTTGTCTAAAATAAACTGAAAAGCTGCAGTTTTCCTTCTGCCAATATCAATTGGAACACCAAGGTAATTACCAAAATTCTGCTTTGAAGGTACTCTGAGAATGTTTGTGACATGGTCTCTGAAATCATCAGGAGTGTTTGGGCTGAATTTGATATAAGATTTTTGGTGGTTAATCATCTGACCCGAAAAAGCACTGAAAGAGATTAAGATGTCCCGTAAAGACTCGCAGGCAGATGGAGATAACCGAAAACACAGGAGAGCATCGTCAGCATATAGTAAATGAGAAATTGCAGGGCTATTCCTGGAAAGCTTGATCCCTTCAATAGAACGATTTGATTCCGCCTTAATAATCATTAGTGAAAGAATATCCATACAGAGAATAAAAAGGTAAGGCGAAATGGGGTCTCCCTGACTCAAGTCGCATTGAGGAAAAATACGTCTTGAAGGAGTACCATTAATAAGCACTTGTAAAGAGACAATTTTGACGCAGGCTTTAATAAGCTTTCGGAAAACTTTAGGAAAACCAAAAAGCTTGAGCACATGGAACAGAAAAGGCCAAGAGACTCTGTCAAAAGCTTTGTTCATATCAAGTTTGATCGCCCCAAAACACCGAGTACCACTTCGCCTTTGGTTGATGTAAGAAATAATTCCATGCCCAAGAAAACCGGTGTCACTGATGAGTCGTCCGGGAAGAAAAGCATTTTGATTTTGGCCGATAATATTATTAGTAACCTTGCGGAGTCTGAGAGCAATGCATTTTGAGGCAGCACGGTAGATGACATTACAAAGACTGATGGGTCTGAACTGGGATATAGATTCGGGGTTAACAACTTTTGGTATAAGAACAATGTGAGTATTATTCCACGCCGGAGGGAGATGGCCGTCATTGAGGAACCTGAGAACAGCCGATGTAATGTCTACATTGACGGTGTGCCAGAAGAGCTGGTAAAATCTGGGTGGAAAACCATCAGGTCCTGGTGACTTGTTAGGTTTCATATCAAAGAAGGCCTTTTTTACATCACTTGCAGTGAAAGGCTGAGAAAGATAATCCTGCTGCAACACATCTAACTGGGGGAAGGACAAGTCTTCAAGTTCTGAGAAAGAGGTTGAAGGCAGAGAAGAAGTAAACAAATTCTGAAAATGGTTCATAATTAAATCAGAAAGAGCCGATTCAGACGAAGTCCAGGAACCATCATTATGTTTCAAAGAGATAATACGCAAATTTTTCTGTCTTGCTTTAGCTCTGCTGAAGAAAAAAGAAGTAGGAAGACCGTCATTTAAATGGAAATCGGATTTTGCTCTTTGTTGCCAGAAAGAATGCTGGGCGTGGACTTCATGCTCAGAAATTCGAAGATTTTGCAGGTATTGAGAGGCGGAATTTGAGTCGTGAATGTGAGAAGCGGAAGCATATAAATCTTGTGAGAAAGAACTCCAGTCAAGCATGAACTGGTGACGATTTTGAATAACCCAATTGAGAATACCAGTACGGATTTGAGAAAGTTTGTAGGTGACTGAGGAAGTAACAGGATCAGAAGAGAAGCTTTGCCAAATAGATAGAACAAGATTTTGAATGTCGGAGTGATTGAGACACCATATATCCACACGATAAGGCCTTTTTGGTTTCGTCAAACGGGCAGAAAAATCAAGTATAATAGGGGCATGGTCCGACAAAAAGATAAAGAGATTCTGAATATGAGCTTCAGGATACTTGAGAAGCCAGTCTTGTGTAGCATATCCACGATCAAGACGTTCTAAAATAAGGCTTGAGGACTCTCTTTTATTAGCCCAAGTAAACCGAGGGCCCGAGAAAGGAAGTTCACAGAGAGGCGAATTAATTCTCCAGTCAACAAAGTCATTCCAGCCAGTAATGCTGGACGAGCCTCCAATTTTGTCGGAGTATTGTTCGATTTGGTTGAAGTCACCAATCATACAAAGCGGAGAATAAGCGGAACAAAGCTGCTTCATTTCTTTCCAAAAACTTGCTTTAAGCTCACTACAAGACTCGCCATACATAAAAAGAGCAAACCGTACAAAACTCAAATTATGATCTACAGTTTTACAGAGGATGAAATGTTGATCAACGACGAGAGGCACAACATCTGATCTATCATCCCAAAGCAAAAGCAAACCACCACTTAAACCCGCTGAATTTGTACCACAACTATTAGGCAGGTTTAGTGAACTAGTTTTACAAACACTATCCGCTAAAGAGCACTTAGTTTCTTGAAGAAAAACTAAAGAAATATCATAGTAGCGAACGGACCACTTTTTGTACGGAACAATAGGGGCGTCCGCTCCACCCAAACCCCTACAGTTCCAAGAGAAAATCTTCATCGGTCTACTGGTGGCAGAAACGGGCCTGCCACAACCCAAGGTTGCGAAAAATCAGCAAGGTTGATTGGAGAAGCGAGATTGGAAACTGGGTCTGAATCTGCAAGGGGAGAGCAAATCTTTAGCCTTTTATTTGGGAAAGAAGGAATAAAGCCTTGAGATGATTCTGCTTCAGAGAAGCAGGCAAAATTCCTTTTCCAAGAAGTAGCTGCAGATGCGGTAAACTTCATAAAATCTGAATCAGAAGAAGAGAAGAAAGTGGATGGTTCCCGCGAGCTGAGACTGGAGATGCCATTAAGGAAATTTGAAAAACCAACCATAGAGACCGGAGAGAAAGAAGACGACGCAGAAAAAGAATATTCAGACGGAGACCAACTTGCAAATGGAGAAGATAGAGTAAAAACAGCAGAGGGAGAGCGAGATGCAGTAGAAGATGTCGACAACGACGACAGCGCAGATTAAAACGCATCAGAAATTAAACCATTATCCAAAATAAGGTCAGCATGGTTGAAACCAGAAGTAATGTCGCAACAATTGGTATTAAAAGCGTCCAAAGAGGAGGAGGGTTGGAATATAACCTGTCTTGGATTAACCACATGAGCAGAAACAACATCATTAGGCAGAAGGTCATCCGCAGTTTGGTGAAAATTAGCTGAGACATCTTCAGGCGGTTCTGGAGCACGGATGCGAAAACCCGCTCGAGGTAAATCACCATTAGGAACAATTGCAGGTTGATTAGTTGTAACATTTGGAGCTGATCTCATAACAAGATTCGGATTATGAGTATCGTGCTCGTTATGACGAGGGTCAACATAGGCAGTATGATTCGGCTCACCCGCAAGAGTAGAACCAAAAGCAGGAGGGGGAGAAATGTTATGGCCGGAGCCGTCACTTGATGAAGGCGAGAAATCACCCAAGCTTGAAGATGATGAAGACGAGGAATCCTCTCGATTAACAGGCCGATTTGGAGTCGAATTAACATGAGTATTTAAATTGGAGAAAGAGGATTGGAGGCCTTTGATAACATTTGAGAAAAACGGGGTAGCAGTCGGACCATAAATAACCTGAAAACCTGATAAGTGAAGTCCCTGAAGTCGATGCTCAATCTTAGCAGTGGCACGGGCGTTAGAAAGATTACAGAAGGATCTTTTATGACCCACAGTTCCACACCTACGACAGAAGCGGAAAACGCCCTCATAGCCAAAAGAAACCCATTGAACGCGGTCCCCTGAAAGAGGGATATAACAGCCTGGAATAAGAGGTTGATTAAGATCCACCCAGACCCGAACTCGAACAAAAGGACGTGAGGTAAGGCCAGGACCAATGTGTTCTTCTTCAATAACATCACCCACATGCTGAAGAAGGTGACTGGCGACAGAGGGGTGAAGAAATTGAAGAGGGAGACCATGAACACGAATCCAAATAGGGACAGAAGTGAAGTTCATATTCTCAAGAACGGAATCCCAAGCAATATTACGGAACACCAAGATACTGCCTTCAACATTAATAAAGCGGAGCAGCGAAAAATACTCAAAGTCGGCAGGATGCGAAAACTCGAAGACGAAATAAGGCTTCATAAAGTGAATCTTGACAACTTCGCGAGTAGTCCAAAAAAGATTAATATTGTGCTGGACACGAGCTAAGTCGAAACGTCTTTGGTCAACGAAAAAGCCGGCAAGAAATAGATCAAAATTAATATAGGAAAGGTTGACTCTAAGATTTAGGGGAAGAGAAATAAGTGGTCCAGCTTGATATGGTAAAGCAGACATGGTGAAAAAACCCAAAGAACAGGGAAAGTGAAAATAGTAAAAGTAGAAGGTAGGAAAAATAAAAAAAGTTTTTAAGGATGGGAAGGGTAAAGAAAGATGAAGAAGGGTAAAAAGGAGGTGATAAAGCGGTTGATGAAGATGTGGCAGAAGATTAGAAAAAGGAAAAACGGTGGAGAGAGATGTGTATAAACAGAGAAAGAGACAGATTGTATGTGGGGCTAGAAATCTGGTAAAACAGATAAGGATAAGAAGTAGAAATTGTTTTAGAGCAGTAAAGTAAGTTGGTAAAAAAAGAGTGGGGTAAGAAAAGCAAGAGAGAGGTTGACTAGAAGAAAAGAAAAGAAAAGGAAACTCTCAGGGGTCGTTTGGTTCACTACTTAGGAATGGAATGGATTGGAATGAGAAACCATGGGAGTATGGGGTTCCAATTCCATACATTCCAAAACATGTTTGGTTCATTAGAAAAATAAACATGAAGGAATGGAGTTTGAATCTATAAGGAGGAGGTGGGTATGGGATTCCAAGGGGTTGGGGTGGAATGAGAATCCATCAAGATTCTAACTCCATTCCAAAATACCCCAACCAAACACTAGAATGGGTAGAATCCATTCCATTCCATTCCAAACCTCCCAACCAAACACCCCCTCAGTTGAGAGAGAACTCTCATTTAATTAGAGAGGAAATTGTAAAAGCAATTCATTTATTTTTTGTGTTGTTATTCAAGGGTTTTATTTGTGTCCCACTTTCTGATTTAATTCCCCAAATAAGTTTATATCCACACCCAACCCCTATATTCCTGTTCTCACATTCGCAAAGCCGTAAATCACCCCCTTCCTCTTCCCTCATCCTCCAAATCCGACTCCACCACCACCTCCACACTGCCACTTTCTGCCTGCACAAACCACCAGCACATTATCCTCGAGAAGCAGTTTTGCCCTTCAGCATCGTTCGCCATGTTCGCCCACCAGCGCTATCATCCATGTTCGCCTTTCTATGTCTCGTTTCAACCACTGTCGTGTCGCCATCGGTGACAACCAATATGTAATTGCTACAACTCCCTACTCTCATAATTTGTTAATTATAGTTTTAAACTTAAATTGTTGGAAATTCATTAGTTAGGGTTTTGCATCTTGACTCTATTCATCTGAAGCATCTTGATTAATTTATTATATTAATGTAATTAGTTTAGTTCAAGCCACGACCGCTAGTGTTACCACGATGTTTGTTAATTATCGTTCATGTGATTAGTTTTAGAATTATTGATTGCTTTTCCATCTTGATTAATTAGGGGAGGAGGTGTTGACTTGAGTATTTAGAAAGGCAAGGTTCTCCTCGTCGTCAATGTTGCTTCCAAATGGTCCTTAATCCTTCCTCTTTTTTTTTTTTTTTTTTTTTTTTCATTTCTATACCTTGTCAATTTATCTACTCTCACCCAACCATCTTACACAATAATTTATGTTTTTTTTATCCGGAATGAGCAGCGGCTTTACGGAATCAAGCTACACCCAGTTAACTGAATTTTACCAGAAATACAAGGATAAAGATAGCACACTACCAACTACTTTCTACCCGTATTGAGTTTGTTGTCAGAGTTCAATGATTAAAATCCATAATTAAATTCTGCAATGGCTATTTCTCATGCTTTATAATGGAAAATGAACTGGGTAAATTTTTCAATTTGGTTGATGCATCCTCAGCTCACACCATTTGCAACTCAAGTATGCTTTTATTTGGCCACACAACATCAAACCCATAAAAAATTGTTTATGGTGAAATTCTTAGTGACTATTGGCTCATTTGCAAGTTGCAACTAAGTGACTAAAAGAAGGGGTGAGACAGGTGCGCTACTGCTTGAGAATAGCTCATTGTGAATCAGTAACTCTTTTTAATTTTATGGGTATTTAAGAGTTTCCTAGTAATTAAACTAATTCTTGATTGGTTCATAGTCTCATAGTTTATAACCTCAAATTGTTCATGTACTTCGCCGAATATTCGATTTTGCTTTGATTATTTAATTGCTGAAACTTGGAAGTTCGTCTTTTGTGTAAAATGCAATAATGCTAACACGTGATTAGAATTTTAGTTGAAGTGATGCAGTTTAAGTTTCTTAACAACATCAGAATTCTTATGTTTCGATGCTGTAGGTGCGTGATATTAAAGGATCAAAAGAATGCAAGTGTCAGCTTACTAGAACTCCTTATGGCAGACACTTCATCATACATGAGGTTTGCAGTTTGCACCAAATAAATCGTTGTTTTTTTATAAGTTTTCGGATTTAGTTTGCATGCGGAATTGAACGGATGATGTGGGTTGGCTATCAAACTTTTCAGGAGTTAGAATGTTTACATGAAATTCTTGCTCGAAATGAATGTTTCTTGATCTCCGACTTTTGGACTGAATGTGTCTTTGAGCCGATATGATTTTTTCCATGGGGCCCTCGTCCTGGCTAAAGAAAGACGGCGTGGAATATTCTTTTGTTTTTGGCAATCACATTTACAGACCTCAATTGCTCAATATTATAACTGATCACCTTGCCATAGTGCTTAAATTAATTTATTGTTAAAGGTGTCCAAATAGCTATATAAAGCAAAATGAGGTGTATAATCTGACTGCATCGAGTAAAGAATAATCTTTTCCGCAATAATTTTGTTGTTCAGTTGCTCTTGTTCTAGGATGTGATCATGTTACTTTCATCTGAGGACTGACCATAATGTGTGCATCGATCGTTTATAAAGATGAACTCATTATACCGATTTAGACTTATTATCTTCTTTCTTAAGTCGTGTACTTATTGTTGCCTCATGTCAATTGCTGTATGCCAGAGTACTTACTTTCTTAAGTAGTTGTTTTTGTGTCATACCTTTTTGGTCTTAGCTTATTATTTTGCTATGGCAGCACATTATCTAAATGGATACCTGCTAGAGCGTACCTTTGGATGGAATAAAGGAGTGTCGGAGTGGCAGCCATTTTCTTCAAGTATAAAGCTTATGGCGAGAGTCAACTTTCAGGTCAAGATGTACCATTGAACGAATGAGTTTGATTGTATAATAGATTTTTTGGAAATCGACTTTTGATAAGTCAGTTAATTTTATAAAGATATTTGTGTTAATTGAATTATCTAGTATTTGTGTTCCTGTAGGCAATAAATAGCGTAATATATTTTTTTAATAAAAAATAATAATAATAGCCATCAGATTTTTGTAAAGGCCCGATGTCTATGTTTTTAAAATAGACATCATATTTTTTATATATCTGATGTCTATGATAAAGAATGGACATCGGTCTTTTCAAAAATCTGATGCCTAATAGACATATACATCAGATTTTCAAAACTCTGATGTCTATTAAATTAATAGACATCAGACTTAAGTCTAATGTCTATTTGTCTTATAATGGACATCACTCAACTTAACATCGGGTGTGAATCTGATGTCTATTGCTTAAAAAGTCCAATGTCTATTCACTATTTTGTAGTAGTGGAGCTTAATCTAAATTAAGGAAGCTTAATAATCTCCTCTAAATACAAGAGGGGTATATATATTAGTACAAGGATTAGGTTAATTAAGGGCTTAAATGACGATTAAGCCCCTTGAAAGAGGATTAAAGCCTTGCAAGTCCTAGGAGGAACCCTACGTCTTGCCTTTATTTGGGTGTTTAAGCTGCAGGGAGAGACGCTCGCTCTGGACGCCCGGATTGAGCACCGAGATGCCCGACTTGAGCTCGAGCCGCCCGGATTGTGAATCAGCACGGTTTCCTCTTCTTCGACTGCCTCAAGATCCGTGGGGATTGTTTGAGGGGTCGTGGGGTTCTTCATCATTGCCCCTTTTCCTTGCTTTATTGACTTAGGCCTTTGGTATTAGCTTCCTCTTCGGTGCTTGATCGTTATATGTTATCAATTTAGCTCTATGTCACTCCATCTAGTCAAGTTAGTGCTCTTCTCCTACAAAGGACACCAAACCTCATGGAATATACAATGAAGGAGGCTAAAGACAAGAAATAACCCTAATACATACTAAAAAGCATAGGAACTAGGCTAGCTAGGGGACTAAATGTGCGTAAATAGGTGTAATACCCGTCCCTTTAGGGACTCGTTGACCAACCTTGACCGACCTTTGGGGCAGGTGATAACCTTTAGGAATGCGTGCAAGATGTGCCTTGTGTCTTGTTTAACCTTAGGAGTGTGTGGTACTCGATAGAGTAGAGGCTACTCGATCGAGTAGCTTGGGTACTCGATCGAGTAGGGGCCACTCGATCGAGTAAGTAGGTTACTCGATCGAGTAGCGTCTTTTCAGCGAGGGTTTATAATCGTGTTTTAATAAATCGCAAATCATTTCCGCCTCTTTCCTTCAGACCTAGATGCCGCTTTTCTCCTTTCCCTTCACCATAACTTCTTCCATGGGAGCTTTCGAGGATGTTAGTGCCTTGGGGATGCGTTGCTTGAGTCGCGTAGCGGTCTTAACGCCGATCTAGGATGCGTAGGTATGTCATCGTCATCATCTTTGTCTTTGTTGTTCCTTGTAGGGTTGTATTGGTAGTAATAGGCTTGTATACTGTTTGTATAGGGATTTCTTGCGTGGTCGATGTCGTATGGTTGATCGAGGAATCGCTGCTTTTGGTTAAAGGTAGGTTCGCTTACTTAGTTTCTGTTGGTGGTCTAGTGTGTCGGTTGTTGTATTGTTGTTGTGACCGTGTGGCTGAGTATACGTGGTAATCAGTTGGTGTATGCTGTTTTGTTGGTGGTTGTTATATTGCAGCTGCTTGTGATTGATTGTCTTCGGTTCTCGAGGTGCGTCCTCGGCTGAGTGGAGTCACTTGCGGGAGTGCCTTCACGCCCTAGTTTCGCCCTCCGTGGAACCCGCCACAGGAGGGGATGTGCACATTAATGGGACAGGGTTTATCGCTCGATATGATGAGCGGGGATTTGGTGGATACGGCTGCGGTCCCCCACTGGCAGGACTGGTCCAGTGGACAGTCGGTGACGGTGATTGTTTGGAGAAGATGTGGCTTGTGTGTATGTTTTTGTTCTGTCTTGTTGTGTCTGTGGTTAGTGTGTTTCTTCAGTTACTGACCTTGTGTGGTTTGTCTTTTGTTTGTTTTGTTGTGTCTGCCGTGATCCTTTATGGTGAGCAGTCAGTCTTAGCAGGTGTTGTCTTGGATGGTAGCTGTAGTTCTGGTAGGGATGAGTCTTCACGAGTAATGTCGGAAGTAGTTATATAGATTTGACGAGTTGTACCTTTGTTTTAGTAGTTTGGCTGTATCACTTGTAAAATTAACTTTAAATGTTCTTTTATCGACTTTTGATGATTACTTACCTCGGGCAACCGAGATGGTGGTACCCTTATAAGCTAGGGAAGGTCTTGTTAAGGCTCCTTGGTATATGGGGGTGTCACAAATTGGTATCAGCTTTGTTTTGACCATGGACCTTTTTGCCTCTCACCTTGGCTTGGCTAAGCCTCCTAAGGGATCCCTTCGTGACATACCGTCTAAGTGTGGAGTTTGCCGCCTTATGCCTTGTATCACCGGGAAATCAGCTCCCACCGCTAGCAACATGTTGATAAATGATGTGCAATATGTCACCTTGAGGATCTTTCTCCGTGTCGTGTCTTCTTTTTGAGAGGTCTGATATGAGTAAGTTAAACTCCCACGAGTTGTTGCTTCTGATGGCTTACCTTAACCCTGAGCGGACTGAAAAAGTGACCTTCAATGCTCCCGCTATAGTATGTGCCAATCTTGCTTTGATGACCTCCTCTAGCACTAGGTTTTTGAGTTGTGGTGCTTTCGCCACCCGTTTAGCTGAAAAGTTAACTTCTTTTGAGGCTTCCTCGGAGTACACCCCTCTAGCCACCCCGGTACCTACCATGGACAGAGATTACTTCATCGACCTGAAGTGGTTGAGAACCTTGGAGGATGGTAGTTTAGCATGGAGGGTGTGGGGAATAAGTTGGATGAAGATACCAGCTCCTGAGCATCTCCCACCGACAAAGCCTTTACCTGTGGCAGTGGTACCTGTCGATTCTAATGAGGAGGAGACTGAGGCGCGTCCTGTGAGGCAGACGTACTTCATCGACCCGTAGATTCTCCGAGTCATGCCTGAGTCGAGGAAGGGGGTGAATGTGAGAGCTGAGGAGGATCGCCCTAGGATAGGGAGAGGGCCACGCCGAGTGCGGGAGAGGATGGCTGAGACACAGCCACAGCCGGCAGCACCACCACAGCACCCATTTCCTTGTTACCCTTACCTTGATACCACGGAGACACGTGAGAGCTATCTGGCAGAGAGAGTGTCCTCTACCTTGACGCTCCGAAACATGCATGAGATGGCGTATGCTCAGGGCATTGGGACCTTGGGACCTCGGGACCGCATCCGGTTTGGTGGAGGGGAGTTGGGGATTACAGCGGGGTTTTCCACTCTTACGGGGTGGACGCGTCTACATGAGGAGCACCTCAGTCATACCCCTACGGCGGCTTGACCCCTTGGTACGTGAGACCAGATGCTAGAGCCGGTGGTGATGTTGGTTTGGGCGCATCAGGAGCAGGCACCTCGGGTGGTGGTGGAGATGAGGATTTTGTCATGGATAAGCAGCAGCAGCAGCATGAGTGATACTATGTTTCTTTTATCATGTTAGTAGTTGTATTGGATGTTAGTTTATTTTGGTTGGTACGTTCTCGTTTCGTACTTGTCGTATTTGGTTTGTATTGGTGGCCATAAGGCCGTACTTGATTTTTTCTAGACTTGTTTGCAGGATTTGTGGTTGGGTTACCATCCCGACTAGTGATTATGCGATTATATATATGGTGTTAGGGAAGTTTGAGTAGCTTGTGACCTAAAACCACTCGATCGAATGCCCCTCACTCGATCGCGTAGCTGCAGATATG
The DNA here is from genome assembly GCF_048544455.1 of Silene latifolia. Classification (NCBI taxonomy): domain Eukaryota; kingdom Viridiplantae; phylum Streptophyta; class Magnoliopsida; order Caryophyllales; family Caryophyllaceae; genus Silene; species Silene latifolia. Next base: position 357,005,814 of record NC_133538.1, read on the forward strand.
ACGACTTAGAGGCATTCTAAATTCGGGCTACTCGATCGAGTAGCTGAGATACTCGATCGAGTAGGGCCAGCTCGATCGAGTGCCTAACCCACTCGATCGAGTAGCACTGTTACAGGAACTTTGCGAAAAATGAATTGTTTGAATGATTTTATTTTTGCATATTTTGATGTTTATCATAGTTATGGAAGATTAGTAACATGTTTGGGTCGTCCTATTGGTTATGCTTGGGTCCGTGCTTGACTTATAGATGACATTTGGTGGAAATAGATGTGACACAAAGGTTTCTTTTATTGCATTCATTTTACATCCTCAACGTTTCCAAGCAATCTTAACTTATTTATTATCGAAAAGACTCGTTACTTATTTCCTGAAATTTCCATACTTACATTATACACAAATTGTTACATGCATGTCTTTCATGATTGATGATAATCATTCTCATAAGTAGTCGGTGTATATAAGTTAATGCTAATTGAAATTAGTGAGTAATGTCGATAAGTTGCGACATGTGTCGGGTTAGGTGGCTGAGGTCGTTTGATGGTGAACTTCGGGGACGAAGTTCCTTTTTAGAGAGGAAGAGTAATGTCGCAAAAGGAAAAAGCCGAAACTATAACAATTGTTGTCATATGTTTGTAATGTTTTATAACGCCCTTATTATATTTCATGTACGAGTTTATAATTATTCCTAATAATTTTGTAGAATAATTTACTATATTCCTAATGCGTTTTATAGTATATGTGTTTCATAATATTTAGGGAAGAAATTTGTTGCGTTAAGTGAAAATTTGTTGAGATTCTAATGTTTGGGAAAATTAGTTGAGCTTATAATGTTTGTGGAAGAAATTTGTTGTGTTATAGTAAGAAGATGGTCCTAATGAGACGACGATGTTTTGAACAGTAGCGAGGTTGTCATTAATAGTTACGTTGTGTGTTTATGAATCATACATTGTTGAGTCTGTGATAGGGTTGTTGGCTAAACGTAGCGTGTTTGGTAATTCGAATAGTGGTTTTTGAAGGTTTGAACATGTGGTGTGTGTTAGATAGTTGATGACGATGGTGTAGTGGGATGATGTTTTTAGAGAGTTGTGACCCTATGTCAGGTAAACGGTGATGTCGACCTTGATGTCATGTCTTGTGGTTCGGGAGAGGGTGAGTCGAACTTCGGGGACGAAGTTCTTTTTAAGGGGGGAAGACTGTAATACCCGTCCTTTTAGGGACTCCTTGACCAACCTTGACCGACCTTTGGGGCAGGTGATAACCTTTAGAAATGCGTGCAAGAGGTGCTTTGTGTCTTCTTTAACCTTAGGAGTGTGTGGTACTCGATAGAGTAGAGGCTACTCGATCGAGTAGGGGCCACTCGATCGAGTAAGTTGGTTACTCGATCGAGTAGCGTCTTTTTAGCGAGGGTTTATAATCGTGTTTTGATAAATCGCAAATCATTTCCGCCTCTTTCCTTCAGACCTAGATGCCGCTTTTCTCCTTTCCCTTCACCATAACTTCTTCCATGGGAGCTTTCGAAGATGTTAGTGCCTTGGGGATGCGTTACTTGAGTCGCGTAGCGGTCTTAACGCCGATCTAGGATGCGTAGGTATGTCATCGTCATCATCTTTGTCTTTGTTGTTCCTTGTAGGGTTGTATTGGTAGTAATAGGCTTGTATACTGTTTGTATAGGGATTTCTTGCGTGGTCGATGTCGTATGGTTGATCGAGGAATCGCTGATTTTGGTTAAAGGTAGGTTCGCCTACTCAGTTTCTTTTGGTGGTATAGTGTGTCGGTTGTTGCATTGTTGTTGTGACCGTGTGGCTGAGTATACGTGGTAATCGGTTGGTGTATGCTATTTTGTTAGTGGTTGTTATATTGCAGCTGCTTGTGATTGATTGTCTTTGTTTCTCGAGGCGCGTCCTCGGCTGAGTAGAGTCACTTGCGGGAGTGACTTCACGCCCTAGTTTCGCCCTCCGTGGAACCCGCCAAGGGAGGGGATGTGCACATTAATGGGACAGGGTTTATCGCTCGGTATGATGAGAGGGGATTTGGTGGGTACGGCTGTGGTCCCCCACTGGCAGGGCTGATCCAGTGGACAGTCGGTGACGGTGATTGATTGGAGAAGATGTGGCTTGTGTGTATGTTTTTGTTCTGTCTTGTTGTGCCTGTGGTTAGTGTGTTTCTTCAGTTACTGACCTTGTGTGGTTTGTCTTTTGTTTGTTTTGTTGTGTCTGCCGTGATCCCTTATGGTGAGCAGTCAGTCTTAGCAGTGTTGTCTTGGATGGTAGGCCGGAGTTCGGCGGGGATGAGTCTTCACGAGTAATGTCAGAAGTAGTTATATAGCTTTGACGAGTTGTACCTTTGTTTTAGTAGTTTGGCTGTATCACTTGTAAAATTAACTTTAAATGTTCTTTTATCGACTTTTGATGATTACTTACCTCGAGCAATCGAGATGGTGGTGCCCTTATATGCTAGGGAAGGTCTTGTTAAGGCTCCTTGGTATATGGGGGTGTCACAATAGGAGTCACATTAAAAATCCCCAAACCGAACCTTTGCCCGTCCCGAGTAAAGAGGTGACTAGAACTAGACCTTTATTTAAACTATCCTAATAATATAGCCGATGTTAAACAATTAGCGGGTATCACTCCGCCCCTTCAACTCACAACAAGATATCCATGAGGTAAGATGCCTTCTTGCAAGGCAAGGTGGGGCTTGCCAAAATGGCAATACATCCAAGCATTAAGCACTCAAAACAAGTAATGGATGCATCTAAAAAAGAATAGCCACTTTCCTCATCTAAGTGGCAGAAATCACCTACAAGGAAAGCAATTCAAGGGCACACACTGTTGAAGTATGTGTCCTCAACAATAATGCGATCACATGTTTAAATCTCAAATTAAGAATACGTAAGGGATTATTCATTTATATAGTCAATTGATCAATATTAATCAGTAATGATTAGCTAACTAGAGTTTGACATTATTGTCGTTTGACCGTGGTGATCAGTTGATCCCTTAAGGTCACACCTAAAGGATGAGACCCAAATAAACAATTAATTAATTGTTGTAATACTACGGATTTTATAGGCTGGTACTCGGCCGAGTATGGCCTACTCGGTCGAGTAGTGTGTGTTCTGTAGTCTGTTTGGCTACTGCCGAGGAACACTCGGCTGAGAATACTGAATACTCGACCGAGTAGAGGATACTCAGCCGAGTATACTATATACTCGACCGAGTATCCGGTCTGGCGAGTAATATTTCAGCAGTTTGATTCGGGAGTAATTAGGGCGTTATATAATTTCATTAATCAGTTTCCTAAACACTATTTATAAAACCTATTCATCGTACGACGCTCTAATCACTCCCAATCTCTCCTCTATATGTGTGTGGATAATCGTAGCAATCGCATTCAATCCCTTATTCCTCCGTCGGTAAGTCATTATCCCCTTGATTGTTGGTGATTATTTTCTAGGGTTGTCTTTGATCATGTATTGGAGGAAATGGGGTTTTGCAATTAGTAATTGTGTTATGTGATTATTGTTTAGGCGAAGACTTCGTGGAGGAGCCGTTCTAGTTGCTTGATTCTCTTCACTGCTGTTATTGCTAAGGTAGGGTTTCCCTACTCGGTTACTGTTAATTGATTTAAGATGTGATTGTATTGTGTATGCCCGTTTCTGCTGATCATCGGAGTGTAGGTGTTGTGGTGGTGGTTGTGATGTTGTTGTGTTGGTTATAGTGGTGTCACTTGCGGGAGTGGCTTCACGCCCTATTTCGCCCTCCGTGGATCCCGTCACGGGAGGGGATGTGCACATTAAGAGACAGGCTTATCGCTCGTTGATGAGCGGGATTTTGGTGGGGATTGGCTGCGGTCTCCCACTGGCGGCGTAGACTACCTATTGCGATGGGTAGTCTGGCAGGGCTACACACTTCGGTGTGTAGTCGGTTACTGTGTGAGATCGGGAGATTGGGGATGGAGGATGATCAGCTGGTTACTTTTGCCTTGTCTTATTTTAATTGAGCAGTACTGACCCCGTTGTTGTTTTGTAAAATCTGCGGTGATCCATTCGGGGATGGTGAGCAGGCTGTGACAGGTAATGCATTTGGTGAACTTGGGGCGGTCATAGGAAAGTCGTCACGCCAGATTTAGCATCACCATCATGAGTCTTAGCATTTGTTTTATATTTGATAGCATTTGGATTTAAATTTTTGGATTTTGGAACATTGTAACTTTTAATACCTTACGGTATCTTAATAAATGTGTTTGGGACTGTTGCTTTTGATATGTACTAACCTCGGGCAACCGAGATGGCAACAGCCTTTCATGCTGGGGTAGTCCTGGTAAGGTACCTTGGTATGAGGGGGTGTTACAAAGTGGTATCAGAGCCGACGATTCCGGCACCTAAAACAAATGAACCCAATGAACTTAGTGTAACGCCTCGAAAAAAAATGAAGGGAGTAACAAACTAGCATAACTTTATGTTATTATTAAAACTTCAACGGAAACTTATAACGGTGAAAATTACAATAGCGTTACTGTTGTATCTCCCCTGTGGGAAATACTAGGCTAAATTACAAAAGAAAACTTGTTACTCGCCTAACCATTATTATTCTTTACTTGAAACATTATTATTCGTATACAAATCTTCATATCGGACATCCTTTAATTTTCCTTACTCACGCCCTTCCCCATTTCTTACACCTGAAAAAAATATGAACAGTACGGGGTCAGCCAATCACTGGCTGAATATGGCTCCAGTAACCTCCACCCGCCCCTAATGACATTCTCATATATCTTACCTAATATAAACAGTTTAATTCCTATCATACTTACAATAACAATGATATACTATTACTGATGAGAGACACATTACGAAGTCAAGACTCCCTTAGGCTAAGGCCTCCTCCATGTACACGGGATAATGTAACCATTTTTGAAATTCCCTGGTCTTTACCAAGTATTATTGGAACCATTGTTCCTTTGGGCTATGCCCAATAATCGTATTCAAATGAACAAATGTACATTATAATAGTACCAATATAACAAAAACCCATGGGACAATTTCTATAACATGTGAGTCGTATAATGACATTAAAACGAGAACATAACTACTACCATTATAATATGTTAACTTATATTATTCTTAGAAATATAACGGTATGACGATAATTAAATAATTACTACGACGAAGGGTCCCGAAACCATACCTTATTATCGAAATAGTGACACGTGCTCAAGATCTCCTCCTTCCTTGTTATTATTTCCCTACTTTCTAACGTCCCTCTTTTTTTTATATGTAAATTTGTGTAAATGATACATGAGCTAATCTTCTCCTTTTTATACATGATCATTGTCGGTTAAAAAAAAATAGCTTTGATGACTAGTTATACTAGACTCCTACATAGGTTTTAAAGGTGTTAAAATTTGGTGCACTTTATCCATGTTGGTAATTTCTTCAATGGCCATGTACCTTCTACATGCATTTTTTATCAGCATGTAATTCATGCATGTAGGTCAACTATTCTAGAAAGTGAAATAAAGCTACTACTAATGACGTCTAATACTAGTTGCCAATATATTACATGCATACCTCCCTATTATTTACATATACTAGAGCTATTTCTTTGATTATATATACTTATTACTTATAAGTTACTATTAATATTGTAAGGTAGATTAAATCAAAATGGAAGTAACTAAATAAAGCTATATAGCATATATGGGTCTTTTTAACAATTGATCACATTTTATTTATACCTCGTATTATATAAATTGATTTTATTCGGAATATTACATTCTACTCTCCTTATAATAAGTTTCGTCCCGAAAGTTGACATACCTTACTTATTGGAAGAGATGGGGGTATTTGTCTTTCATTTCTATCATTGTTTCCCAAGTCGCTTCTGTACCATCATGATTAGACAAAAGGACTTTTACCAACGGAATAGTTTTGTTACGAATAACTTTTTCTTTGTGATCCAAGATTTGAATGGGTAGCTCCTCGTAACTAAGATCTTCCCTAACTTGTAGGAGTGGCATTTTGACAATATGACTTGGATCAGAGATATATTTTCTCAAAAGTGAAACATGAAAGACATCATGAATCCTTGACAGTTCCATCGGTAGGAGTAGTCGATATGCCACCTCTCATACTCGTTCAATTATTTTAAATGGTCCTACACACATTGGACTTAGTTTTCTCTTTTTTTCAAATCGGATCACTCCTTTTGTAAGTGACACTTTCAAAAATACAGAATCACCTTCTTGAAATTTTATAGGTCGTCTTTTTAAGTCCGAGTAACTCTTCTGTCGACTTTGTGCCGTTCTCGTTTTCTCTTATATGAATCTTACTTTATCGGTGGTTTCTTGAATTAGATCAGGTCCAATGACTCTGGATTCGTCAATATTACTCCAACACAAAGGTGTTCTACACTTTCTTCAATACAGAGCCTCATACGGAGCCATACCAATACTCGCATGATGACTATTGTTATAAGAGAATTCTATTAAAGGTAAGTGTTGCTCCCATGATCCATGGAAATCCAGAATACATGCCCTTAATAGATCCTCTAATGTTTGAAAAGTTCTCTCGGTTTGACCATCAGTCCGCGGGTGAAAAGCAGTACTATATTTAAGTTGAGATCCTAGGGTTGTTTGTAAACTTTTCCAAAACCTAGATAATAAATTTGTATCTCTGTCTGATATGATTGTCCTTGGAACCCCATGTAGTCTAACTATTTCTTTGTTAATTGCTCGAAATTCCATGAAGTCTTAGTGGCCAGAATGTGAGCACACTTAGTTAATCTGTCCACTATTACCCATATTTCATTCATCCCTTGTGATGTCACGGGTAGTACGGTCACGAAATCTATAGCAATTGACTCCCATTTCCAAGTGGGAATATCCAAGGGTTGTAAGAGTCCTCCCAGCCTTTGATGTTCTATTTTTATTTTTTGACAAGTCAAACACTTGGCCACAAATTCTGCTACCTCCTGTTTCATATTACTCCACAAAAATGTATGTCGAAGATCTTTGTACATTTTATTACCCCTGGATGTATTGAATATCGGGAGTTATGAGCCTCATCTAATATTCTTTTTTTTTTTTAGAGTCCCCGAGTTAGGCACACATAAAAGTTCTTGAAACCATAGTGATCCATCCTCTTGGATGATGAAACCATGTGCTTTTCCTTTTTGGATATCCTTACGAATCTTATCAAGTTGGGGATCCGTTTCTTGAGCTTCTTTTATTTCCTCGCACAAGGTTGGTCGTATTTCTAGTACTGCCATATGTCCGGTTAGATTGCCCTTAACCATTTCTATATCCAACCTTTCTATGTCTCTTTGAATAGTGGGCTCCTCGACATTAAGTATATCTAGAGTTGTGGGCGGTTTTCGACTAAGTGCATCAGCTACCACATTAGCTTTGCCAGGGTGATATTGGATATCTAAGTCATAGTCTTTGAGAAATTCAAGCCATCTTCTTTGCCTCATATTAATCTCTTTTTGGGTAAAAATGTATTTCAAACTCTGATGATCAGTATACATGAGACAAGAGACTCCATAAAGGTAATGCCTTCAAATTTTCAAGGCAAAGACTACAGCAGCAAGTTCCAAATCATGTGTGGGGTAATTTTGCTCATGTGGTCTTAATTGTCTGGAAGCATATGCAATTACTTTCCCATTTTGCATTAATACACATCCTAATCGTTGTTTTGAGGCATCACTAAATATTTCAAACCCGTCGGTGCCAATGGGAAGGTTAAGTATAGGTGCAGAGGTAAGTCGACCCTTAAGTTCAGAAAATGCTTTCTCACACTTATCACTCCATTAAAATTTGGTATTCTTCTTTATAAGGTTGGTGAGGGGCTGAGCAATCTTTGAAAAATCTGCCACAAATCGACGGTAATAACCAGCTAATTCTAAGAAACTGCGGATTTCCGTCACATTTTTGGGTCTGGGCCAATTTGTAATTGCTTCTACCTTTTGTGGATCCACTTGTACTCCCTCTTTTGATATAATATGTCTTAAGAAAACTACCTTGTCCAACCAAAAATCGCATTTCTTCAACTTAGCATAGAGTTTATTTCCTCTCAATGTTTCTAAAACTATTCTCAAGTGCTCTTTATGCTCCTCTTGGTTTTTAGAATAAACCAATATATCATCAATAAAAACAACCAAAAATTTATCCAAGTATGGTCTAAACACTCTATTCATTAAATTCATGAAAACTGCTGGGGCATTGGTAAGACCAAAAGGCATAACAAGAAATTCGTAATGTCCATATCGGGTTCTAAAAGCTGTTTTTGAAACATCTTCTGGTTTTATTCTCAATTGATGGTAGCCTGAACGAAGGTCAATTTGTGAGAATATAGTTGAACCTTGCAACTGGTCGAACAGGTCATCTACTCTAGGAAAGGATATTTGTTCTTTATGGTTATTTTATTAAGCTCACGGTAGTCTATGCGCAATCGTAAACTTCCATCCTTCTTTTTAACAAAAAGTACAGGTGCACCCCATGGAGATGTACTGGGTTTTATGTACCATTCTTCTAATAATTCATCGAGTTGGCGTTTGAGTTCCTTTAACTCTGCAGGTGCCATCCTATAAGGTACCTTAGAGATAGGACTAACACCCGGAACTAGTTCAATAGTAAAATCCACTTCTCTATGTGGGGGCATCCCTGGTATTTCATCTGGAAAGACATCTTTAAATTCTCTAACTATGGGTATGTTTGCTATGCAGGGTTCATGCCTTTGAATATAATGAATCTCACATAGAAATCCTTCACACCCTTGACGTAATAACTTTAAGGTCTTCATTAGGGAAATGATCCTCTTGGTTTTGTTTGTTTTGGTACCATGGAAAATTACTTTATCCCCATTTGGACTCATAATAGTTACCACTCGTTCTTGGCAGTCTACTATAACATGGTTTTCTATAAGCCAATCCATCCCTAAGATAATATCAAAATCAAGTACGTCAAGTTGAACGAGGTTAGCCACGAAAGGATTCTCTTCTATGGTCAGGATATAGTCCTTATATACAACTGAGCACATGATGGTGTTTCCATTAGGTAAGCCTATCGCGTGTTCTATATTTTGAATGCTAGGGACAAGTTTAAGTCTTTTACTCAAGGAAAGAGATATAAATGATTGGGATGCTCCCGTATCAAATAACACATTAACAGAAATAGAGTTGAGAAAAATGTTACCCGTAACTATGTTGTCTGAAGGTTTCACCTCCTGAGAGCTCATTACATACACTCGTCCTGGTATGGGACTTGGCTTTTGAACCATTTTTCCTTGTGACTTAGGAGTAACTCTTAAAACATTATAGTTAGAGTTGGTGGCTACTCCAGTTGTCATTTTATTTCTCAAAGTTGGACAATTGATTCTTTTGTGTCCAGGGTTTCCACATTCAAAGCATCGTAGGTTTGGGTATCTACATTGGTTTGTGGCATGATTGGTAAATCCACATTTTGCACAACGGGGAGACTGGTACCCTCCTTGGAACTGCCCAACTTAGAACTTTCGTCCCGCAAAGTTAGGTTGTTTATGAAAATCCCTACCTAGTGTCTCACCTCCCTCAAACTTTCTCTTTAGCTTGGTTTTATCACCCCTTTCATTGAATATTCTCTCTGCATTTGTGGCCTTATCATACATCTCTTGGTAATTTAAATAGGTATGGGTAGATAGCCTATCACGAAGATTCCAATTGAGTTCTCTTTCAAAACGGTTCATTCTTAATTCCTCAGTTGCCACCATATGAGGCGCGAATCGGGACAATTCCATAAATTTGGTGGCATAATCCATAACCGATTTTGAATCTTGGACTAACTCATTAAATTCTTCTTCCTTCTGTCGTCGAAGTGATTGAGGATAAAATTTGGACCTCATAAGTTCTTTAAATTGAGTCCCTCCAAATCCTTCCTCATTTCGTCTTTTATTTACTGTATCCCACCAAATGTCAGCTTGACCTATGAGGTGGTAAACCACAAATCCCACTTTCCATTTTTCAGGACAATTTATTGCTTCAAATAGTTTATCCATACTCCTGAACCAATCTTCAAACTCTACTGGATCAGGCTTACCATCATAAGTCTTTGGATTATAACCTGCCATTTTCTTAAAATATTTCATACTCTCTTCTTCCTCACTTAGTTGGTTGCCTCTTATTGCTTCCGCTATAATTGTTACAAGACCCCTCGTATCATTTGTCATTGGTTGGGTTATGTCGGAACTATCTGTGTTAGTCATCCTATAGCATGGATGAAAAAATAAATTAGTTACAAAACATATGAGAAACTTTTACTTAAAGAAAATTGATTGTATCATACATAAATTGTTACTGATATCATATATTAACTGCATCATACATAACGTCATGAAACATTAACGTTATTATACATATACACTACCATACAATACCTGAAAACATATGGTGACTAACTAGTATAATCCGAGGTGACTACCCTTTTATTCGTCTACCTTCCTTATGCTATACCACACATAAGCCACGCTTGTTTTTTTTATATATACAAGGCAAAATTTTGTTAGACACCAGACTACTTCATATTAGTTTATGCTACATGGATCACCACCTCCTTACTAGTCATCTTCATCAGAGGAGCTAGCTGGCTCATATTCCGAGACAGAAATTTCACTTGAGATTTCACTTTCACTTTCTTCAACCTCATCCCTATAGTCTACTTGGTCCCCATATTCCACCCCCTCATTGTTGACGGATTCTCCATCAGATAGATAAACCACATTTTCCATTTCATGATTGAGTAGCTCCACGGCTAGATCCTCAAAAGATGGATACCAGATGCAATTAAGCACCCCTCCTATATAAAGATATTTCTCATGATTTGGGATCCCATTAACAATCAAATCAGAATACCTTGCCTTGAACCCAGCCCATGGTGCAGTATTTGGCAATGTCTTAACAAGGCAGTGAGCTTCAAATGGGATAGATAAAACAAACTGGGGAAACATGTGGTTATAACTGTCCAGGGTAGTTTTCAGTCGATGGATATGGTCAGACATTCGATCATTTTCTTTCATAACTATCTCCCGAGGATCTGGGAAGGGTGCTGCCATGCTAAATATTATCACAAATAAAAAAATATTATTAACCAATTATATCACTTAAAAACTATATATAAAAAAATTATTTATAGAGAGAAAAAAAAATTAATAACCAAATCCTACTACTATCTACCCCTCTCTCGATCAATTAATTTTTTTTTTAATTTTTAAAGCCCCTTTCTTTTCCAGTTTTTTTTTTTAGCCTACACTCTGATACCACTTTGTAATGCCCCGAAAAAAATGAAGGGAATAACAAAATAGCATAACTTTATTTTATTATTAAAATTTCAATGGAAACTTATAACAGTGAAAATTACAATAGCGTTACTGTCGTATCTCCCCTGTGGGAAATACTAGGCTAAATTACAAAAGAAAACTTGTTACTCGCCTAACCATTATTATTCTTTACTCGAAACATTATTATTCGTATACAAATCTTCATATAGGACATCCTTCTATTTTCCTTACTCACGCCCTTTCCCATTTCTTACACCTGAAAATAATATGAACAGTACGGGGTCAGCCAACCAACGGCTGAATATGGCTCCAGTAACCTCCACCGGCCCCTAATGACATTCTCATATATCTTACCTGATATAAACAGTTTAATTCCTATCATACTTACAATAACAATGATATACTATTACTAAAGAGAGACACATTACGGAGTCAAGACTCCCTTAGGCTAAGCCCTCCTCCATGTACACGGGATAATGTAACCATTTTTGAAATTCTCTGGTCTTTACCAAGTATTATTGGAACCATTGTTCCCTTGGGCTATGCCCTCCTCCGTGTACACAGGATAAATAATAATGTTATCTCCCTCCAATAATCGTATTCAAATGAACAAATGGCCAAATGTACATTATAATAATACCAATATAACAAAAACTCATGGGACAATTTATATAACATGTGAGTTGTATAATGACATTAAAACGTGAAAATAACTACTACCATTATAATATGTTAACTTATATTATTCTTAGCAATATAACAGTATGACGATAATTAAATAATTACTATGATGAAGGATCCCGAAACCATACCTTATTATCGAAATAGTGACACGTGCTCAAGATCTCCTCCTTACTTGTTATTATTTCCCTACTTTCTAACGTACCCTTTTTTTTATATGTAAATTTGTGTAAATGATACATGAGCTAATCTTCCCCTTTTTATACATGATCATTGTCGGTTAAAAAATAATAACTTTGATGACTTGTTATACTAGACTCCTACACAGGTTTTAAAAGTGTTAAAATTTGGTGCATTTTATCCATGTTGGTAAATTCTTCAATGGCCATGTACCTTCTACATGCATTTTTGATCAGCATGTAATTCATGCATGTAGGTCAACTATTCTAGAAAGTCAAATAAAGCTACTACTAATGACGTCTAGTACTAGTTGCCAACATATTACATGCATACCTCCCTATTATTTACATATACTAGAGCTATTTCTTTGATTATATATACTTATTACTTATAAGTTACTATTAATATCGTAAGGTAGATTAAATCAAAATGGAAATAACTAAATAAAGCTATATAGCATATATGGGTTAAACAATTGATCACATTTTATTTATACCTCGTATTATATAAATGTATTTATTCGGAATATTACACTTAGGGAGTCTAAATAAAATGAACCCGGGGAGAGTTGTTTGGAGCTACCGCAAAAACTCGGGAGACGTCCCAGAGTTGCATTATGGCCCTCACGAACTGAAGGCGGTCACGGGGTAATGTGTCGTGTGTTTGTTTAATATATGTGTGTGGTGTGTTGAATCGAATGCTTGGAATATGTGGTAGGAGGTGTAATGTGTGGAATTTGGGAAGGACATTGAGAATTGGTAGAAAGGCACGATCGAATTGTTATGCGAATTTAATTGAAAACGGTTTTGACATGAAAGTGATTGGCACGTTACGTGTTTACTATGCGGTTTTCAGATTCATGACGTAATGTGTTTTATTTTGGGTAGAAATCACGATAGGATGCATTTTCGTACTATTTGTAGCTCGTTTTGGCATGACTCGGCCGAGCAGGGCAGGTACTCGACCGAGTAGGAGGTACTCGGCCGAGTAACCAGGTACTCGACCAAGTGTTGTTTGGTTGTGAGTAGCAATGGCTACTAGATGTGTTTACTCGACCGAGTACTTAGGTGTACTCGACCGAGTAGGGCATACTCGGCCGATTAAGGGATATACTCGACTGAGTATGTTTCTTTTGAATTTGAACTTGGCTACTGGAGTCGACTACTCGACCAAGTGTCACTGATACTCGACCGAGTAGTCCTTACTCGACCGAGTATTTCTATATGCTCGGCCGAGTGCTTCTTTGGCGGAGGGTCAACTACATTTTGAGCCGTAGGCTTTTGTACTTCCGTTTCTTTACTTCTTATCAGCTTAAAATGCCGCCAAAAAGAACTGTCGCGCAAATTCAAGCTTCTAAGATGACCATAGATGAGATTGCTCGTATGGTCGAGCAACAAGAGGCTCTTCTTCAGGCTCTCAAGAACGTGGGAAAGGGGGCGGAGAAACCTGTGGATGCTACCCAACTTAGCATCATCATCGCCTGCTTTAACCCACCAACCTACGAGAGTGTTGGGGAACCTAAGTTGCTCGAGAACTGGCATCGTGAGATGGAAAGTCTCATGGAAGTGGTCAAGTGTCCGCAAGATATGATAGTTGAGCAGGTAGTGTACTACCTGAGGGGCGAGGCCGTTGTGTGGTGGCAAAATGTCAAAGAGGATGCCAGAGCGTACTACCAGGCTGAGAGTTTAGGGGCTATACCATGGTCGAGTCTAAAGAGTGCTATGAGGGAGCAGTTTGTGCCAGAGCATATCCGTCACAAGTTGAGATCTGAGTTCAATTCCTTCACTATGATCGATGATATGACCCTCATAGAGTACTATCACCGGTTCTTTGAGTTGTCTCGTTATGCTGAGGACATGCAGCTAGGGCAGAGGGGTTTGGCTCTTCGCTTTGAGAGAGGTTTGTCAGCTAAGATCATGAACCGTTTACCAGCTGGAGTCATCACTGATCTCAAGGACCTGTATCTGAGGGCTGGTCAAGCTGAGAGAATGGTTGATCTATCAAAGGAAGCTATAGAGAGGACTGCTGCTGAGAAGAGAAAGGCTGATAGTGGGAACAACAATCAGTCGGATAACAAGAAGGGCAACTTCAACCAAGCCAAGGCTTTTTCTGGTGGGGTTGGTTTCTCTGGAGGATCTCGAGGATGGGGTAGAGGTGGTGGTCGGAGTGTGAGTGACAACTCCAACCTGTCATGCTATAACTGTGGTGGCATAGGCCACAAGAGGAGAGACTGCACGAGTGCCAAGACTTGAGTTGGCTCGGGAACTTTTCAGGGGAACTTCTCACAAGGTCCGAGTCAGAGCTTTGATAGTAATCGGCAGGGTGGATCATGGAGTAACCGTGGTGGAAACAATAACAATGGCGGTTTTAACCGCAATAGTGGAGGATCATATCAGCGCCCGAACAACAGTCTCATCCAGGATTCGGCAACCAAGCCGAACACTTCTAATGCTTCGGTTCAAGGGGGAAACTAGAAAAGCAGTGGGAAGCTCTTCATGATGGAAATCAAGAAGCTCAGAATGATGCACATGTATTTACATGTACCTTTCTTGTTCATAATGTACCGTCTTTTATTTTGTTTGACTCGGGGGCAACACACTCTTTTGTGTCTAGGAGTCATGCTTTGTCTATGGGTTTAGGAGAGTTTGAATTTGTAAAGGACGATGTGTTTATACCTTCCGGGGAGTTAGTGTCATGTGTTAAGTTGTACAAGGGAGTGTCTATGTTGGTTGGAGGGGTAGATTTACCGGTAGACTTGCTAGAGTTTCCTATGGATGGGTTTGAGGTGATTGTCGGGATGGATTGGTTGGGTAAGTATGATGCCAAGATAGATTGTCGGCAAAAGAAAGTGTCTTTAAGGGGTCCCAGGGGTATAAGGGTGTCTTATAAGGGGATTATTGTGAGATCTAAGTGTAAGTTCATAGCGGTAATGACCTTAAAGTCATGCTTGATGTAGAAGTGCCTCTTGATTCTTTATCAAGTGAGAGATCGTCGAATAGAGCCGCAGACAGCTGCTGATATACCTTTGGTGGGAGAGTTTGATGATGTTTTTCCTGAAGAGATACCGGAGTTGCCACCAAAGAGCGATGTTGACTTCAACGTAGAGCTTAAACCGGGAACATGCCCTATATCTAAAGCACCATATCGTATGGCACCTAAAGAACTAGCTGAGTTGAAGAAACAGTTACATGAACTGTTAGACAAGGGGTATATCCGGCCTAGTGTGTCGCCATGGGGAGCTCCAGTTTTGTTTGTGAAGAAGAAAGATGAGAGCATGAGGCTATGTATCGACTACAGGGAGCTTGACCGTGTCACAGTGAAAACAAGTATCCTTTGCCTAGGATTGACGACTTGTTTGATCAGCTGAGTGGAGTAGGAGTGTTCTCTAAGATCGACTTGAGGTCAGGTTATTACCAATTGAGGATAGTGGATGAGGATATTCCAAAGACATCTTTCCGGTCCCGTTATGGCCACTATGAGTATGTGGTAATGCCTTTTTGTTTGACTAATGCACTAGCAGCTTTCATGGATCTGATGAATCGGATTTTCAGTCCGTTTTTGAATAAGTTCGTGGTTGTCTTCATTGATGACATCTTAGTCTACTCTAAGACTAAGGATGAACATGAGGAACACCTAAAGATCGTTTTGCAGACTCTGAGAGAGAACCAGCTTTATGCCAAGTTATCAAAGTGTGAGTTCTGGTTAGAAGAGGTGGCTTTTCTGGGTCATGTCATATCTAAGAAGGGAGTATCCGTGGATCTTAGCAAGATTGAGGTTGTGACCAAGTGGGAATCACCAAAGAGTGTTGCTGAGGTTTAGAGTTTCTTGGGCATTGCTGGCTACTACAGGAGGTTCGTGAAAGACTTTTCCACCATAGCACGGCCTATGACTGCTTTGATGAGGAAGGAGACCATATTTGTTTGGGATGAGAGTTGTGAGACGGCGTTCCAGACCTTAAAGGAGCGTTTGACCACAACTCCTATTCTAGCTTTGCCAGAGGGATATGAGAACTTTGAAGTATATACTAATGCTTCAAAGAATGGTTTGGGTTGTGTGTTGATGCAGGAAGGGAAGGTTATAGCTTATGCTTTGAGGCAGCTGAAGCCATACGAGGGGAACTGCCCTACTCATGATCTAGAATTAGGTGCAGTTGTTTTTGCTCTTAAGATTTGGAGGCACTACCTTTATGGGGCAACCTTTAAGGTGTTTTCAGATCATAAGAGTCTAAAGTAAATCTACACTCAAAAGGAGCTTAATATGGATAGAGATGATGTATGGAGCTGATCGGGGACTACGACATGGAGATCATCTATCACGAGGGTAAGGCTAATGTTGTTGCATATGCTCTGAGTAGGAAGAGCGTTCATTCGCAATGTACATCTATGTCTTTGCTGAAGCTAAGGGATTAGATGTCTAAGATGGGGATCTTTATGATAAGGAAAGGGGATGCCATCGGGGATTTGACGATCGAGGCAGATTTGTATGAGAACATCAAGAGTAAGCAAGAGCTTGCTCCTAAGATCCAAGAGTGGAAGTCTAGAGTGGAGAGTGGCACAGTTTCCAGGTTTTCTATCCACGCAGATGGGAGTGTTCGTTTTGATGGGAGATGGTGTATTCTTGATGATGCCGATTTGAGGAAAGTGATCCTGACAGAGGCTCATTGTACTCCTTATTCGGTTCACCCAGGTGGTGATAAGCTGTATAAAGACCTTAAGAAGACTTTATGGTGACCAAACATGAAAAGGGATGTAGCTGAGTTCGTAGCTAAGTGTTTGACCTGTTAGAGGGTCAAGGGTAAGCAGCGGAGACCACAAGGTAAGATTCAATCTTTAGAGGTACCTGAGTGGAAGTGGGAGTCGATCTCTATGGACTTTGTGGTTGGATTACCTAGGTCACAGCAAGGTAATAACATGATCTGGGTAATTGTTGATCGGTTGACAAAGTCAGCTCATTTTGTTCCTATGAAGGATACTTGGTCCAAGATGCAGCTGGCCTTGGGTTATAGGAGACATGTGGTTCGGTTACATGGTATACCTAAGGATATAGTGTCGGATCGTGATGCAAGGTTTATATCCAAGTTTTGGCAAGAACTGCAGGAATTGATGGGTACTACCTTGAAGATGAGCACCGCTTTTCATCCTGCAACTGATGGTCAGACTGAGAGGACTATCAAGACCTTAGAGGACATATTGAGAGCATGTGCCATGAAGTTTGGGGGAAGCTGGCAGGAGAGGCTTGATCTGATCGAGTTTTCGTACAACAATAGTTATCATACTAGTATCGGGATGACACCTTTTGAGGCTTTGTATGGTCGGAAGTGCCGAAGTCCAGTTTGTTGGGATGGCAGTTCAGAGGCTGTGGTTTTAGGACCACAGCTGGTGCAGGATATGGTTGAGCAAGTTCGGTTAATTCGTCAAAAGATGAAAGCAGCTCAAGATCGTCAGAAGAGTTATGCCGACTTGCACCGCAAAGACATAGAGTTCGCATTAGGTGACAAGGTCCTTTTGAAAGTGTCACCTATGCGAGGAGTGATGAGATTTAGAAACAAAGGCAAGCTGAGCCAGAAGTTTATAGGCCCTTATGAGATTTTGGATCGCATAGGCGAGGTAGCCTACAGATTAGCCTTGCCACCAGCTTTGGATAGAGTCCACAATGTCTTTCATGTTTCACAGCTCTGGAAGTATGTGAGTGACCCGTCACATGTACTTGAGGTTTATAATATCGAGCTTGATGAGTCCTTGTCCTATGCTGAGGTTCCTAAGGAGATCCAAGACCGCAAAGTATGCAAGACAAGGAATGGTGAGACCGTTTTACTCAAGGTACTTTGGTCCAATCATAATGTGGAAGAGGCTACATGGGAACCAGAGGAGGCTATGCGAGAGCGTTTTCCTAACCTTCTTGATCAGGTATGGTTGGTTACGAAGACGTAACCATTGTCTTTTTAGGGGGGTAGGAGATGGTCGCATGTGTGTTTTTGGAGTAGTTTGAGTCGGGTTAGTTGGGTTTTGTGATGTTTTGTGCTAGTATATTGTTGGTATGTTGTGTCGGGAGGTCGTTTTGTTGTGTTTGTTTTGGGTAGAGTGTGAACTTTGGGGACGAAGTTCATTTTAAGGGGGGAGGACTGTAATACTACGAATTTTATAGGCTGGTACTCGACCGAGTATGGCTTACTCGGTCGAGTAGTGTGTGTCGTGTAGTCTGTTTGGCTACTGTCGAGGAACACTCGGCCGAGTATACTGAATACTCGACCGAGTAGAGAT
The DNA here is from genome assembly GCF_048544455.1 of Silene latifolia. Lineage (NCBI taxonomy): Eukaryota > Viridiplantae > Streptophyta > Magnoliopsida > Caryophyllales > Caryophyllaceae > Silene > Silene latifolia. The sequence continues at coordinate 357,024,243 of NC_133538.1, forward strand.
TACTCGGCTGAGTATACTATATACTCGACTGAGTATCCGGTCTGGCGAGTAATATTTCAGCGGTTTGATTCAGGAGTAATTAGGGCATTATATAATTTCATGAATCAGTTTCCTAAACACTATTTACAAAACCTAATCATCGTACGATGCTCTAATCACTCCGAATCTCTCCTCTGTGTGTGGATAATCGTAGCAATCGCATTCAATCCTTTATTCCTCCGTCGGTAAGTCTTTATCCCCTTGATTGTTGGTGATTATTTTCTAGGGTTTTCTTTGATCATGTATTGGGGAAATGGGGTTTTGTAATTAGTAATGATGTTATGTCATTATTGTTTAGGCGAAGACTTCGTAGAGGAGCCGTTCTAGTTGCTTGATTCTCTTCACTGCTGTTGTTGCTAAGGCAGGGTTTCCCTACTCAGTTACTGTTAATTGATTTAAGATGTGATTGTATTGTGTATGCCCATTTCTGCTGATCATCGGAGTGTTGGTGTTGTGGTGGTGGTTGTGATGTTGTTGTGTTGGTTGTGGTGGAGTCACTTGCGGGAGTGGCTTCACGCCCTAGTTCGCCCTCCGTGGAACCCATCACCGGAGGGGATGTGCACATTAAGGGACAGGGTTATCGCTCATTGATGAGCGGGATTTTGGTGGGGACTAGCTTCGGTCCCCCACTGGCGGCGTGGATTACCTGTTGTGATGGGTAGTCTGGCAGGGCTACACACTTCGGTGTGTAGTCGGTTACTGTGTGAGATCGGGAGACTGGGAATGGAGGATGATCAACTGGTTACTTGTGTCTTGTCTTATTTTAATTGAGCAGTACTGACCCCGTTGTTGTTTTGTAAAATTTGCGGTGATCCATTCGGGGATGGTGAGTAGGCTATGACAGGTAATGCATTTGGTGAGCTTGGGGCGGTCATGGGAGAGTCGTCACGCCAGATTTAGTATCACCATCGTGAGTCTTAGCATTTGTTTTGTATTTGATAGCATTTGGATTTACATTTTTGGATTTTGGAACATTGTAACTTTTAATACCTTACTGTATCTTAATAAATGTGTTTGGGACTATTGCTTTTGATATGTACTAACCTCGCGCAACCGAGATGGTAACAACCTTTCATGCTGGGGTAGTCCTGGTAAGGTACCTTGGTATGAGGGGGTGTTACAATTGTATTCGATACGGATTAATTAACCCCTTATTTATATGAGTTGGATTTTGTATCTTATTGTAATGTGATTAAATAAGATTCGATTTAGTGGATTAATATATTAATTTACTAAATTATGTTGAGGTTTTATAAATATCTCGAGGTAGAGGTAATTAGTTATTTGCATTTACAAGAGGTTGTAAATTTAACTAACTAGCTTTTATGGGATTCATTATATGTTGATATAATGGTAAAATATTACTCAATAAGTTGAGTGAATATATATGTTTATTAATTTGTCACATAATTGTTGTATGATCAAATTAATATTTAATTATGTAAGATAATTAAACATAAGACTTATAAGAATTTGTGGGACAAATATTATAAGACAAAAATGGACCAAAATAGAGCATGGCCACCGGTTTTTAGAGTAGATAGGACACTTGTCCTAAGTCTTCTATTTTGCCTAAAAGTCTTATGACACAAGAACCACTTATGATGTTGCCTCTACATAATATGACACTACCAATAAAGCATTTGCATGTGATTTTTGAGAAGACAAAAATGATCTATAAAGAGCACTTTGGCCGGAACTTTCAAGATGTGAGAAGAACATTTGTTGTTCTCAATATTTCTCATTTTATTCTCTCTAAATCCTCATCTCTTCCTTACATGCAAAAACCACTCAAATACTAATATTTGTTATATATTACTAGTATGGTAATATTAGTAATATTAGTAAATATTAAGGGTGCATTACTACATAATATCTAGTTAACATTAGTAGTAATTTTGGGTTAAATATTGGGTGCAATCAAAAGGAGGGCTCCTAATATATAGTTTTAGAGGATCATCCTAATACTTATCATAGCTCAAGAATAAGTGAAGGTAGGAGACCTTACTTGTGCCCATTTCGTGCCACACTACAATGTAAGAACCATTGTTTTCTTATTTTATCTCTATTTTTGTTATGCATGTACTAGATCCACTATGACAAATTTAGTATGTTGATTAAATCACTATTAAAAATGTCTAATAATAGGTATATGAATCTGACAATTGGTATCAGAGCCTAGAATGTTGCATGCATAATCGATTTATAGTTTTTTCGAGTTATTAGTAACTTAATTAAAACTAAAAATTGGTGATTTATTAGATAAATCCACGAAATCTTAATATATGTGGTATATTCTGGTACTAAACTTTATTTAGGTCATTTTTATGATTTATGGTATTTTATTGCTCATCTTAATGATTTTTAGTAATTTTATTACATTTTTATGATTAAAATGGTATTTAAAATGATAAAAATAGTTAAACATAGTCTCTGACCTTGACATTTTTATATGTCATCACATGCATATTTTACTTATTATATGTAAAATTTCGTATAAATTTGGTTTATTTTGCATGATTTATGATTTTTATGAGATAAAAATGAATTAAATGGAGGTAAAATGGTTAAATATAGTTAAACTTCGAAACAAGCCATAAAATTTTAATATGTTATCACATGCACATTTTACTCACTGTGTGTGAAATTTAAGATGAACTTTATTCATTTTGCACGATTTATGAATTTTTAGAGTAAAAATAACATAAATAGTGACTATTTTAGCAAAAATAGCTAAAATAAATTACATGGCTTGAGAAAATTATTTTAGGTTGAATTTATATCCTACTAATCAGATCTAAAGTTGTAAAATATATTAGATTAATTTTTGTATGCTTTAGATGTTTTATTTAATAAAACCGATAAATCGCAACTATATTTTTCTCGAAATAAATTCGAAAATTTTAACCATGATTTTTGACATTATGAGTGTCATGGATATATTCCAGAATGTTCAAAAATTTAAAATTTAAAATTTAAAATTATTGTAATTTAATTTGGATTTATTTCATAAATGTTATGATTTTAGGGTCAAAATGAGCATAAAATCATGTCAAGTTGAATTACCATCAAAAATTGAGTAATGACTAATTTTTGAGTCCTAAGAGTGTTAGGATAATTAACTTGGACTAAAATTAGATTTTAGTATTAATTTATGATTTTAATAAGTTAAAATCGTGCATTTCCATAAAACCGGGTTATATGATCAGTATAAGTTAAATAGGACGACTTGGCACATAATTTGGCATGGTAGACACATATTATAATGCTTCATATTTCATTGTTGAATATCATATTTTATTTATGTAATTTTGAATTATGTAATTTTATCTTAGTATAGCCTTAGTTTTAATCAATATTATCCGTAATGTAAGGGGATATTGATTCGGTTGTAATTTAAAGTGATCTCGTATCACTTTTATTTTTACTAGTTTTTCATATTACAAGTGTATAATAGGAATAGCTATGTATTTTTATTATTATTTGTAATCCCGGAACTCCTTCAAGACGGTGCCATTCGGAAAGGCGTTTCGACAAAGACGGTGTTCTTGGGAGACGTGCTACTTGAAGATTCAAGGGACCAAAGGATTTGGTTTCCGAATTTGTAATAGATTATTTGATTTTTTATTTTAGGATGGACATACTAGGAATTTATTATTTGCTTTGAATTTCTTTTAAAATGTTGCATGCATTGCCAAATCGCCATAACAACACATGCATATCATAACGAGTTTTCGACCGTGTCAATTAAAATTATTGATAATTCGATCTTTTAGCTCACTTAAAGTTGATAGATAATAAATGGACATGACCTCTCACTAATTTTAAAATTGAGATTAGCCTTACCAAATAGTAGGACCCATGACTCCCCGTAACATTTGGGGTAGGTTCGGTTTTCCCGAGGTGCTTTCATTTATCATTGGGTAAGTGGGGTAATAAAACGTCATTACACGCGAAATTTGTTTGGTCTCAACGGGATATTATGACAAGTCTTATGTTCCGGGGCTAGAGATGGGTTTTACGAAAAACATCGACCGAGAGTTCTAAAGTAGAATAAATTACAGAGTTAATTCACCAAATTTGTATGAAGTATGGGATGTATCGGTTTCCCTGTGCCAATATTTGCATAAAGATGGATCTCGGAATTATTTATTATAGTTGGGTAGAGGTCACTATATAAATTCTATACTTGTATTTACATGTATTATAACGATAAATGTTAATTTGTTTCCTTCATCTCCGTTTTTGTAGTTATTTATCCGCAATGGATTCATCTAATACTCTTACACCGATCACCATTAATTCGTGGCTCCAATCATTCAATGAAAAATGCTCCTTGTATGACAATGATACAATTAGAGAACTACTCTTTGGCATTGGTGAGGATGGAAATCTTTGCTACCTTACCACCTCCACACCTCCCACTCCCATATTCATGCCCACCTCTTTGGTAAAAGAATCTTGTGAGGAAAATCTCACAAATTCCATAACATCCTTGTTTGTAGAAGCAAGGAGAAATATCATATTGAGTGGGAGTTCTAGCAAGAATGTCCTTGCAACTGAAAGGATTAATGGTATTATTAAAGGAAAGGCAAAGAAGGGTAAGAAACTCAAACCCGATAATCAATTGGAAATGGATAGTGAGACTACCACAACCAAAACCAAGAAGGGTGCCCAATCCTACGATCAATGTCATTATTGTAATGTCATGGGCCATTGGAAGCGAAATTGCCCCAAGTATTTAGGAGATATCAAAGCTGGACTTGTCACTCCAGTCGGGGTTAAGTAATGTGGAAGCACTTAGCAAGGGTGACGTGGATCTCCGATTAGCAAATGGATCTAGAGTAGCCGCCATTTCAAAGGGAACCTATGTGATTGCCTTAGCTAACTGATTTTAAGTTGCATCTACATAATTGTTATTATGTACCCACTTTGTCTAAAAACATTATTTCTATTTCTATGTTAGACATAGAAGGAATTTTCTTTTGCCATAAAAAACAATCGTTGTATTTTGTTTAAAATGACTTGGACGTGAGCCAAGCCACTTCTATAAATGGTATTTATGTTTTAGACACTTTCAACTCAACTAAGGATATCTATTACATACTATCCAAAAGACTCAAAACAAGTGACCCAAATGAATCGTACATTTGGCATTATCGATTAGGTCTCATAAATGAGAAACGCATTAAAAGGCTAGTGTCGACTGGAATTATCGAACCATTTGATTTCTAATCATATGGATTATGCGAATCTTGTCTCCTTGAAAAATGATCCGTGCCCCCTTTAGTGGTAAAGGGACACGAGCATGTGATTTGTTGGGGACCAATGCATACCGATGTATGTGGTCCAATGAGCATCACCGCAAGGGTAAATTATGACTACTTCGTCACTTTTACCTATGATTTAAGTAGATATGGGTATGTTTACTTAATCAAATACAAAAGTGAAGCATTTGAGAAATTTAAAGAATTTCTAAATGAAGTAGAAAACCAATTGAACAAAAGAATTAAAGCATTACGATCCGATCGTGGTGGCCAATATCTAAGTAATAAATTAGATTCTCACTTATGGATTATGACCTTGTGTCACTACCTATAAGATCAAACTAATATGAGTCGGATTGAGTTGTCAAACTCTCTTTTCGGGATTTGCAATCCAAAACAGACACATTATTTTAAACGAAAGGTCAACCTGGAGATACCTAAAATAGCAAATCTATTTAACAAATGACATAGATCAGATTCGCATATTACATGAATCAAGCTGCCATAATAGAGCTGGTCTTTTTATGAGCTAACACGTCAGTCTAGACGAATTTCTATTACTTCATCATATATGTTTGTAACTCACAAAGCTATCTCTTAAGAAGATAGAAGTATTTCTAAGAGATAGAGTGGGAATAGATCATCACAAACATGTCTTATAGTTAATTTGTTACTTTTTGAAAGTAATGGAACTATAATCTATTGAGAGAAAGTGGGAGTAAAGTACATATGTCTTATTGTTAATAAGTTCCTTTTCGAAAGTAATAGAATTATGACCTATTGAATGATCAATTGTGAGTAGTCACAAATCGAATTTGTTGCATAAAAGCCATATTACAATCCAAAAATTTTATACTCAAGAGTAGATTTACTTGAAGGCGAGAGTCTCTTTAAATTAAGTAGAGCTTTAGACTACCTAAAAACATAGATTGACATGAAGATGTTAATCAAGATAAATCATGTTAGGAATTGCCACATATCATTTTGATGAAAAATGGCAAATGATACTAATAAAAAAAATTAGCTTTTCTAAAATGGGAATTTAGAGAAGAATGTGTACGAAACACAAAACCTTAGATAAAGATCTAAGAATCCTAACATATTATGCAAAGATTACTTAAGCGATCCTAGAATGGTCTTAAGCAGGCATCAAAGGATTTTAATTATCATACTTTCGTTCATGTGATAATTGAGAATGGTTTCATTCACATTGTTGGAGAATCATGCTTATACATGAAGTTAAGTGGGAGCCAGAATTATTTTTCCCATGTCTTATATGTTGATAACATATTACTCATTAAGAATAATGTACCAATGCTCTCCTCTGTGAAAGAGTGATTGGGAGACTAGGAAAAGGTGCAAGTATTCTAGATTTCCGAATCTATGTGTTAAATTTGAGAGAATATTGGCATAGAATCGAGAGCCTTATGATGATAAGTTCTTTCATATCTGTTTAACATCAACAAGGTTGAGTAGGTTATTCATATTGATGAAAGTGGAATTACTATGATAGAGTCATAATCATTCACTGAACCTAATAAGTTGTTGATCACATGAAACCAATTGCTAATGTTTCCGCCATTAGAACGATCATGTATGCCATAATATGCACATTCCGTGATAAATCATATTCTTCGAGAATAATAAGTCAATAACAAGTTAAATAGAATGAAGGTCTTTTCAAAGCCTTAAGGAACATCCCTTAATATTCTTGAGGAGAATTGGGGATTTGTTCTTATGTTTGGATGATATACTAAGTTGTGTGTTGAAGGGTTGCACAAACTCTAGTTTCCAAATCTATAAGGATTTGTCGAAATCCTAGGCTGATTTTATTGACTTAGGAGTAAGAGACTAGAGAAATGTTTTAGTTTCAACCATTGCAAGTTCTATAAACAGAATCTAAGTACATTGTGATAAGATGACCAACATAGGGAATGAGAATAGATCCCTCTACAAAAGACTTTATCACAAGTTATATGATAATAGTGGGAGCATCTTCCAAGTACAAGATCCCAAGTCTAGTAAGAAGACTAGACATCTACTTAGACAAATTCATGTCATTAGAAATAACATTGAATAGGAGGAAATAACATATCATAAAGTTGGAATGAATGGATACATGGTATATCCACTTACCAAGCTTTTATTGCGATTTAACTAGTGTAAAATGTACACTATAGATTATGAGATATGAAGTAGTAATAAAGTACTGACTATTCATATATGATAATCACATTTATCATTTGAGTTTCTTTAGACTCATTCATTACTTTGTTATATCCAAATAGGTTGTTGAGACAATAATGAACCCCATTGAAGTGAACTGGATTAACATAGTATGCGCCCCTGGTTACTTATAGGAGGTGACGTCTTGAAGTGACTAGAGTGTGATGCGATTGATGGCAAGTTCAAGTGCCATAGGGTCATATGGGATGACTAGTCGATCAAATAGACAGACTGTATTGGACACTCTGTCGGGCAGTGACCGCTTATAGAGTTCTGGAAATTCATAAAGCCTGGTATTCTTATGAGTCAATTCTTTTGACTAGAGACTATTCGCCCAAGTTGGCATAAATTTCTGAATGGCTTTTGATTTATACTCTACGACTGTCATAACTGATGTCAAATGAGTATATTTTGGGTCATAATGAACTGTGGCTAAACGAAGGGAATAGTGCGATAGGAATTGTCCACCCCCTTGTCAGGGTTGTTTGAAATCTCAGGGCCACTCGAGGAGTAGTGAACTGAAAATGCGTGGCCACGCTCGGAAAGTATCTACGGTAGATAATTCCGGTCAGACAGTTACTCTCCAGATCGAGGAAACCACTCAAGATATGATCAAATGCAAGTACAACCTGCAAGACACCTTGCATTGAGTGGGAGATTGTAATAGGACAAGATAATTGGTGACCCACACTTGTCTCGGACAAGTGGGAGATTGTTGGAGTATGTGTCCTCAACAATAGTGCGATCATATGTTAAAATCTCAAATTAAGAATACGTAAGGGTTGATTCATTTATATAGTGAACTGATCAACATTAATCAGTAATGATTGGCTAACTAGAGTTTAAAGTTAGTGTCGTTTGACGATGGTGATCAGTTGATCCCTTAAGGTCACACCTAAAGGATGAGACCCAAATAAAGAACTAATTAATTGTATTCGATATGGATTAATTAATCCCATATTTATATGAGATGGATTTTGTATCTTATTGTAATGTGATTAAATAAGATTCGATTTAGCGGATTAATATATTAATTTACTAAATTATGTTGAGGTTTTATAAATATTTCGAGGTAGAGGTAATTAGTTATTTGCATTTACAAGAGGTTGTAAATTTAACTAACTAGCTATTATGGGACCCATTATATGTTGATATAATGGTAAAATATTACTCAATAAGTTGAGTGAATATATATGTTTATTAATTTGTCACATAATTGTTGTATGATCAAATTAATATTTAATTATGTAAGATAATTAAACATAAGAGTTATAAGAATTTGTGGGACAAATATTATAAGACAAAAATGGACCAAAATAGAGCAGGGCCATCAGTTTTCCGAGTAGATAGGACACTTGTCCTAAGTCTTCTATTTTGCCTAAAAATCTTATGACACAAGCACCACTTGTGATGTTGCCTCTACATAATATGACACTACCAAAGAAAGGATCATCAATGGATAAAAGGGTTTCATAGTGTATGAGATTCATGATACTTGTTTGCTTTTGGGTTTATCTTTCCCCCCCCCCCCCCAATTTCTTGTGGCATTTGTCATTGAAGGATATTTCTTGCCATTTTTTATGTTTGCCGTTTTTATACATGGCAATTCTTTTCAATTTTGCATTCTTTTTGAACATTTTCAAAGTACCCCCATTTTGTAGCAAGGGTACTTTTATTGAAGCATAGGAGTCTATTTTTGCTCCTCTTTTCATTGATGCAATTTTTGCAAGCATTTGATTTCGATTTGGTACTTGAACTCAATTTTACATTTTTTGTGCCCATTCCCTTTTTGTTTGGCAAAATGATGATAGAAGTTTAAGAACGGTTGCATGGCTTCAAAGGTCACCTTGGAATAAACGGTAGCCGAGGAGTTATCACACCACAAGGTACTCTTGACTAGGCCTTAGTCCATGGGTCAAAGGATACTAGTATGGCACATCCTAGGGTGTCTTGAGGGTATTCTAGCAAACAAAGTCTCGAGGAGAAATATTATCTACAAAGGCCTTATATACACTTGTCAAGCTTCTCTAATAGGGATTTTCACAAAATTTTATAACCATGCAACTACATGCCATGATGCAACTAACATATATACAACTCTAATGCATATGCTTCTATCAACTAAAATGCCAAATAACCTAGATGCAAACTCTTAGCAACATATTTTTTCATACCGCATCAATCAAAATATAGCCACATTGTCATTAACATATAAAAAGGAGGAAGGAGATTGGGAAGGATCATACCTTTCGGTCTTCTATTTCCTTCATGCCTCGAATGTGGCGTAGTCGACCAAATGTGACAAACAAACAACCAAATATATACAATATATACAATTCTATACTATAAAGGAAAGAACATGTTTTTGGAATTTTTAAATTTTCAACTTTTTACGGAATTTGTTTTTTATAAAATTAAAGAACATATTTTTGAGTTTTTTCGAAATTTTTCAATTTTTATGTATTTTGGAATATAAATTCCCATCCCCCACTTTATTTTGGACATTGTACTCAATGTACATGTAGGAGTAGGATTGATAAAGAAAAACATGTTTTTAGATTTTTGAATTGTTTTGAAATTGAAGTACAAATGCAATGATATGATATGAATGAATGCATGCTCTAAGTAAATGCAATTCTATATGACATATATAACAAATGAATGCAATCTATACTACACTAAATGATCCATGTTATCTAGTAAGCTATGGTCACCTATGATCAAACCTCCCCAAACCGATTTTAAACACTACTGCTAATGTAGGAAGAAAGGGGGTTTAACCATGAGGGTACTATACAAATGCAACTATACATGAGAGATAGGGAGAGAAAGGGTTTCTTACAATCATTGTAGAAGATGAAGATGGTAGATAAGATGCATACATAGCAATGTTATGAGCCAAATGAAAGAAACAGTGATTTTGGGGTCAATCCACTCAAGTTGATTTCGACCCGCTCGGGTTGAAGCTTCGGGACGCGCGTCTTCTCCGGAATTCGCCAGATTTTGAGGCAGTGAAAAAAAATCCTTCTTTCCTTTGCTTTAAACTCGCACGAGTTGAGGTCGGGCCCCACTGATTGATGCACTGCTTGGCCCAAAATTCCTATAATGATATGTAGGATATAGACAAGCCCAAATTCTCCAGTTTCTTCATTTCTTTACATTTCCCATCTTCTTATTTTAATCAATTTCTTTCAAGATGCTGAATCAAAATATGAGACCCCTCCTTTTCATCTCTCATGGGATGAATGCAAGCTTAAAAAGGTATATTACAAATGGTGGTTTGAGATAGGACTCCACCAAACAAAGTCAGATGATAAATTTCATTGTCCATGGAGCTTAATGCTCTTAGTAGGCGACCAAAGACTTGTGAATAGGCTTCAAATAAGCACAAGTAGGACCTTGGACACTTCAAAATAGAATAGAGCCAATCCTCCACAAGGGGCTTCTTATGAAAATTTCTCCTCTTCACTTTGGCCTTTTCATCATAGCCCTTTTGGCTCTCTAAACTAGCAAGCTTATAATTCTTTTCATCGGGAGGCTTCCATTATCTCCCGTCCCCCTTAAAAATGGTGATGGTGATAGCATTCGGATTTATCAATCCTTCAAGAATAGAAGGAGAATTCTCATAGCATTGATGATGGGATAGCTTAGGAATTGATATTGTGGGTGCCAAGTCTCCACAAGTAAGCTCATTCATAGCTTTGTTCTTGAGCTTCTTCATCAAGTACATTTTATATGACAATTTTACCTCTTGGAGAAGGTTTGCCATATCATCTCCAACAATCATAGGTTCCATGGTGAGTGCGAAAAGGTCTTCATAGTTAATAGGAAAGAGACATTCATGTTCTCCGTGGAAGCATACCTCAAACTTCTCATGGATGGGATCCTCAAGTGAGGCTATCTCACAGCTCAATTCCACTTCTTCATTCCATAAGTCCTTGCAAGACACATATTCCGCATAAGCTTCTTCCATAGGCTTGTGATCATCGCTATCTCCATACGAATCATAGATAGGGGCTTCACTCTTCTTCATTAACTCTTCCTCCAACACCTTAATGTCCACATCAAATGACACACCCTCATACTCACAAAGGCTAAGAGTACTTGGCTTACTCAACCTCATATCTTTTTCATCAAATACCACACTTTCATATTCACAAGAGCTCAAAGAGATTGGCTCTTCCCACTTCACATCTTCCACATCAAAGGTCATTACCTCAAATTCACATTCATGGTCAATCCTTAAATAATCATGAGGAGTGGTTGGTTGGGTTGCCTTCATTTGAGAAATTTGAATTTCCAACTCCTTACCTTGGGTAAAAATGCTTTTAAGAACATTGTTTCTATTTTGGATCTCTTCTAGCATTTGTGTGAAGAAATTTTGTTGGTCTTCCATCATTTGGAGAACCATATTTTGAATGTCAAAGTTATGCTCATCTTCTTGTTGTGTGTGGGTGTGAAAGTGGTTATATTGTGGCATTTGGAATTGCTTGTAAAGTGGGTATTGGGTGGATGGTTGTTGTGGGTATTGGGTGTGGTGATTTTGGTAGGAAAAGTTGGGGTAGTAGTTAGGACTTTCATTGTATGAGTTGTAAGGTAGGTTTGTGTTAACTTACCTCTCAAACTCCCCATACCCATAGTCATACTCAAAAGATCTACCACATACTCCATATGTCATGTCTTGAGCCATCATAACTAAGAGAAGGAAACAACTACAACCAAGGAAACTACACAAAAACGGTAAAAACGACCTTGAGGAACAAGTTCCTCAAAGTTAAAGTACAATAAAAATAGACAAACAAACAAGAACTTAATCACAAAACACCGTCCTCGGCATGGCGCCATTTTGATGCTGCGTTGTCGTCACACGCCCAATCAAACACATTTATATTTTCAATAAACAACTAGTTAGTGGTTAAGTCGAGGTCGATCCATAGGACGGTTTGCTTCGGGTTCTAAATCTATCTATCTCAATTTATGCTAGTGTCATAATTGGTTTGGGTTGGAGTTGGTGAGTCTAAACTAATGAAAGCAATAAAGTAAAACAAGCAATAAATTAAAAATGTAAACAATTGACTAAAGGTACTAGGGTGTCATGGGATCATATGGGAATCATGGTAAGGTAGCATAAATGAATCATTAGATGCAAGCAATTATTATTGTTGGAATCCATTTAATATATATCTTACGATTTCTAGGAGAAACTTAGGTCTCGGAGCCGAGTTGGTCAGGACTGTACAACGCCTACAAGTCGACTTGGTTTTCCCTATTAATGTGATAAAACATAAATGGGTCCTAGGAAGATTTGGGTCCCGGAGCCGAGTCGGTCAAGACTGTACAACACCTACAAGTCAACTTAATTCTTCCTAGTCAACTATGTGCTTGGTCTAACAAGCCTTGAGTTGGTTTATGTCTTACAAGTCTTGTTGAAATGATAAGAGAAACACGCTAGGTTGTCAATCAAGAATTTCATCAAATATGACATATGCATAAGTTGGAAAACAATAAGCAAGCATTCATATGAACTCATTAAGCATAAATCTTTCCCATGATTAACTCCCCTAATCCCCCACTAATTTCTAGTTAAAGAACTATTCACTTATTATCATGGAAGACATGTTATTAATGGTGTCAATCATCTTAACAAGCATAAACACGATGAAGGAGTGAAGAAATAATCAATAAAGAGTAAAGAGTAAAGAAATTATACCAATATTAAGATGAACAAATGAAAAGCAAAGAATAATAGAAGAGAACTTGATTGATTGATGAAGAGTTGCCAATTCTCCAATAACATCCCAATAATCTTCAATTACCCAATAATAAGTCTTGAACAATAATTAAGGAAAGATTAATGTATAATTTGTGGAAAGATTAAGTGCTAATCTATTCTAATCTACTCCTAATGAAAGCTTAACCTAAACTAAGGAAGCTTAAACTAAATTAAGGAAGCTTATTCTCCTCTAAATACAAGAGGGGTATATATAGTAGTACAAGGATTAGGTTAACTAAGGGCTTAAATGACGATTAATCCCCTTGAAAGAGGATTAAAGCCTTGCAAGTCCTAGGAGGAACCCCACGTCTTGCCTTTGTTTGGGTGTTTAAACTGCAGGGAGAGACGCTCGTCCTGTGCTCGGGACGCCCGGATTGAGCACTTAGAAGCCCGACTTTAGCTCGAGCTACCCATATTGTGGGTCAGCACGGTTTCCTCTTCTTTGACTACCTCAAGATCCGTGGGGATTGTTTGAGGGGTCATGGGGGTCTTCATAATTGCCCCTTTTCCTTGCTTTATTGACTTAGGCCTTTGGTATTAGCTTCCCCTTCGGTGCTTGATCGTTATATGTTATCAATTTAGCTTCGCTTCACTCCATCTAGTAAGGTTAGTGCTCTTCTCCTACAAAGGACACCAAACCTCATAGAATATGCAATGAAGGAGGCTAAAGAGAAGAAAAAACCTTAATACATACTAAAAAGCATAGTAAGTAGGCTAGTTAGGGGACTAAATGTGCGTAAATAGGAGTCACATAAGTAGGCGGGAAAGAGGACCCCTCCTCGGTGAAATCCTTGTCAATCCTTCCATTGGAAGGGTTAATGGGGCGCTTCCTTTTGTCAACCATTTGATTTTCCTTTGATAACCTTCGTAGGCTATCCAATGGTGTTGTTGGAATAGAAGCCTTTCATTGAGCCTAGTGTTGCCCGGAAGATGGACATATGAGTTATCATTGTTTAAATTCGGGTTGAACCACTTTGCAATTCTTGTTATTAAGCCTCCATTGACAATGTGACTCATCCCATTGTTATAACCGTTTCGAAACCATGCCCATCTTTTAAGCAATACCAAAGGAGCATTGAATTTGTAGCCACTCTTACCTTGAATTTTTAAGTATGATTCCATGAAAGTAAGATCAAGCTCATTGACTATGGCCGGGTCACGTCGAGCAAGCAGGGTGCTCGCGATGAAACGGTAAGTGAACCTTATAATGGGGTTTTGGATATAGGAAGCCGAACAATCTTTTATCCTTGACATATCACGGACCGTTAGGGCTCTCCAAAGAGGGTCCACACTATAGTTTCTAGGCTTGGATGACCGAGTGGTCGACACATCTAAGCCCAATACATCCGTGAATTCAACTAATGTCATCATTCATATGACATTTTCCAACCGGAACTCAATGCATATTGTGTTGTTCAGAGTGGAAATCTTTAAGAAGCTTAGGAATTCAAGCACAGGTGATTTATATGTAAGCTCATGCATATGGAACATAGTTGAGAGTCCGAACAAGTCGAACAATGCTTCGATTTGATGATAGATTCCTAACTTCCTTAATGTATCATGACAAACGAACTTAGTGGGGAGGATGTTCTTACCCATTAGTCGGTGGAAGACGATTATTTGTACATCATTGACAAAGTCGATGTTGGGAAAATGATCAAGTCTTGAAATATCAATAATATCCTCATTTTCCCTTCTTCTTGTGTTGAGATGTGAGCTAGAAGAACTCCCAATTATCCTTGGTGTTCTTTGCTCCTTTGTCATGAACCTTCTTGGTGTTTTCATTTTGATTTGAGTCAAGAACTTTGTTTTTCTAAGAGTGAAATCAAACCTCCTAAATTAGATCTCTTTGTTTTGTGGAATATCTCAAACCCCAGATTTGGGTGAGCAAAATTTTAGAGAGGTTGATACTAGGACGCCAGAATTTCGCAACAGCTTAAATTCTTTCAATCTTCTTGACTCCAACTCCCACGAGTTGAGGCCAACTCGTGGGGATCCTCCTTTTAGCTATTCTATGGCTTCTTCTTCCTTCATTGAGTGATATAGGCTCTCTCTTAGCCTAGCCAAAGGCTTCCCCACACTTGAATTGCAAAACTTTCACACATCAAACTTAATTAGTAACCCTCCCTCACTTGCGCTCATGTCAAAAATTATACTTAAAACAAGGAATTAAACTGCAATGCAATGAAGTTAATGTGCAAGAAAGTAAGTTAGTATATTTATAAGTGGTGGTTTAGGGAGGACTCCACCAAACTCTCCTCCATTTCAATGCTTCTATCATGGTGGTAGAGGCTCAAGGCGGATGGCCTCAACTTCTCCTACAAATGCTCCTTCATACACTACGCCAAATCGGACCATCAATAAGGAGCTTATCACAACGGTTTAATGCATTTAGTAACGACACTTAGATTACCGTTTTCAAAATATTGGCAGAAACCT
The DNA here is from genome assembly GCF_048544455.1 of Silene latifolia. Taxonomy (NCBI): domain Eukaryota; kingdom Viridiplantae; phylum Streptophyta; class Magnoliopsida; order Caryophyllales; family Caryophyllaceae; genus Silene; species Silene latifolia. The sequence goes on from NC_133538.1 coordinate 357,039,987, forward strand.
AGACCGCGCTTGTAAGAATAACGGTTTCCGTCGAAAATCGTTCTTATTATAATCTGACAACGGTTGTTTAACAAACAGTTATCAAAAACATTTAACGGTTTCCAAAAACTCGTTATATAATCACCCTTATCAACGGTTGTTATAAAACCCTTACCAGTTTAAGAAAACGGCGTTTCGAAAACCGTTACTAAATTAACACCAGCAACGGTTTTTGGTACCCGTTGTTATGTTATAGCTACGGGTTTCTTGTAACCGTTATTATTTCCTATTATGAAAGAACGGTTCCTTTGTACCCGTTGTTATACTTTTTTTAATGTTTAATATTCAACCAATTCATGTATGATAAATAATGAACCGTTGCATGCATTGTTTTGTTTGACCATTATTACTATCCGTCCATTATTATATTCACACATGCATACATATTTTCCTATAAATATCACTTATAGTGTGATCAATTAACCATATTCACCAATTCAAAGTTCATTAAATAATAGCCTATAATTTAATTAAAAATATTACACTTCGATCACCATGTCATCGTCGTCTTCTACACCCGCTGAATCACAATCAAATACCCGTTATGTCCATCTTATTACTTGTATTATACACAACCTTCCAATCAAATATAATGACAATGGTAAGGCTTTTTCGAGAAGTTTTACTTGGATGAGAGATATGCTTCGTCAAGGTGGTTATACGAACGTTAAAAAGGTCCACCTAGCTTGGACTAAAGTTGATGGTTTTCTTGGTTATGCAATCGAGTTTGAAGGTTTTGGGAAGAAGCTCGAATATTTTCGTCAAGCGAGAAAACTCCAGGCAAGATACGAGGATCATGATGCTGAGAAGAAAAATTATTATACGAATGATGTGTTACAAGTTGTGGACAAGGCCCTCGGGAACTGCGTCCGCGGGATCCACACTAGGCATAATCGACTCGAGGTTCCTTCGAATCGAATTAAGACAAATTAGAGTCGCCACCAATTTTTTTGGGAACTTGGAACCGTTCAAGTCAACTTTACACCTTTCATCGAAAAGCATAAAGCCAATCGACTACGAGTGATTAAAGATAAAGACTTGTACCCTATATCACTCGATTTGAATGACTCTCATAATCCAATGGTATTTAGACGGATCCACAAACCATAGATCTTGAGTAAAGGGTGAGGGTACGTGTTGGGAAGCCCATAAGGACACCCAACCCCGCCCGTCAATAACGGCCTCTACTAAGTCAAGTATGGATTTCAAACAAGGTCATAGCTACTACGATATATGAAATGCAAACATCGTTTTAACCCTAACATGTGAAGTTTCTATGTCGATTTAGATGCAACTAAACTAACTTTGTCAAAGTTGTAATTTAGCATGTGGGTTGATTGATCTAAGCAACATATAAACGAAAGCAAACAAGGCTTAGGGGGAATGGGGGAGCCGTTGGGATCTACCTATTACAAACCAGGCATTTCATGCCGACGCAACGATAAATTAAAGATAAAACTCGATCTAAATACAACGCTATACACACGACGCAATACACGGCCATTCGGCCTAGAAAACCGTGCACAAAGGGGTGACTCACGGCCTACATGACACACGGCCTTGGGTCACTCCTCGTAATGTATGCTTTCACTTAATCTTATCGAATTAGGCATAAGGCTACGCACCAAAGCATGCATTAGCATAAACCGGGCCATGTTGCTTTAAACAACATGCGGTTTACTACGCTCCTACAAGCATTGGGGTGCAACCGTCTAACCAAACAAGACTAAGGTTTTTTGAAGAGGTTTTGACTCAATAAAAGTAAAACAAGCTCGAAAATTACAACTCGATAAACAAATTACAAATTACAAGCAACGAAACAACGAAGAACAAAAGGTATAAAAAAACGAAGCAAGAAAGACAAAGAAGACGACCAAGCTCACGGCCCAAACCACGACCACCCTCACGGCCAAGACAAGGCCATCCTAGTTCCTAGGTTAGGTTCATTGGTTAGATCGAATGATTGCGAAACGGATTAGAAAACGAGTTAGAAAACGGGTTATAAAACAGGTTGATCGATTGAGAAGAAACGCGCGAGTGTGTATTCTACACGGCCTAAAGGGTCCAATTAGGTCACAATATCATAAGATTAATGCTTACTCGTCGAGTGTTAATAGGAAGGTGCTAATCACGCACTCCTATACTAGCGAGAAATCAAGTGATAAGAAAGATGTATTCAATTAGGTTATAGAATTGTTAATCGATTTTAAAAGCTATGTCGATGTACCCTAATGTGTCTAATTAGGTTATTAAACTGATCTAATATCATCTAAATACGTCATATATTAACAATCAGAGGTTAAACTAACATACAACGGATCCTAGGGTGTGTCGAATTGGCCGAAATAACAAAGGGGTCAAAAGCGAAGAGCGAAGTTAGAAATTCGTTTTATTTATGCCCTACCTTGAACACGAGGATATGTAAATGAGACGGGGGTGTACGACCGACTGATGTAGCGGTTTCTTTCCCATCTCAAGTCAACGCAGGTGTTCATGGTGGTACTTTAACTCATACTCGGACTAAACTAGTTTCATAGTTAATTAAACAATCGACAAACAAAAACGATAAACGAATAAAACAAACTATAAAAGAACAAGCATAAAAAACGAAATAAAAAAAGAGAAAGAGGAGGATTTGATGCACCCTCAACCTACATGTATCGTTGACACCGTCTTGGGTCGTAATCGATGGTAGATTTTATCTCGAGAGGCCGTCGTCGATTTAAGAAACAAAGCAAACACGCGTTTTTTGACAAATCTGGACAGCAACTTTCAAACGATGATTTCTCCCTCGTTTCACGACGAAAATTCGATTTAAAAGATGTTTTGAAAACTAGAAAGAGAGGAGAACAGAGATCTTAAAGCGACCCCTGCTCTTTTTGGGTTATTGGGCACGAAAAACGAGCACAAACAGAACTGGACAGACAAGAACAAACCGCGAAAACAGAGTGTATAACACTCTGTTTTTCGAGGGATTTCGTGTACTCTCAAGGGCAATTTGGCTCGTAAATCTTTGTCTAATGTGTAGATGGATGTTATGTGGTTAATTAGGAACAAGAAAATCGAGTTTTGATGGAGGTTTGAGGGAGGAACGAATTGTTTTTCGAGGAGGACACACAAATAGTTTCAGTTTGTATGTCGGTTTTGTGGAGGGATTTTGAGAGGCAATTAGGGTTTGTTTCTGAGGTTTAAAGCTTGTGAGTGATGGTAGGATGTGGGGAGAACTTAGAGGAATGAATGTATGGTGAAGGGGTGGTATTTATAAGGAGTTAAAGTAGGGTAAAAGAGAGGGAGAGGCAGTCGGGCCTGCTCACGCATAGCTGCTGTCCAGCAGCTTTTGGGAGGGTTTGAGAGGGGTTTTCTTGGTGATTAAGCTAGGATAATATGGGTAGTATACTAGGGTATGGGTTAGGGTTAATGGGTACGGGTTTTGGTTGTATTTGGAGCGGGTTTTGGGCTCGGGATTCATCACGCAAAACAGGGGGGCTGTTTGTATGCGCGGGCTGGTTGGGGGGTGTTTGGGGATGGAATTTGGGCCGTGGTTATGGGGGTTCGAACAAGGGTGGATGGGTAGAGGCTTAGGTTGGTTAGTGTACTCGATATTCGTGCTAACTCGTAAAGAAAACGGGCCCAAAAACCGAGCTAAAATCGAGCTCAAAAAACATGCTTTTAAAACGAGTTTTCTTCGCTTTAAAAAATCGATTTTTCAAATCAATTAACACATTAAAATAAATGATTTTTCAAATCAAATATATTCATAAAATGATTTTTCAAATCAATTATTTATTTTATTTTCAATAAAATAAACTTGGGAAAATAAATTCAAAATAAAATAAAATAAATTGAATTCACCTCCAAAAAACCATAATTTAAATATCATTTAAAATAAAAAAATGAACTCACTAAAAAACATTAATTTAAATATCATTTAAATTAATAAAATGAATTCACTTAAAAAAACATTAATTTAAATATCATTTAAATTAATAAAATACTTCATCGACGACGCCCATTCTACCTCGTAAAACGAGCTCCAAATAATGACAATGACAACTAAAGAATACATGTGTCCTATCATCATCGGGTGTTTGTCGGGTTCTCTATAAATTCCAATATCGACGGATACGGGTATCTACAGAGCCCCCACTTTGACAGAGGCTTGGACAAGGCGAAAGTCAAAGTATACCCCAGGTCCCTCTCGACCTGAGGATTCTTCGGGTCGTTTATAGTCCATTAGACTTGCGTATATAAGCTCGCCAGCCATAAGAAGAGATCATACCTGAAACTTCGTTGGGGATTGACTCTTGCTTCTGTTGTATCAAATTATCGTCGTTGGTCATCGACCCATGAATTGCATAAATGGTGGATTGAGCCTTATCCTTAGGCGCCTACGTATCCGTTTCTGACGGAATCAAACCCGCGTCGTAGTTCGGCATCTGCTGACACATGCCTAAAGTTTATCATCTGCTGGCGTATGTCCAAAATTCATCATCTGCTGACATTTGCCCAAAATTTATCATCTGCTGGCGCTTGTCCGAATGGGACGGGACTTTCCAAGGAGGTTGCCGCCGCTTTCATCATCTGAGTGGATGTCATCCTTTTCATCTTGATAATGGTCTCTGAAGCCAACGGCTTCAGAGCCCCCAGTTTGCAATGGCTCTAAAGTCGAAGACTTTAGAGCCCCCAATTGGAGCATATCCTGCTACATTTGAAACACAACAACGTACTAGCAATAATCATCACATAAGCACATTTGGATCATCGATCTTGAAATTGGATTATTTGAAATACCGGGTCATCGACCCGAAATTTGAACAAGTTGAAAATTTTGAATAATTGGGCCATCGACCCAAATTTTGAATTTGACATCACTTTGATATTGGGCCACCGACCCTTCGAAATTGAATTTGAAAGACTGGGTCATCGACCCGAAAAGATTCTACTACTTGGATCATCTATCCGTAATTTGCGAAAAGTTTTTGAAAATTTCGGAATTTTGAACTTTTGAATTTTTTTTTTTTTAATCGAACCTTGATGGGTGAGCATGAAATACGACTCAGACACTCTGTCCGACCGGTAAACAACGTGGGCGTAGCCCGCTACCGTAAAACAAAAAAGGAAAATAAAACCGTAAGTGTGCACGGGCTTTAATTCAATATGGACTCGTCGAGGGTAGAAATGTAAATCGGCCGTTCCGGCGCTCCCCAAAATGCGATAGATGTGCGAAAACCCGATGCATTGTGCCAAAGACTGGTGTGAACTGGGGCGGGCCTAAGAGGCGCGCGACCCGAGGCCCACACGGCTCAGAAAAAACGGCACCCTAGGGGTGTCATCCTAGATGCTTCCTTCCCTTATACTTTCTATATATAAGGAAGAGTCAGATTGCAAATTTATTCTCGCTTTCCCCCAAACTGGTGCAAATAACATAAATCATTATGAATAATCTAGCGAGTGCTATGCGAGCATGGGAGACAGACTTCATCGCGCGCAGAGAGACAAGAATTAAAGACCGCTCAATCGGCGCAATTACTTCCCTTACGCTGGATCCCCTTCAACTGCGTTGTTGGAACACTGCCTTAGCTATTGGGATCCTTATAACCATGTCTTTGCTTTTCCCGAGGGGGAGATCTGCCCTCTCTACCCGAAAAGTTTTCTCGCCCGGGAGGATGGGATGCTGAGGCCATACCGGCTATACCAAAATTTCATTCGGGGTGGCGTGGAACATATCTAGACTGCCTTGGCCTTTCCAGGACGGAGTCTGAGGGGATAGTTACTGGTGACGAAGTCAATCTTCTTGCTATTCATCGGAAATTTTGTATCTTGCGAAACAGTACTTTACTGCCAGCGTACTGCCGCAGGGCCTTTGGATTGATCATGTTACACCTCTATGTCTTCGAAGGTAGGATGAACAAGACAACTTGTGTAGGACAAGCGAAGCTTTTGTCAATTGTGTCTCAGATGGAGACGGGACATAACCCTTCCTGGATTATTCTTGCTGAAACCCTCCGGGGTTTAGATGCTAAGAAAATGAACCCTGGTGCCGATTGTTCGGGATGCTCCCGTCTATTGCAGGTAACAAAATCTATTCTCCTGATTTCGCATCCTTGATTAATTTTCCTTTTATCACAATTCTTGTGTTGTTGCCACGTTTTTGTTGCATTCTGCCACGATTTTCTCACGATTTTGTTGCATTCTGCCACGATTTTGCTGTATTCTGCCACGATTTTGCTGTATTCTACCATGATTCCTGCCATAATTCCGTTTTTTCTTCTTTTTTTTCTTTTTTCTTTTTCTTTTTTCGTTTTTTTTTGTCACGTTTTTTTTTTCTTCTTTTTTTTTCTTTCGTCTCTTTTTTTCGCGTTTTTCCTTTTTTCTTTTCTTTCGTCTCTTTTTTTCGCGTTTTTTTTTTCTTTTTTCTTTTCTTTTTTTTCATGTTTTTCTTTTTCTCTTTTTTTCAGGTGTGGCTTTGCGAGAGATTTTGGCTCTTCGCCCCGCCGCGTGAGCCCAGCTCATATCTCGCTCGTATGCTGACTATGCGTGCCAAGCGGTATGAAGACGAGCATCAAAATGACCTTGCCTATTGGCGAAACAAACTGACAGAAGGGGAAGGTCGTCCTCTTTGCTGGTTCATGCCTTGGCTTCGCCTCAAATCTTTTACTATCCTTCCGGAAGATGACAAGACCAGACGTTTGCAACTACTGGGTTTAGAGAGGTCTATTCACATTTACCCCGACCGCGTCCTGCGCCGGATGGGCCGTAGACAAATAATTCCCAAGTGTGAGGTCACATTGGGGACGAGCAAGAGAGCTGAATTCCTCTATATGTGATGATTGGCTCAGGAGGTGGCACCAAAGGCGTCTTTGGTACGTATCTGCGCGCCCTCAGACTACCTGGGTATCCCCGTCTTATACTAAATGACTAAAAGAGAAGACCGAATCAGGTAAGGACTTGTGTCGGAAGGATGAGCTTGTCGACATCAAATATTATGACAAAAGCAGAAGCAGTCGCGACTTCTTTGTTAACGATCTTTCGTCTGCATCTGGACCTGAAACTAAGACTGAGAAGACTCCTAAGACTGACTCACAGGCGACAGGTGTGTGGGAACGGTTGGGTTCAAAGGCACACTCGGGCTCAGCCTTAGAAGGGAGGCTTGGTCCTCGCTTGAGTGTAAAAGATAGGCTGGGCCCTCGGGAGGAAATGACGATTCCTCCTAAGAAGCGCGCTAGACAGAACGCAACTACCCCTCCTCTGCAGGAGCCTCGGTCACGTGACCCAAAAGGCAAAGGGAAAAAGAAGATGTAGGAGCCTTCGACTCCAATCTATTATTTAATACTACTACTTATTATTTGTTGCTAGTTGTTTTCTTTTTTTTCTTTTGAGGGATGTAATGGGCATCGCCCGATCTTTAATAAGACTTACTATCTATTAAAATTCCCAGTTTCTGCATAAAATTTCATTTTATTCAAGGAAGGGTCGGTTGTACTCTTTTAAAGAGCTGCCTACGTATCTGTTATCAACAGAATCAAACCGAGCTCGTAGTTCCACAAAACAAACGCGCTACAATCATCGATTTATAACGCACAAAAAGCAAATAGCAAAATGCCGCCTAGACTCGCTTGCGAGCACCGCAATTCAAAATTTTATTTTACGACATTGAGAATGAGTTCTACGGATAGTATTTCTTCAGTTGATCCAAATTCGTCGGATTCGCAAAGTCATTTCCATCTAGATCTCGTCACCGATCATTGCGCCTCCCGATAATATTTTCTTTACTGTAAGGACCGCCCAATTCGGCTTGAATTTTCCCCTCGGGTCGATTGGTAGTAAAGCGCAAACAGACTTTAGGACCAAATCCCCATCCTTTATTCCTCGAGGTTTCACCATTTTGTTAAATGCTCTTTGTATCCTTTTCTGATAGAGTTGAACATGGTGTAACGCATTTAACCGTCGCTCGTCGAGCATGACCAAGGAATCATACCTGGCTTGCAGCCAGTCGGCTTCAGGGACCTGACTTTCTAACAGAATCCTTAAAGAAGGTACCTCTAATTCGATAGGCTGGACTGCTTCCATCCCATATGTCAAATAAAACGGAGTTGCTCCAGTGGTCGTGCGAATAGACGTCCCCGTATCCCCATAGTGCGAACGGTATCTTCTCCGCCATTCGCGATAATTGTTAGTCATTTTCCGAGAATCACAAAGATTGTCTTGTTGGCGGCTTCCACTGCACCATTCGTTTGAGGTCGATACGGTGACGACTTGTGGTGTTTGATTTTATACTTTTCAAGTATTACGCCAGTTTCGGCCTGGAAGTGAGTGCCATGGTCGCTAATCTCATGCGGCACCCCATGTCTGCAAATGATTTCATTCTGAATGAACTTTGCTACCTGCTTTGCTTGTAGAACCTTGTATGATTTCACTTCTACCCACTTCGTGAAGTAATCGATGGCGACTAACATGAAACAATGCCCACCTGTTCCAGATAGGTTGACCTTTCCAATAATGTCGATTCCCCATGTTGAGAAAGGCCATGGTGATGTCAAAGTATATAACAGTGATGGCGGCACATGCTGTACGTTCGCGAAGATTTTGCAATTATGGCAACGTTTGACATTTTGGCGACAATCTGTCTCCATCGTGGTCCAATAATACTCTAATCTCATGATTTTACGAACCAGCATATGGGCATTCATGTGTGGGCCACACTCTCCGTCATGGACTTCTTCCATGACTCTTTTCGCAGTTGGTGAGTCTATGCATCGCAGAAGGATATTTTGCGCGGTCTTTTTGTACAATTGTCCGTCATTGGTTCTAATGAATCGAGCGGCTAGCATTCGAATAGCGCGCTTTCCGCGTTATCCATGTCGGTGGATACTCTCCCTGATTCTTTCAATTTCGAAATAGCATGATACCAAGGTTCGGCCTCGGTTTCTTCTCGTGTCTCCGATTACATTAACATAAGCGGTGATGATCTTCGTTAGACACATATCGGCATAGTATCCATATGATCGGTATGTTGATCGGAGCGACTAGTTTGATAGTGCATCAAAGAACCGGTTTTCGTCTGGGGGAGGTGCACGATTGACCTCGGCGAACAACTTTTCTAGTTCTTCGATTTTTGCTTGGTACGGAGCCAAGCTATCACTTCGGGTTTTCCACGTCCCGGCCACTTGATTGATCACTAATGACGAGCCTCCATGTACTACAAGCTTTTTGATGCCTAACTCGAGAGCACTGCGCAAACCGAGTAGGCATGCTTCGTATTCGGCCGCGTTATTAGTGACGTTAAAGTCCAACATGATCGAAATGGGCACATGTTCACCTTCTGGTGAGATGAGTAGAACTCCTATCCTGTATCCCCTATAGTTCGATGCTCCATCGAAATAGAGGTCCCAAGTATCATTGTCTATGTGAACGATATCTTCGTCGGGAAACGACCACGTATCCACAACCTCAGTTTCTTCTATCGGGTTATCCGCCAGGAAGTCTGCAACCGCCCTTCCCTTTATCACTTTTAGCGGTACATATTTCAGGTCGAACTCGGAAAGCATTAAAGTCCATCTTGACACCCTGCCGTTCAGAACCGGTTTTTCAAACAAGTATTTGATTGGGTCCATCTTCGAGTGGATGCAGACACTATGACTGAGCATGTAGTGCCGTAACTTCTTTGTCGCCCATACTAAAGCCAAACATGTCTTTTCGAGCTGAGTATACTTGATTTCATACTCCAAGAACTTTTTACTAATGTAGTAAATCGCTCTTTCCTCTTTATCGACTATCTGCGCCAGCATTGCCCCCATTGCAGTATCCGTAACTGTAAGATACAACAAAAGTGGTAACCCAGCCGTTGGTGGGCTGAGAACGGGAGGGGAAGATAGTATTTCTTTGATTTTATCGAACGCAGCTTGACAGTGATCATCCCATACGACGTGTTCCCCGACCTTCAATTTCTTGAAAATTGGCTCGCATATCATCGTTAGCCTTGCTACGAACCGACTTATATATTGGATTCTTCCCAGGAAACCTCGAATTTCCTTCTCGGTTTTCGGGTGAGGCATTTCCATTATGGCCTTTATTTTCGATGGGTCCACCTCGATGCCACGGTAGCTAACGATGTGACCCAACAGTTTGCCGGATGTGACTCCGAATGCGCATTTTTGTGGATTCAACCTCATGTTGTACTTGCGCAGTCGCTCGAAGAATTTGCGTAGCGTACCAAGGTGGCCATCACGCTCCTTTAACTTGACAATCATGTCGTCGACATAAACCTCGACTTCCTTGTGCATCATATCATGTAGCAATGTTGTCGCGGTCCTCTGGTATGTAGCCCCTGCGTTTATCAACCCAAAAGGCATTACTGTGTAGCAATAGGTTCCCCATTGCGTTCTGAACGCAGTCTTATGCATATCTTCTATCGCCATCTTGATCTGATTATAACCGGCGTATCCATCCATAAAGGACAGTAACGCGTGTTTTGCCGTGTTGTCAACCAGGATGTCGATGTGAGGCAATGGGAAATCGTCCTTCGGACTTGCCTTGTTTAAATCCTGGAAGTCGACACAAAGCCGAACTTTACCATCTTTCTTGGGCACTGGTACGACGTTAGCCACCCAGTCCGAGTACTCTGACACCTTGATGAACCCAGCTTTGAGTTGCTTGTCAATTTCTTCTTTGACTTTCAGAGACCAATCTGTATGCATCTTGCGTAGTTTCTTGCTTGACCGGCTTATATCCCGGGCTTGATTGGGATCCTGTGTTCCGCAATTTCCCTATCAATGCCTGGCATGTCTTTGTAGGACCATGCGAAAACATCTTTGAACTCATGCAACAAATCAACGAACCCCTGTCTTTCGGTGGGACTTAAAGTAGTTCCTATTTTAAGCTCCTGTGGTTCTAAGGTTGTACCTACATTGATAGTTTCGGTATCTTCGATGACCGAGGTTTTCTGTTCGTACTCTTCCAACCCTTTTATCAACTGTAGAGGTGGTTCCACTTCTTCTTCTTCTTCTTCTTCGACCAACTGTTCATCCTCGACCTCAGTCTCAATGTCATTATTAAAACAATCATTTTTAAAATTTGAATTGCAATGTAAGTAAGACAAGTCGTAAGCAAACTGGTTCATATTATTATTGATTTGAAATTGCGCGAAATGCGCTAACATTTGAGCCAACTGATCAGAGCTCAGTGGCGAGATAGGGGTATTCGGGACAGGCCCCGGAATACCACCATTAGGAAAAGGTGCATAGGAAGTTAAAGCTAGGGGAGGTGTATTTTCAACACCTGACTCCTTAGACTCAATCTTAGGACCTAACTCAGACTCAGACTCAGACTCCGACTCAGACTCAGAATCGGTAACATCGTCTGGCTTGAACATCTCTCCTTCTCCCGTTGTCAACTTGAAAAGAAGTCCTTTGTTGTCAGTCCACTTAATTGTTTTCCGCCACCCCGTGTTGGTCCTAAGAGGATCCACATCGGTGATGAGGGTAGATGGGTCGAACCGCTCGCTTCTCAGGATCATGCTTACCAAATCTTCGTTTGGTATTGGTGATTTCTTCTCTTCACCGAAAAGAAGACCCATAGCTTTCGTCATTTATTGGATCCGGTTTGGTTTCTACCGGCATCACGGTCAGAATGTCTTCGTGGGATTTAGTAGCAATCTTGGAATACTTCGATTCCTGGGACAATAAGGTTCTTCTTTGGGTCAAAGATAGGTTCTGGGAAGTCCATGCAAGGGAGTTCTTCCCCAGCTCTCACGAAGTGACCGTTTAGAGTTAGGTGATACGGTCCCATTTTAATATCTCGATCTTCGATCGTTCTTCCCCTCTTTTCCAATGAGATCTTTCCCGGTGGGCTCATATCCAAGCCCGAACGTTACTCCTTTGGCTATTGGTGGTTTCAACTCGAAAGTACCCTCCTTTCTAGGGTATAGAGAGAAACCGAAGTATTTCCCTCTTGAGAATCACTTCGCAGCATGGCTTCCGTGTATAGATCCATATTCTCTCGCCGGAGTTCAGCTCGATCATATTGACAATCTCGAAACCACATGCGTCATTGGTAGCTTTGACCCTTACTTCGAAGTAATGTCTCCTCCTGCCACGATGAATCGGCGTGGCGTCAATGGTGACGGTTTTGCCATTGAGTGGGACCTTGATTTTTCGATGCGGCGTTGATGTTACGGCCCTCGCAAAGATGGATCCGGGGCCTTCCCAACAATAAGTTGAAGAATGAGCATATGTCAATTACTTGGCAACTTATTTTCTTTTCCACTTGCCCATCGTACTACCAGGTCGACAAGTCCACTCACTCGACGCACAGTGCCATCGAATGCCCGAATTGTCTGCGTAGTGGGGATGAAGTCATTCTTCTCCAAGCCTGAATATGCGCCCGTTTTGAGGGAGTACGTTGACAGCCGATCCGTCGTCAACCAAGGTCATATGGATATGCTTGTTGAGACACACAAAGAGCAATATAGAGGGCCAGGTTATGTCGAGGCCCGAACGGTGGCAGATCTTCGTCGGAGAATGTCACAGCGTTGGTAATCTGAGGCCGATTCTGGGCGATGTGAGTGACCATGTCCGCAGGAGTAGTATTCGACGACACGGTCATGTTCATCAAAGCTTGTAACAAAGCTTGACGATGTTCGAAAGAGCTCAGGATAAGTTGCCAGATAGACACGTCGGCCTTAGTCTTTTGGAGTTATTTGATGAGGGAAGCCTCGGAGGTCGACCCTTCACCAAGAACTTCGACCACTACCGGCTCTTTGAGAGGTGTCTTGTTCGGGGTATCTTTAGCTTTCTCCACACGATACGGGCATCCGGATCTAGTCAAATGGTTTGACTCTAGGGCATCTTGCCTCACCTTTAAGATTTCTTCTTGGGTGTGAGGAATTGTCGCACCTTTGACGAGGTAAACATCATCCTCGTCATCAGCCCAAACGCCATTAATTTCATTGTCGCTTCGAGTATGTAAGGAGTACAATCGACCACAAAATCTCCGAATGTAATCTCGTTTCTCGAGCTTGGTAGGAATTCGGAGCAATCTACGAATATTCTTCAGACGAAAACCCCTTTTAGACGACATGGGCGGATCAAGTGAGAGTAATCGACACTATCTTCGGTAGAGACAAAGTTAGTGTGGTCGCCAAACGGATTGGTGACGTTATTGGGCTTTATGGCCGGGATTGGGAGCGTTCCGTTCTCAATCATATCTTGAATTTCGTGCTTTAGTCTAAAGCACCTTTCAGTATCGTGTCCCTTCCCTTGATGAAAGGCACAGTAAGCATTTGGTTTGTACCATTTGCCTTGTTGTTCAGCAGGTGGATCCGGAGTTGGGCCAATGGGCTTCAACTTTCCTTGGGCCATGAGCCTTTGGAGAGCGTAGGCGTAAGTGCACCCGATATCGGTGAATACCCTCGGAGCTTGGCGCGGAGGCCTTTTTGACTGTCCATCTAAGAGATTGACAGTTTCAACAAAGTGGGCCGCTGCTGGTGCTTTTGCTTTAGACGACGAAGCCCCTTGGTATCCCTTTGGCTTCTCTGCTTCAGCAATTCGGACATCGTCCTCTACCTTTATCCCGATCCTTATCAATTCTTTGAAAGAACCAAAATTTTGGTATTTCAGAGCATTACGGTAAACAGGTCGTAAATTCTTCACGAACTTATCTAACATTTCGACTTCATCAGGCTTCTTAGCTAGTTTTACGCTTTCAGCGCGCCATCTTGCGAGGAATTCAGTAAAGCCTTCTTTTTCCTTCTGTGTCATCACTTCCAAAGTCCTTATGTGGGTTTGAATCTCAACATTGTCAGCATAGTGCTTACAGAACTCCACCGTAATACCTTCGAAAGTGGGGAAGTTCTTGAGGTCAAGATTATAGAACCACGCCTTTGGGTGTTCACCCAGAGATTGGGCGAAAATTTCAGAGAGCATATCAGCAGGTACTCCCTTCAGTGCTAAGTACCCTTTATAGGCCTTAACATGGTGGACTGGATCTTCGGTGCCCTTGAACTTTGGGATGTCAGTGAGTACCATGTTCGTGGGCAACTTATCCTGCACCGGGGCATAGGCCCTAGCATTCTCATAGTGAATGTTCTTCCCCTGGGAGAGTTTCAAACGGTCTTCGATGAACTTGAACCGTTTTTCCGATCGATCGGTGGTGGAGGGAATCTTCACCCGGCTTAGATTCGATTGCATCCATTCGGGTCATCATGAGGTTCACGGCCTCGAACTTGTTAACAAGATCTTCCATTGCTTGACGTCGGGTTTTTGGCGGCCTTTCTACAAGAAAACCCCGTACTGAGTCAATATTTAAAGTAAGAGCCCCTGCACACTTAAGGACTCGACCCCAACTTGACTCAAACAAAGACTCGACTTGAGATTGACTAAACAAGGGTTCGACTCACGGTTTGATTTAGACATCGGTTCATTTTAGGCTCGACAAAACAACATGTCTCAAACTGTCATAACTCGATTCTAAACTGGACTTGGTGTGACTAAACCCGTGATTGGGCTAACATAGCCCATGGGTTCATATGAAACGTCCATAATGGCCTAGCTTGGACGCTTCTTTGGACTATCCTAGACCAAATGGTCGACCAACATGACTCAAAGCCCAAGAGGTGAGCTTGGGTGACCCAACAAGGTCGTGTTCTAGACTCTTAGAACGAAACACACCCGGCCTAACACGGCCATGACCCGGACATGACTCGACGCATTTCATGCTTGGTCGAGGTTCGAGAGGCATTTTGGATTGGTTTTGAAAAAAACGAAAGATTGATTCGAAAATGAGATTTGAAATGGGCAAAGATGCGGCTATAAAAGCTCATTTTGGGCCGAAAATTCTAGTCCTATTTGGGCAAAGATTCCGCGTTTTTAAAACCATGCTATTTTGAAAGTAAGTTGTTCAAAAGTTCGGTTTTGAAAAGGACATGGGAAATTTCGAAAAAGACTCGGGAAAACAAATTGCACATTGTCATTCTCATGTTATAAGGATGTATGCTCCTAGACATCTCTAAGTCTCGGCAAGTCTTCTATAAGAAGGTCTATGCCCTCCATCCTTTTGCGGTCTTATAGAGCAAGGTGTCTTAAGGTAGAGTACCTAGAAGATCGTCCCCACCATCAAGAACCACGCGAGGTGAAGTGGAAGCGAGCAATGTGCAGCTTCCTAGCATAGTGGGACGTCGCCCCCCACGCATCACGAAGAAACGCTGGGACGGCCCAGGCAAGTCCTTAAGGGTTTATGCATGAATCGTAGCACTATGAGTAATGTTTTACTTTCCAACACTTTCTTTTCAAGTTTCGCCTCGGAGGAAAAGACCCTAGAAACAAAGTGTAACTAGTCCTCTTTTCCCCAGCGGAGTCGCCAAACTGCGGACGCAGTTCCCGAGGGCCTTGTCCACACAAGTACAATATTTATGGATTGCAACCAATTGTGACATTAATCTATTAAGAACATATCGGCACTATATTGACACTGTGCCTCATTCATGGGAGGCGGAACAAGTGCCTCCTAATAATCCACATATTGAATTCCCAATATTTATCTCAATCGCAGGAGAATTACAAGATGATTATGATTAATTATTATTATTATTATTCTAATTAATGTTGTTAAAACCGTGCGTCTTTTAATTTCTTGCTATGTATGTGTTTTTCTTGAATATATGTGTGGTAGTGTATTTTATTTTCTAATTATTTATTGCAAGTTACGTAGGTTTAAAATATTTGTTAATAAGTCAACTTTTACATTAAATTAATTACCAACGGTTTTGAAAAAAAATATAAATGTGACTATAAATGTTAAAGCATACTTTACTAACATTCATTATTCAAATCTTAATATTTCATCCCCATTACACAAATTTGAAACAACATGGCAATGAATCCTAATTTTATCAACAACGAAGAATGGCTTACACAAACGATTGCATATGATGGGAAGGCTCTCACCGGGCTTCCCGCCGATCAACAAACATTAATCAAAGCATCCCTTGAACATCAATGGAATTATTGGATTAAGAGGCGTGAAACAGTCCGACTTGTCAACCAAGCCTCATCATCATCATCTTCATACCCTCGTCGGCCTATTACTCGCAATTTGGCTGCAGCCAGAGATATGTTGAGTTGTACTCTTCCAACCTTATCTCCACATGCAAGTCGTGTCCTTGCATATATTCAATCTGTTATTGCAAAATATGAAGCAATGTCCCGGAAGTTAAAGGTATACTAGAGTGGCGTAATTGGTGGCAGGTTGAGAAGCACTTTTTACTCTTAACGGGAGTTGTTCCGGCTTATTATACATCTTTTGATTTCTGATAAATGTTGTAATGTATTTGGTTTAAAATTAAATGAAATGATCATTTTGAAAGTGTTGAGTTATGCTTGTTTGATTTGCTTCCATTTTTTGAACTCCACAGATCAGTCAGTAATCAAGATCAAGATTGCTACTACATAATACTCATCAACAACGGTTCACCTACAACCATTGTCAATTGGTTCATCAACAACGGTTCACCTGCAACCGTTGTCAATTGGTTCATTAACAACGGTTCACCTACAACTACAACCGTTGTAAATTTGTTCATTAACAACGGTTCACCTACAACCGTTGTCAATTGTGACGTTCTAACTTCAACGTGCGCCATTTATTAATTGTTTGACCATACGACTCAATATATTAAAAAAATAAATACATGTAAGATATACTTAATATATTAAAAAATAATTAATTGTTTGACCATACGGTATTTTTTAAGCCGTGGCTAATATTTCTCATTATTCTAGATTTGACCAATGCACGAACTGTTTAGTTATTTTTAATTGAATCAACGTTGCATTATTGGTGGGTTTGAATCAACACTGCATTATTGGTGGGTGATTCTATTATTTTAATTTTGTTTCAAAATTATGGTCGTTAACCAAGGTACAAATATTGTGAGTGCATGGGTGTAGAGGGATCGTAAGTTGTCAGAAGAAGCAGAAAATAAAAGATTAAGGGAATTGCGTCATCAACCGAGCTATATTGAAAGCGAGAAGAAATGGATGCGTTACAAGAAAGGTTAGAGGAACAATGTCCTTTCCATTTCATTAAGTTCCCCCCTAAACATATAATTCTTGAAGGTACAGATGAGAATTCATCGGCTTTCGAAGTTGGTTCTTCTGAGGATTTGATGGTGGGGTATATATTACCCAGATGCGATTGGTATGTATCTACCGTGAGTGAAGCAAAAAAAGCTTGGCGTCAATGGTGGTTTAGGTCATCGAAAGTGATATCGGATTTAGAGTAAAAGACCAGAGTTGAAATAGACTCCTACACCATCATTAATGGGAAGAGATATTGTCCATGACGTAGTGTATTTTGGGTCATTTGATTAATGTATGTTTATTAATTGCTCATTGGGTTGTATTTAGGAAACAAATTGAGGAAAGAAGTTTTTAATATATGCATTAATTACATTGGGTTGTGTATAATTTAGTCTTGAATTTCCATTTTTCCCCACATGCTATCGCAGTTGCCTAATTGAGGAAAGAATTTTGTACTAACTTAATACGGAGTACCAAATATGGAAGATGCTTTTTTTTGGCGGGAAAAACTTGACACAATGAAAGATAAATGACAACGGTTACACACCAACCGATGTATTATAATGAGAATAATTACGAGTTTATAGTCAGCCGTGGTCATATTGTAAAATACAAAAGACGGTTTCGTTTAACCCATGTTTATTAGTTTTAATTAAATAATTCTTCAACCAACACACATGCAATCCTTTTCCTCGCTCACTTAAAACCCTCGAATACTGAGTTTCCCTAGAACCAATACTATTCTCCGTCGCCGTCGTCTTCGCCGTCACCATCCCTATTGCCTCTGTCGTCCCCTCCGTCATCGCCATACCGGAGCCGGCTTCTCCTCTTTGAAGAAGTAATAATAAACCCTGCTCCTTCGTCTCATTAACTTAAGGTCTTTATTTTCTTTTTTAGTTGTGATATTATCCCCTAATTATCTTAGGTTTATATTGTGTTAAACAACACCTATATTTTTAGGTATACTGTGTGATCATTTATTTGAGACGGTGCTCCTGCTATGTCGACTTAATGCTTAAAGTTAGTAGTTTGTTAATTTCTGGTTTTGATATGGTTGGAAAGCGGAAAAGAAATGATGGAAAAAGGTCAAACGAAGAAGATTCAGGTGATGGGAATAATTTGGAATCTGATACTGGGCGAAGGAGCCATAGGGTTTCCCTAGAAGCAATAGAGAGAGGAATACCTAATAAACTTGAATGGGATAAATTAACGGGGCTGCCAGATGGTATCTTTGCTTCAAAATTCACGAGTTGGATTGGTTGTTGTGTAAGAGAGTATGTGCCTCTCGGTTTACCGCGTATCAATCAGTTGAGTAAAGACCGAGAGGAAAAGATATGGGGGAGAATAAAGGTATGTATATACAATAATAAATGCAGTGAGATGAAATTGTCTTAGTATTCGATATGTGCTATTAGCCGAAACTAACCAAGTATGCTCACCATATATGCATGCAGCTTACACTATCCCCCAAGAACATAATGGTTACCTAAAAAAAAAAGATAGGGGAATCCTTCAGATCATGGAAGTTAAAGGTTTCTCGGATCCACTTGTTCAACAAGAAGACCAGGGAGATAAACAATAAACCACCAACAAAGAAGTATCGGTATGTCAGTCAGCAAGATTGGTATAACTTTATTACTTATAGGCAGTCTGACAAGTTTAAGGTAATTTATCTGCGACTCATTGGGATCACTTTATTAGTAATCACTTAATAAGTAATGAAATATGCTTACCTTACTCGATACAATTTATTTTATGAAAACTATGAGTAAGCAGAACCTAGAGAACATTTCAAAGAAAGAGCGTCTTTCATGGCTCCAGAGGTGGTTATAGATTGATGAAGAAGAAGCTTGGAACTGTCAATCGTCACGACGCTTGGGTGGCCGGTCACACTCCTAAGAATGGAAAGTTAGAATCTCCATATGATAAGGCCATCAAAGAGAAAATTGTAAGTTTGAATAAATATGTCACTCCTACCACTGGTGGTCGGTTATATAATTGTGAGGTTAAATAATATTTAGTTGTATAATGGTTTTATGTGTATGTAAAGGATCTGTGAGAAGGAGGTACATGAGGAAAAATGGAAGTCTGAAGGACGTGATGACATTCTTGCTAGGGCAATCGACAAAGCAGAGCATCCAGGTCGTGTGAGAGGGGTATCGACGCATGTTGGTATCACTAAGTATTTTGAGAAAACTACTTGAAGGACAATGAGTGGTGATGATAAGGTATATAAATACTGTATTTTATTTAACATAATATATACTCCCTTCTATTCACAATAAACCTCCCATTTCATTTTGGCACAAATATTAAGGAAACACACTACACCACCATAAAATTAAATTTGGACCACACAAATACACTACCCCACCATACAATTAAATTTGGACCACACAAACACTTACCAAAAAAGGAAATAGGGAAGTTATTGTGAATAGACGAAAAAGGAAATAGGGAAGTTTATTGTGAATAGGGGGGAGTATATATATATATATATATATATATATATATATATATATAGATTTAGGATCCGGTGAGAACGGTGAGAACAACTACTAATAACCATATAATTAAAGCCCAATAATAAAATTAATACAAAACCAAATATGTCCTCCCGTGATTCTTATCGATGATAGCCCACACATATCAATCAAACCCAACACCTCCGTCATTCTTATCGATCACCCAACCTATCTCCGGTCACCTCGCCAGTGTACAACGCCATCTTGCCGGAGTACCGAGTGAGAAAGAAGTTCGATTAACATCTGACCACCACCGCTGTCGCCCCTTTTCCGCATCGTCCATATTCTCTATATCCCAAATTTCTGACAATTAAAATATGGGTTGTGCGTGCTTATTGGGGATTTGAGATGTCGGAGATGCACTGGTTGATGCCGGCAATGCCAGGTGCATGTGCATGGTGATTGTGGAGGCGAGGGGTGGTTAGGATTGGGAACAAACATTCGGTGTAGGTACAATCTAAATCTGGAATTCAGAATCGGGAATTTTGTTGGTTGGTGATGCTCAATGGATGGAGTTACATTGGCATTATTGTTGTTCGGTGGTGGCTCGTCGTCTTACTTGTTGTGGTCATCGGCGGCAGCAATCAAATGAAGACAAAATTAGATTTCAATACAGACTACCTAGAAAACGCTGGCAATGCCACACTGTTATTCCCATATATTTCAATGTATCTACTTACAGATTTGATGCATTTAGCCACTATTTTAATGTATCTAACATAGATACACAAAATTAGTAATTAGATACATTAAAATTGGTTTGAGATACATGAATAAATAAACGAGATACACTAATTTCGCGGTGGTGGTAGTCATAGGATTAATTGTTGTTGGAGGTGGTGTGCGACAATAGGTGAGCGAGTCAGGTATAATCATGTGTGAGTGAGTCGTACTGGAGAGCTAACGGTCATGAGAGGTCAAAGATACTGCCGGGGTTGTAGCTAGTTTGCCGGTGGTAGTGGCGGCGAATAGACTGACGACAGACCAACAGTGAGAACAACATATCAGAGCGACGATTACCTTCATAGCAATGACAGATAGCGTGGCAATAGTTGAAGAGACAGGGATGGGAGAGGTCGTCGGCGTCTAGTGGTGGTCGTGGTGTTCGTCGGCGTTCTCTGGTGATGGTGGCTGCTGGTCGTCGTGGTCCCCGATCTTTAATGGTGATTGCTGTGGACGAGGATGATTATGATTAGAAATGGGATTTGTTTGTTGTTAATAATTGTGTGTTGATTGATTTTGAAATGAAATGGCAATCACGCGACTTGTTGATTTAAGTTTATATAAATATAAGTTAGTTCGTTCTCACCGGATCCTATATATATATATATATATATATATATATATATATATATATATATATATATATATATATATATAATTTAGGATCCGGTGAGAACCATCAACATAATGAGAACCTTGAGAACTTCACCTAACGGATTTTTTTTCTAAAAAATAACGACATATTTGGATTCGGCGTAGAATTTTATGGCTAGATAAAATATTTCTTGGTCCAAAAAGTATAAATTATTGACGGAAATCGAGACGAGAAACATTTCATTAATTTTCATACACCTACTACTCGTTTTCATGTATTTAACAATTTTCATGCACCTAAAACTCGTTTTTATGCACCTAGAGCTTGATATTTTGATGCACCTAGTAATCATTTTCATGCATGTAGAAATTTTCATGCACCTAGTATTCGTTTCGTGCATCTATATCCATTTTAGTATACCTAATTGTATTTTTGTACATTAATTTTTAATTTTGTTAATAAAATCGATAAATTTTGTTTAGCTATACTAAAAATGTGTTTGAATAAACTAAACTAAGGGTAAATGATCCCTCAAAACCTTTGGAACAAGATTTGATGATGATTTAGTAAGGGTTCTAATGGTTCTCATTATGTTAGTGGTTCTCACCAGATCCTGACCCTATATATATATATATATATATATATATATATATATATATATATATATATATATGCTGAAATTATACTACTTATTTTAATCATATTCATTTCTACTACACAGCTACAAAGAATGGCCAAGTTTATACTCAGAATGGTTGAAACGGGGGATAAGCCATCTGAAGAAGAGTTGGTTATGGTTCGGCAAGTCATAAAGAAAGCAGGGTAGGAGAAGGAAAAAGCTGGCATGCGAAGTGAGGAAGACATGGCAAAGGATCAAGATGGGGTAGATGAAGAGGGAGCCATGAAGGCAGGGGAGAAAGAGGTGGAGGTGGGAGCTGAAGACACGTTCTTATCATCTCCAAATCCGACTTTTGACGAGGTATTACCTACTACGACTAGTTTATAATTGCTTTATATATACTAATTAATTAAATTTATTAACTAAAATAGTGCATGAAATATACTAATTAATTAAAAATGTGAAGGTCGTTTAGAAGAAGCCTTGTGTTCTTTACTACAAAGCCCCTGCAGTAGCATCGGGCAAAATTGCTGTTGCTAGGGGAGTAGCGTTCTATTACGACCAGAATCAAGAAGTTTAGAGTGAAGGCAATAAAGGCATTGCCCTCTGTGAGGGATGAAGGGAAGTGGAAGTGACCAAGTTATATCTGGAGGAGTATGGTACACTAATAGTACCACGTAGTGATAATTGGCGTTTGCAAGATGTCGTGGGTTCTATTGTGCAAGGGCCTGAAGCATTCATTAGTGTTGACATCTTCGAGGTAGTTATGCTAAAGCGAACGCATTTTATATAATGAAGGCCTTTAAATTTATTAGGGTAACCTTATATAGCATATAGAAAGTATTTCGATTTTTACATTTGCAAGAGTTACACGAAGCCATTATGGCTGAAATTAGGACTACTACGTCAACACCCAAAGTCACTGATTCGACTGCCTCTCCACCCAAAATTCAAGAGATAGTTATAATTTGAAAAATTAATTGTGAGTTTTTCCTTTTTTTTGTTATTTAAATTATATATGACGTCTCGTGTAATGTATATATTTTTTTTCTAAATTGTAGACCGGGGTTAAATCAGACGACTTACGATATAAGCCATCTACTTTTGCTGCACACAACGCTAGTGTTCCTCTTAAACCTAGATATCACACCGATGATTATTAGCAAAAATTGAATACTCCAACGTTCGTAGCTTTGCACCAGCTGGCTGAAAGGAAGGTAGCTACCGGGGAAGTACTCATTATTGATATCGGAGAGGATGTTTTGGGCGAAGGTACAACTGTCCTTATGGATAGGGAATCGCTGTTTTAGTTTCTCGACCTTGACGAATTAGATGCCATGCACATTGTAATTTGGATGAAGTAAGTTTCTTAATAAAACTTGGCATTTGGTTTTACGAATAGTGATGTTTATTTAAATCATCAATGAAAATAACATTCTTCGTTCCATTTGACATAATAGGTACCTGTGTACACACATCGCTGAGGGGAACTATGTTTCTCATGACTACGGATTTGTGTCACCTGAATTGTTCTCTCAATAGGTGATTGGATACACATACAGAGACCACATCGATAAAATTTCTGAACGGTTGAGGACGCCCAAAATCCTATGGTTTGCCCCATACAATGAGAATCGGTATGTATAGTACTTTATTATAATGAATCACGATTCTATTCATTTATTAACACGCTTACATGCATGTATACGAACTAAGTCCAACTAACGGTTTAATTTTCAATATTTCATAGCAAGCATTGGCTGCTAACGACAATCAATGTGACAAAAAGCATAGTGTACTGGATTGACTCTTGCGGACATAGACCCATTGAGAAATATGTAAAGATGATAACTGAGTAAATTTACAACCTTACATTATAATGTCATTTCTTATTGTATGACCTTTGAAGACTAGGCTCCTTTTAATGTCCCATCAATATTACTGAGCGAAATGCTAATTATAATTTCCTGTATATATTTATGAATTAGTGTGTTTCGAGCAATTGGAGCATCAAGTCCAACTTTTGTCCGGATAATAGTAAGTGTATTCTTAATAATTACTCCTATCATTTAATTTATGTTTATGTGAGAGGTTGATCTAATTTAGCTTATTTGTATGTGATTTATATAATAGTCTCCTCTACAACTAGACAGCAAAGATTGCGCCTTTTTCTGTTGTCGGCCATGTGGGAGATTATCACCCGAAAGTATATCAACATAGAGTCACCAGTTAGTGTGTTTTAATAACTATTTCAAACGTAACTTGGGTTTAATTCTGTGTAATATTCCACTTATTCTGTCTATTTTGATTAAGTATATTTTGATTTGTAGTTCTCACCTTCAATCAACAACAAAGACCTAACCTATTCGAAGGAAGACATCGCCGACATCAGAAATAAGTGGGCCACTTATTTTCTTTCATTAGCGGATGGTCAATAGTCTGCTCATTATGTATGTGTGTATATAGAGCCATGTGTAATTAGCTTTCATCACCCTGTTTATAATATTTTGATGGTGGGTTGAATAGATCAATATGTGTAATATTCTGATGTTGCAGGATTGAAATTTTGCAATGCGCAGCTACTGAAATGCTATTTTGCAGTAGGATTTCAGCGGAACCTGCTACTGCAAAAATTAACATTTCAGCAGCTGCTGGAACCTACTAAAACAATTTTTTTAAAAAATATTTATAAATTCGATTACGGTTAAAAATAAAACCGTGGTCAATAAATCTATTGAAAACGGTCGCATTTAAATAGAAACCCGTTGACATATTCATCCATAATATAACGGTTTAATAAGCCTTAACCGTTGTCTAATTCATGACATTTAAAACGGTTTAATAAGCATAAACCTTTGTCATATTTACTATTTTACAACGGTTGTGTTTCAGTAAAACCCTTGTCATAGGTTTCTGTAGAACATTCAGACTAATACTACCACTGTTTCAATATTATAGACAACGATTTTTGAACCGTTCTTAATATTGTATTACGGTTATTTGAAACCGCTATTTACATTTCATAACGGCTCCGACTTTTTAACAACCGTGGTCACAAAATAACAACGGTCGATGTAATAACGGTTCCGTATTTTGTATTACAACGGTATATCACCTTATCTAACCGTTGTTGCACCTATTATTTATCATAGTGATTGTAAGGTTTAATTCGTTGACCATCAACTTTGAACCGATTCCGATCTTCCGACATTATCTCAAAGTCTCCATACTTTCCGATATTTGTGATCACAAAGGGACCCGTCCATCGTGAATTCAACTTTTCGGGTAAGAGCCGATATCGAGAGTTGAATAGAAGGATTTTGTCTCCCTTGTGCAATGCTTTTTGCTTGATTCTCTTGTCATGAAGCAATTTGGTGCGTTCTTTGTAGATCTTTGCATTCTCATATGAGTGAAGCCAAAACTCTTCCAACTCTTCAATTTGCAAGATACTCTTCTCTCCATTTAGCTTGATATCAAGATTGAGAGCTTTGATTGCCCAAAAGGCTTTGTATTCCAATTCAAGTGGCAAGTGACAAGCCTTTCCATAGACTAACTTGTAAGGGAAAGCTCCTATGGGGGTCTTATAGGCCGTCCTATTAGCCCAAAGAGTGTCATCAAGTTTCATGCTCCAATCCTTATGAGTCTTGTTAACAACCTTCTCAAGAACTTGCTTGATCTCTCTATTGGAAACTTCGACTTGACCTCTTGTTTGAGGATGATATCTCAAGCCGGTTCTATGTTGAACACCATGCTTTGTTAAGAGAGATGCAAGTTTCTTCTCATTGAAGTGTGTTCCACCATCACTAATAATTGCTCTAGGAACTCCAAACCTCGGGAAGATCACTTTTCTTAGGAGCTTCGTCACCGTCTTTGCATTGTCGGTTGGAGTGCAATTGCTTCTACCCACTTTGACACGTAATCAACGGCAACTAGAATGTACTTGTTTCCTTGGGATTATACAAAGGGACGTTGGTAGTCAATTCCACAAACATGGAAGATTTCAACTTTTAAAATGCCTCGTTTTGGCATCTCATTTCTCCAAGATATGTTCCCGGTTCTTTGGCAAGGATCACAATGAAGGATGAGTTCTCTAGCATCTTCAAACATGGTAGGTCAATAGAATCCCGATTGTAGGACTTTGGCAGCCGTCCTTCTTGCTCCATGGTGTCCTCCATATGGGGATGAGTGGCAACCTTCCAAAACTCCTTGAACTTCCCATTGTGGCACAAACTTGCGGTAAAGACCATCACTACATGCTTTATAGAGATTGGAATCATCCCAAAAATACCTCTTCACTTCAAATAGGAATCTCTTTCATTTATTGTAGTTCAAATTCGGAGGAAGAGCTCCTCCTACAATGTAGTTCGCAAAATCGGAAAACCATGGTGTTGTATCTCTTCCAAGTTGTGTGTGGATGGACATTAGAACATTACCGGGAAAGGGATCATTGATTGGTGTATCTTCTTCATTATTGTCAACTCGAATTCTTGACAAGTGATCCGCAACTACATTCTCGGCCCCTTTCTTGTCTCTTATCTCTAAGTCAAATTCTTGAAGCAACAATATCCACCTCAACAAGCGTAGCTTTGATTCTTTCTTCTCCAAGAGATGTCTAACGGCACGGTGGTCCGAGAACACTATCACCTTCGATCCAAGTAAGTATGAGCGGAACTTGTCCAAAGCATACACTATAGCAAGAAGTTCCTTTTCCGTTGTGTCATAGTTGACTTGTGTGGCATCAAGGGTCTTGCTTATATAATATATAGCATGCAAAGTTTTCCCAACCCGTTGGCCAAGAACCGCGCCAATGGCATAGTTGCTTGCATCACACATTATCTCGAAAGGCAACTCCCAATTTAGCGGTTGAATAATTGGTGCCGAAATTAGAGCTTCCTTGATCCTATCAAAAGCCTCAATACCCTAATGAGTAAATTGGAATTGGGCATCTTTAAGCAAAAGTTGAGTGAGGGGTTTTGCAATTTTGGAAAAATCTTATATAAATCGTCGGTAAAACCCCGCTTGACCGAGAAAATCCGCACCCCTTTGACATTCACGGGTGGCGGTAATTTCTCTATCACCTCAACTTTAGCGTTGTCAACCTCGATGCCTTTTTCCGAAATCAAATGACCTAGGACAATGCCTTCATTGACCATGAAATGACACTTCTCCCAATTCAAAACAAGGCTAACATCTTCACATTTTTGTAAGACATGTGACAAATTATGCAAACATGACTCAAAATCTTTCCCATAGACACTAAAATCATCCATAAATACTTCCATTATGGTTTCTAAGTAGTCGGAAAAGACACTCATCATGCAACGTTGAAATGTGGCGGGAGCATTACATAGCCCGAAGGGCATTCTCCTTTAGGAAAATGTACCATAAGAGCAAGTGAAAGTGGTCTTGTGTTGGTCATCCGGGTATATCGGGATTTAGAAGAATCCCGAATACCCGTCAAGGTAGCAAAAGAATTTGTTAGAGGCAAGCCTCTCAAGCATTTGATCAATGAATGGAAGAGGGAAATGATCCTTTCTTGTTGTGGAATTCAACTTACAATAATCAATACACATTCGTCAACCGATGATCTTCCTTGTGGGTATTAGCTCGTTCTTGTCATTTTTCACCACCGTGGTACCTCCTTTCTTGGGTACCACTTGAACTGGGCTAACCCACAAGGAATCCGATATGGGATAAATGATGCCCGCATCAAGCAATTTCATAACCGCCGCTTTTACAATTTCTTGCATATGGGGATTTAGTCTCCTTTGGCCATGAATGGTAGGTCTATGGTCTTCTTCTAAATGAATCATATGCATGCAAAAGTCGGGGCTTATTCCCTTAAGGTCATCTAGACTATAAACTATAGCCTTTTCATGTTCTCTCAACACACCAAGCAAACTTTCCAATTGACATTCATCAAGTTTTTCGTTGACAATCCCGGGTTTGGTTTTAGACTCATCAAGGTAAGCATACTTCAAATTTGGGGGAAGGGTTTTAAAGATTGGGTTTGTACCTCAACTTCTACCTTTGATGGTTCATTGGGAATACTTTCCACCTCCATTACGTTTTCCACCTCTATTACACTTTCTACCCTCATTGCTTGTTCCACCTTGATGGTTTGTCATCATTCTTTGAGGATGCCATCTATCCTCATGGATTGCTCATAGGTGAGTTCTTTGTTGGCTAGAGCGGCCTCAAGGAGATGTACTTCCAATGCCCAATGTTTACCATTTGCCTCACTTGCTTCCAAGGCCTCCAATGCTTCCAAAGGGTCTTTGATGAGAGTAGAACTCGCATGGTCCTCTACAGAACAATCTATAAGGTCCATCTTGCAATGTAAACTAAGAGAAAAAGGTGAGAAGTACCTTGAGGAAATGTTTTTCCCCAAGGAAATAAAGACACAACTAAAAACAAAGATTGATAACAATTCAATTCGGGCAACGACGCCATTTTGATGTGACGTGTCGTTGTACGCCCTCAAATAATATTTATAGTCTCCACAAACTACCCTTTGTAACACCCCCATTTATTTAGAATCCTTTAGCAAGACATTCCCAATAAATAAGACTCTTACCATCTCCGTTTCCCGAGATAAATGATACAAATTAAAACAAACCAAAGTACATTAATAACATTAACTGAAATAATAGTTTTATTACATTGCCAACCGATTAAATTTAAACCTTAACATTATAATTTACTGCGCAGCGGAAATTACATAAATAGATTTGTGTAAGTCAACTAAGTGATCTAGACAACAACTATGGTCCACGTCGAGTTCACGTCCCAATGCTCCCAAGTCAGCTAATCTTAAGCACCTGCAAATCTGCTCCCCATTTATGGTTCATCACAGGTGTTCAGGAATACACTGTCAACCACGAGGTTGAGTAGAATAATCACACAACATTAAATATACAAACTTAACAGATGTAAACACGTAGAATAAATACCACCACCAATTCCCATCATATCCACACTAGTCGTCCCGGTCCGTGACCGAGGCTACACCACACCGCCGTCCCGCCAACTCCTGGCCCGGGGACAAGCACAAATGTCGTCCCAGTCCGAGACTGAGGATAAACTGTCGTCCTATTACGAGACCGAGGATAATCCTACTACTCACTTTCGTCCCTGTCTGAGACTGAGGATATCCAATAAAATAATATGCCAACACGAATATTCCCATCCAATAATAAACAACCACAATAATCCAACAGTAATAATAATTTACGCGTCCATTAATCCATTCAATTCCACAAAAGAAAACGAGTTGAGTAGTTATCCTACCTCTTATCAATACCATCCGATAAGAATAGCTATAGAAACGTCTTTACGAAACTCGAATCTACAATAAAAAATATACGATCATTAATAACTAAGCTAAATAATGTTATTACTACATACCCTTTAACTAATATCAATTACACACTTAACTAATACTATTATTGTTAGGGTGTAATGCTACTAATCAATATAGGACTAGTATTATTTGATGCCACTACTGTCAAATCTACTAACTATATACTTCGTACTACCCAATGCTTGCTACTTCACGACATCATACCACTCGGTTACTCACAACAACGCTTATAATCCCTTACTAACACCCCTGTAAAGCAGTCACCAACCACCACCAGCCCACGACACCACCTACAACCCACGGCCCATAAAACCAGTAAGGTTAGTCCTATACAACAACAAACAGTGACATACCCCAACACAGCCATAAAAGGTTCGGTATTCAACCCTCAAACACCATCACGACAACCCACGACTACCACCCATCACACCCTGAGCCGTCACGGAACACCAACACACAACACTAGCCCAAGTCATGTTCTAGTCAGGTCATCAACACACGGTTTCCTACCACAAAAACCGACAACAAAAACTATTCCCCCTCCCTGTTTTCGAGTTTTTTCCGGCTGCCACCACCACAAACCACCATCTCCGACTACCCAAACTCCACCACCTGGGTCGACTGACCACCACAAACCCCTCCAACCTAGGTTTGAGTTAAACAAGTCACGACTAAGGTATATAATTCGGGTTTTGCGGGTAAACACCCGATTCCGAAAACCCGACCAACCACCACGCAATTCACAAATTTTAGGACCCATGAGAACCTCTTGATAGTCTACCCACCACCAGGTACCAACCCTAACCAACCCAGGTCAAGGCGAGTCCAAATAAGAGTTTTAATTCCGTCTAAACATATGATACATACCCTTCAAACCACCCTCGAAAACACCCTTCGAACTCCCTTTCCCATCGGTCAATGGTTGTCAACGGTGGGTCCTGTCAACCTCTGGTATCCCACGGTCAAGGTCATGGTCTCGGGTCAATCAACGGTTGTCTATTTAACAAGTTATATTAGTCTTAAGGTGAGTATGTTATGAGACGATTAGAAAATTACCTTGTGACGATCTTATATCTAGTTCTTCAATTCATGGACTATACAACCAGTTGTATATGTTGTACGGTGTAGAATCTGAGCTTTGTGATAAAGTATTCGAGCTTTCTGTTAAAGAATATGAGCTTTATTAGAAAGTATTGAGCTCATCCATTTACACATTAAAAACATGAACTTTGAATTAGCTCAGAAAGAATACATATAAGCTCGATTCTTATACCTTGGTTGTACAATGCTTATGGTACAACTGGATGTATAATCCTATTTGTGCTAGTTCTTCCTTCTCTTTTCTCTTTTGTGAATTATTTCTTCCTCCTCTTTTCTCTTATGCGATGAATTATTTGTGTTTTATGATGTATAAGGTCTACTTATATAGATAGGTCATAGGGTATAAGGAAGCAATTAGGAAATATGTAATTATCATATTATTATTATTATTATTATTATTATTATTATTATTATTATTATTATTATTATTATTATTATTATTATTATTATTATTATTATTATTATTATTATTATTATTATTATTATTATTATTATTATTATTATTATTATTATTATTATTATTATTATTATTATTATTATTATTATTATTATTATTATTATTATTATTATTGTTATTATTGTTATTATTATTATTATTATTGTTATTATTATTATTATTATTATTATTATTATTATTATTATTATTATTATTATTATTATTATTATTATTATTATTATTATTATTATTATTATTATTATTATTATTATTATTATTATTATTATTACTACTATTACTACTACTACTACTACTATTATTACTATTATTACTATTATTACTATTATTATTATTATTATTATTATTATTATTATTATTATTACTATTATTATTATTACTATTATTATTATTATTATTATGAAGGGAGAGTGTTGGTGGAATAACTAAGTTAGTGTTACCATTTATGTGGTTATGATTGATGGTGAGCAGAGTCAAGTGTTACTTTATCGAGTTGCGTTGAGGGTAGTTGATGCGACGTGTCGTTGTACGCCATCAAACAATGTTCATAATCATCACAAACTACCCTTAGTAGAGCGGTAAATTAAGGTCGGATCCCAAGGGACGGGTATTGGATTAAGTTATCGATTGCAAGTAGTTATGCCTTAAAGTAACAAATTAGTTTGGGTTGAGATGGTTATCTTAACTACTAGACAAAGTAAAAGAAAACAAATGGAAAACAAAGCAAGATAAGTAAATGGGAGTGTGAACAATTGATAAAAAGCTCTAGGGTGTCATGGGTTCATAAGGGATTCATGGTGAGATCACATAAACAAGTTTCATAGATGCAAGCATATTATTGTTGTAGTGGAATCGAGTTAGTTTATATCTTACAATTCCTAAGAAGTTTTGGGTCTCGGAGCCGAGTCGGTCATGACTTTACGACACCTACAAGTCAAATTAATTCTCCATATTCAACTATATGCATGGTCTAACAAGCCTTGAGTTGATTTATGTCTTACAAGTCTTGTTGAATGGATAAGAGATTCATGCTAGGTTGTCAATAAAGCATTTCATCAAGCATAACACGTGCATAAGTTGAAACTACAACAAGCAAGCAATCATATGAACTTATTAAGTAAATATCTATCCCATGATTAACTCCCTTAATCCCCCACTAACCCTAGTTAGGAGACTACTCACTCATGATCATGGAAAACATGTTAATAATGGTGTCAATCATCTTAACAAATGTAAAAATGATGGATGAGTAAAAACAATAATTCAGCAAAGGGTAAATAAATTGTACCACTTATGATGAACAAATGGAAAGGAAAGAATAATAGAAGAGAACTTGATTGATGATGAAGAGTTGTCAATTCTCCAATAAATCCCAAATAATCTTCAAATTACCCAACTAGATCTAAGAATTCTTAACAATAATTAATGATGGATTAAGGTATAATTAAGCTAATTGATCTCTAATCTACTCTAATGGCTTGATGCTAATCTCCTATTATAAGGGATTATTTATACTAAGTACAAGTATTAGGTTAACAAAGGGCTTAAATGACGATTAAGTCCCTAAAATGAAGATAAATGCCCTACAAGTCTTCCATGGAGACGCCCGGATTGCACTTAATGGTCGCTCATGCTGCATGGAAAAACGCTCGTCCTGCTCAAGAGACGCTCCGACTGAGTCTTGGGATGCCCGTCTTTCCATACAGATTTCCTTCTTCTTCATTTGGCTGCTTCATGATCCGTGGGGATCATTGAGAAGCCGTGGGGGTCCTTCATCATTGCCCATTTATTTGTTCTATCTACTTAGGCCTTTAGTATTGGTCTCCTCTTTGATACTTGGTCGTTAGATGTGATCAATTTAGCTCTGTTTTACTCCATACACGCAAGGCTAGCGCTCCTTCCCTACCAAGAGCACAAAACCTCATAGAATATGCAAAGTAGGAAGCTTAAGATAGAAATGACCCTAATACATGATAAGAAGCATAGTGATAGGCTTATCGCTTACCTATGCAAAGATAAATTCCCTAAACACAAGTAAATGTAGTAATAGTTGTCAAACCACAAGGAAACGGGAATTACGTTGTGAATTGCTATGGGTAGATTTTTATCAAGGTCGATTTTGTTTTTGGTTTGACTTGGTTGTTTGATTGAGTAATAAAACTATGATGTGAATTATATGATTAAAAGAGAGTCTAAGGGGTTCGGGCCACACATGCAAAGGTAAACATATGATCATGATAAACTTGGTACTAATAACATTGTCAATTGCTTAGGTTTAGAGACACCCACCATACGATATTAGTGTCAACCATAGACCGGGTCCTAGAGAAACTCTCGTCCATGACTAGGTCGTCCTACTATACATACTTAGTCTAATTCAATTCCGTGCCTCTCGACTTATATAATGAATGAACAAACTTAATCAATTGAATAAGGCCTTAAAGAAAGATTAAACGTTATGGCACAACCATGTGATAGAAGCAATTTAAACAATATTATTATTAACCTATTTTATCATGTTATATACTTGATTTTTCATGGCTCCCCTAGCTCTTAGACTAAGGGATTTAGCTACTCATGTTAAGGTGCAAATTGTAAACTATATAAAGAGAAATGACAAACATGGTTGAGTGATTTATATGAACTAAATGTTTTAACA
This sequence comes from Silene latifolia, assembly GCF_048544455.1. Taxonomy (NCBI): domain Eukaryota; kingdom Viridiplantae; phylum Streptophyta; class Magnoliopsida; order Caryophyllales; family Caryophyllaceae; genus Silene; species Silene latifolia. The sequence continues at coordinate 357,073,140 of NC_133538.1, forward strand.
TGTAAAAGAAATTAAACTAAAGTAATCTAATTAGAGTGCTAAATTATAAACTAATATAAACTAAATAGATATGTAAAAATGTAAACTATATAGAAATACCTTAAGGAGATGAACTTGAATGAAAGAACAATATATATAACCAAATGCTTTAAAATGTATAAAGAACCAAATGTTAAAGAACTACAAGCTTAATTAATTTGTAAACTAATATGAAAACTATTGAGAGAAATTGTAATGCTCAAGGCTATGAAAGAGTAAAATGAGACGTAAAGAATTGGATGCCAAAAGCTTTGGAATACCTCTCCTATTTATAGTAGAGGAAGGGGAAACGTAAACAATCAAGAGGGATGCAACCCCGATCGGGGTTGGGTGGCTCCGATCCGGGTCGTGTGTTTCTGGGTATTTTCCATTTAATTCCTCGCTTAATTGTTGAGGAATCCTAAGAACGTCATTAATGACCCTTAATGCACCCGGGTAAATGCTTCATCTATCATCTTTAGAGCTCCCAAAAGTATCCTAAGCATGTTGGAATCTTATATTTTTCACCTTGACTTGGACTTGAACATTGGGCTTTGACTTTAGCATTAGGCTTCAATTGTAATTCTCACTTCAATCCAACAAATCTTCATGCAAACACCCATTCAAACACTTCCATGCTAGTCCAATATTAGGTCTTGTTTAGCTTAGTGGATTTAGTGTACAAAATGATAGGAAAAAGCCTCTAAATGCTTAGATTCCTACAAAAACATGTTAAGACAAGCAAATACACTAGAACAACAAATATTAGCTTATGACACTATGATAAGAGCTAAATAACAAATAAAATGGAGCTAATATAGAGGATGAAAGTATATAAAATATGCCCTTATCAAAATCCCCCAAGCTAAACCCTTGCTTGTCCTCAAGCAAGAAACCAAATCCCATCAATTGCAATATCCAAACAAGCTATGCAAAATGATTTAAAAACCCGATACAACATGGGCAAGGAATAAAGCAAGACATGGATTAGATTTACACGACGGCGTAGCATAGAAAACTTTGAATGAACCTTTAAGCTCTTGCATGATCTTTTGACTTATGGACTCTCACGGGGCACTCAAACTCTTTTTTATGTGAAAGGACAATTTTGTGAATAAACACTCAACTATCCTCGACTTATAATAATGTGCCCGCAATCTAATATGGTAATCAATCAAAACTAGTAAGCCAAAAAAATCAAATGCAAGCATGATAAAGAAGCCAAATGGGTAGGAAAAAGGCAATATGTAATGGGTAAGAAGGGGAACAAAAGAGTTATGGTAATGTGGAGATAAATCAAGCTAGCAACTACTAAAATGCAAGGATGTTCATTCCCAATTCTAACCCAATTTTGCAATTCAAATCATAAGAAAACTCTCCAAAATATGTGAATAATGCATGAGAGTTTCTCACATCAACTTCTTATTCTCTTTTTTCAATGCATACTTTTTTTTTCTTTCATGCTTTTTCTCATTCATTCATTTTTTCCTTTCTTCATTTTTTCATTTTTTCATTTTTTTTCATTCTCATTTTTTCAACTTTTCTTTTTCATTTTTTCAACTTTTCTTTTTCATTTCTTGAGCATTAAGACCAAGCTCACATGATTTCCAACAATAAACCATATCCCAATGAGCACCCAAACATTATCCAATTAAGCTACTAGCTCAACAAGGGTAGGCAATTTCAATGATGTAGCTAGGGATAAATTTTGTGAAGGGGCCAAAAAGGCTAAAATATCATGTGAATGGCTCCAAAATGCTATAACAAATGAATGCATGCTTACCAAGAGACGACATGAGAACCATACTTGTGCGTTTTGATGTAACACACAATATAAGGAGACACCTACACTCACCTAAGAGAGACCAGATATGGATGCATTGGTCAAAAGGAGGTTCTACCTTACCATTTTGTAGCTTGCCAAAAGTCAAGATCAAGCCTATTCGGTTCATTCTCCATCTCCCACCTACTATGTTAAGACATCCCCATGTAGCTTATATCCCAACATGAAAGAATAAATCATTAGCAACAAGCCAATATTAGGATAAGCAAAGAGGAAAGTAGGCTAAAAGCAACCACAAAGCAAAAATTTCTCTCGAAAATTTTAAAATTTTCTACACTACATGCAACTACACTATATGCAAATGCAATCTCCCCCCAAGCTAAACATCACATTGTCCTCAATGTGCCAACAATTCAAATTACCCAATCAAACCATAAAAATGGCTCAAAGCACAAAACAAGAAGGACTAGAGGTTATGTTTAATGGGTTGCAAGATCTAAACTAAAATGCAAAGCAATTAAAAAGTTACTCGACTTGCTAGCCTTCCCTAAGCTAGCATGAATTCGGGGGATGGTGACGTTTCCTTGTGATCTTTAGTGAAGAAATGCTAAGAAACGAGAGAGAAAGGAGGAAATGAGTACCGTCGGGTATGCTTGAATGATAGAAAGAAATCTATCTCTTTTTTGTTTTCCTTTGTTTTGTTTTTTTGTTTTTTTTTTACCCGTATAAAGCAAAGGCAAGGAAGTCACAGAACCACGACCCTGATCGGGGCTGGCAACCCCGATCGGGGTTGACCTCCTCTTCGGGTTTTGACTCTTTTCCGCATTTGATTTTAATTCCTTCTCGTTTATCGAAAACCACGTCCCCGAACGGGGATCTTGCATGGGGCTGCGTGCCAGATTCTCTTCCAATTCTTCTTCCTTCATTTTCACCTAAAAATCACAAAAAGAAACATCGTCAAGTCGAGTATTTTATTTCTAAACTACGAAAAACAATAAATAGCAGAAAATTAAAAACAAGAACAAATAAAAGCAATAAAAAGCTTGGGTTGCCTCCCAAGAAGCGCTGGTTTAACGTCTCGCACGACGTAAGAACCTATTTGATTCAAGTTTTGTTCTTGAGCTTGCCACCAACAAAGCTCCATGTCATAGCTCCTTTAGTATTCTGCAACCATTTAAAATTTTTCAAATAAAATTTCCCTTTCTTCTTTTTGGCACTCTTAGCAATAGCGCCCTTAGCATCGTCACCTACAAAGCAAACAACACCTATATCGTCCTCCAACGGATCCATTAGTAAGGAGCCAAGTGTAGTAGAGGCAAGAGAAGAGTCCACAGTGCTAAAAAAATAACAAGACTCTTGTAACATTGGGCTTCTAATGGTGTTGTTTTTGCTAAAGGAAACCCGGTCATCACCCACTTCCAACGTCAACCTCCCATTATTCACATCAATTAGCGCACCCGCGGTGCGTAAAAATGGCATACCCAATATAATTGGGGTTTGTGAGTCCTCGGCCATATCAAGTATGAGGAAGTCAACGGGTATGAAAAACTTGCCAACTTTGACAGGTACGTCTTCTAAGACACCTAAGGGTCGTTTTAAAGAACGGTCCGCCATTTGCAATGTTGTACTTGTGCATTTTAAAGCACCCATGTTAAGTTTTTCACAAAGGGAGTAGGGCATGACACTCACACTAGCACCTAGGTCGCAAAGGGCCTTATCAATGGTATATGTGCCTATAGTGCAAGGAATAGAGTAGCTACCAGGGTCCTTAAGTTTCGGGGGAGACTTATTTTGTAAGAGTGCACTACACTCTTCAGTGAAAGCAATGGTCTCAACCTCTTTGAAGGATCGCTTCTTTGAGAGAATCTCCTTCATAAACTTTGCGTAAGAAGGGACTTGGGTAAGTAATTCCATAAACGGGATGGTGACTTGTAAATTCTTACACATTTCCATGAACTTACCGAACTTACCTTCTTCCTTGTGCTTTGCTAGGCGATGGGGAAATGGCATTTGAACAACTTCTTTTGGAGGAGCATCCTCCACTTCTTTATCATTCTCATTGGGAACACTCACCATCTTTGAAGCGGCATAACTCTCTTTAGCATTAGGAGAGACCTCTTCAACAATTACCTCATCACTTTCATTAGGCATAGGGTGCTCAACAACTTTGCCATCAAGCTTGCTCTTCCTTTTTAGCATCAACAACCGGTGGGGAAATGGTACACGGTCCCTAACAAGAGGCTCTTCACTAACCTTCTTTTTATCATTTCCCCCAAGCTTGGCCTTTTTAACAATCACCTCATCATCCAAAGTCATGGATGGCCCATCATAGCTTGTACCACTTCTCAAGGAGATAGAATTGATGGTCTCGTGTGTTTGCTCACCTTGAGGAGGAAGTTTACCGTTCTTTCTTTGAGAGCTAGAAGCGGCTATTTGAGCCACTTGTTGTTCCAACATCTTAACCGCGACACTATGAGCTTGATCATTCTTTTGAATTTGAGCAAATAATTCCCTTTGCATTTGGACTATCATACCCTCGAGCTTACCAACTCCTTGATAGTTTTGTTGGCCATTTTGTGGTGGATTTTGTTGGTAATTGTTTTGTGGGGGCCTTTGTTGATTTTGATAACCCGGTGGAGGGATATACTTTTGTTGTTGAGGGACATAGGCATTTTTTTGTGGTGGGGATTGAGGGTTGAGCACATTGTTGCTAGTCTAAGACAAGTTCGGATGAAATTTTGTATTCGGGTTATAAGTGTTGGATAATGTACCCGGTGGATATGAACTTTGTCTTAGAGGTTGAAAAGCATTTACCTCTTCAATGGGGGCTCGACTGATGCGTGCATATTATATAGACTTTTACGGTCTCTTTTGGCACGCATTTCTATGTATTTGAGTGATATTATGTCACTTTATACCCCGAATAGGCTACTTTGTGCTTTTATTACTATTTTGCAGATTGGTAGCGGAAACCAACCTTTAGTGGCCTCAAGATAGCATCTCTGGAAGATGGAAGGGAAAGAGGACGAAGGAATCATGCATGGGGAAGCGTGAAGACGAAAGTTAACCAATTTAAGCAAGTCAGAACTACTACGGAGGCTTAGAAGTGACTGAAGATCTCGATCGACCACATTTGGCTGTCGATCGAGAACACAGAAGAACACAAGCCTTCGATCGAGCTGTCCTGTGCTCGATCGAATTGTGAAGGCCTCGATCGAGATGTCATGTTCTCGATCGAGGGAGATACTTAAGGGAAGCTCTCGATCGAGCAACTATGGAGTTCGATCGAGAGGCCACGCGCTGATGGGCTTTATTTCGACTGTGTTGTTATTTTACAACGCTTGTTTTTCCTTGCTATTTTTCTTATAAAGAGGCAAGGAATACTAGAAACCTAATTATCACATCCCAGACATAGAACGGAGACTGTTGCTTTAGCTTTTGGATCGGAAGTACTTTTAATCGCCATTTCTCAATTTTCCTTTGGTTGAATTCGGTATTATCATAGCATAATTTCAATTCGTTTTCATTTATTATGTTACTTATTGTTATTTGCTTTACTACTATCGTTCCTCATTTCGATCATGAATAGCTAATCGCTTTGCTAGGATTTAGGGTAGCCATGGCGTAGGAAGGACGAATTAATTAGAATACCGTAGTCTAGTTGTATGCATCTGCTGCTTTAATTTCTCTTTATTGTTTGAGTCGACGCATTCAATTAACTGTCTCGATATCCCCTTCTCCTAGATCGAAAGATTGGAAAAGGAATAGTTCTGCAGCGTTTCATTAGGGTTTATGCTAGCTAGGGAGAAAGCTAAACTAGTATTACCTAGGGCGAACTAAGGACCGAAAGGTGACGTTTATTACCTACAGCTTGGATTTAGGGCATCTATATTTTAGTCCGGACATTAGAAGCCATGGTGAACCGACAATCCTAGTACCTTTCTTTCTTGTTCATCTCTATTTCATTTCTCTCTCGTTCCTTTTATTCTCTCCTTTACTCGTAGTTTTTAGAAAACAAACAAACAAACCCCCTATTTTGGTTACTTTCGACAGACTTAGTTGACTATAGGATTCCCATCTCCCTGTGGATTCGATACCCGACTGCCTCTGCTACATTTAGTTGAGACCCGTTGGTTTTATCTTTGACAGGGTTGCGATAGCCGTGTCATCGACAATGAGCGGCATAATGACCCGCACCACCGCAACCATCACAAACAATGATTTGGCTTGTTGAAGACACGACATTAAGTTGTTGAAGGGAATCTTTAGCATCTCTTTCTGCCAATTGTTGTTGGAGCAAGGCAATTTGAGCTAGAAAAACAGAGTTGTTGGAGGATTCTTCTTTACCTTTGGATGGCACAACTCGGGAATTGACATATTGAGCATCATGGACCGCCATAGATTTGATCGTGGTATGAGCAAGGTCGGTGTCAATTTGATCAAACCGCCCATTGTTGGCGGAATCAAGAATCCTTCGGGACTCGGCACAACATCCATTGTAGAATGTGATTGCTAGAAACCAATCATCTAGCCCATGATGTGGGCATTGTCTTTGAAGCTCTTTGTACCTCTCCCAAGCCTCGTATAAGCTCTCAAGAGCTTGTTGACAGAATCCGGTGATTTTGCTCCTTAAAGTTTGAGTTTTCCCCGGTGGAAAAAACTTTTGATAGAAGGCTAGAGCCAAAGTCTCCCAATTGGTGATTCCCATGGCGGTGCGGTCAAGGCTATTGATCCAAAGCTTGGCCTTGTCCATCAAAGAGAAAGGGAAAAGTATTTCCCTAATTTGGGCTTGAGTGATGCCCGTTTGACGGATCATGGAGCAATAGTCACAAAAGTTTTGCACATGCAAATTGGGATCCTCCAAAGGACATCCCCCCAATTGCTTCCTCTCCACAAGGCTAATGAAAGTCGGCTTGATCTAGAATTCCGGTTCGGTGATTTGAGCGGTTGTGATTCCGGCCGGAAGCATGGCCGCGGTGGGCTTTGAGTGATCGAAAAGTTTCACCATCTTTTTGGTAGTAGATGGTGGTGGAGATGATGAACTTGAAGCCTCCTCCTCTTCAAAAGCTTCTAGATCGTCTAAGTAAGACTTTCTAGCACTTTTGGCTTGTACGGGAGAAGAGGCCTCTTTTACTTCCTTCCAAAACTGTCGTCTTCTCCTAAAGGTTCTCTAGGGCTCGGAATCCGGTGAAAGCAATTCTCCCTTGCATGAGGACCTTGGCATAAGACAACAATTTCTAGAGAAGTGATAAGTAACAGTCTCAAGGAACAAGTGTTCCCCAAGACAAAGGAAAACAAGATAAAAATCGACAATTCAAAATGCAATAAAAACGTTTTCCCGGTAACGACGCCAAAATTTGATAGGCTAAACCTATCATAAGTAAATGTAGTAATAGGGGTCGAACCACAAGGAAACGGGAATTACGTTGTGAATTGCTATGGGTAGATTTTTATCAAGGTCGATTTCGTTTTTGGTTTGACTTGGTTGTTTGATTGACTAATAAAACTATGATGTGAATTATATGATTAAAAGAGAGTCTAAGGGGTTCGGGTCACACATGCAAAGGTAAACATATGATCATGATAAACTTGGTACTAATAACATTGTTAATTTCTTAGGTTTAGAGACACCCACCTTACGATATTAGTGTCAACCATACACCGGGTCCTAGAGAAACTCTCGTCCATGACTAGGTCGTCCTACTATACATGCTTAGTCTAATTCAATTCCGTGCCTCTCGACTTATAGAATAAATGAACAAACTTAATCAATTGAATAAGGCCTTAAACAAAGATTAAACGTTATGGCACAAGCATGTGATAGAAGCAATTTAAACAATATTATTATTAACCTATTTTATCATGTTATATACTTGTTTTTGCATGGCTCCCCTAGCCCTTAGACTAAGGGATTTAGCTACTCATGTTAAGGTGAAAATTATAAACTATTTAAAGAGAAATGACAAACATGGTTGAGTGATTTATATGAACTAAATGTTTTAACATGTAAAAGAAATTAAACTAAAGTAATATAATTAGAGTGCTAAATTATAAACTAATATAAACTAAATATAGATATGTAAAAATGTAAACTATATAGAAATACCTTAAGGAGATGAACTTGAATGGAAGAACAATATATATAACCAACTGCTTGAAAATGTATTAAGAACCAAATGTTTAAGAACTACAAGCTTAATTAATTTGTCAACTAATATAAAAACTATTAAGAGAAATTGTAATGCTTAAGGCTATGAAAGAGTAAAATGAGACGTAAAGAATTGGATGCCAAAAGTTTTGGAATACCTCTACTATTTATAGGAGAGGAAGGGGAAACATAAACAATCAATAGGGATGAAACCCCGATCGGGGTTGGGTGGCCCCGATCAGGGTCGTGTGTTTCCAGGTATTTTCCACTTAATTCCTCGCTTAATTGTTGAGGAATCCTAAGAACGTCATTAATGACCCTTAATACACTCGGGTAAATACTTCATCTATCATCTTTAGAGCTCCCAAAAGTATCCTAAGCATGTTGGAATCTTATGTTTTTCCACCTTGACTTGGAGTTGAACATTAGGCTTTGACTTTAGCATTAGGCTTCAATTGTAATTCTCACTTCAATCCAACAAATCTTCATAAAAACACCCATTCAAACACTTCCATGCTAGTCCAATATTAGGTCTTATTTAGCTTAGTGGACTTAGTGTACAAAATGATAGGAAAAAGCCTCTAAATGCTTAGATTCCTACAAAAACATGTTAAGACAAGCAAATACACTAGAACAACAAATATTAGCTTATGACACTATGATAAGTGCTAAATAACAAATAAAATGGAGCTAATATAGGGGATGAAAGTATATAAAATATGCACTTATCACATAGGAACGAGGCTAGCAGTACGCCAAAACTGGCAATCAATAAGGTGCGTATCACAACGTTTTAATGCATTTAATAACGACACTTATATTACCGTTTTCCAAATATTGGCGGAAACCTAGACCGCACTAATAGGAATGACGGTTTTCCTCGAAAACCATTGTTCTTATAATGTGACAACGGCTTCTTAACAAACCGTTTTCAAAAACGTTTTAACGGTTTCCAAAAACTCGTTATAGAATCACTCTTATCAACGGTTGTTAGAAAACCGTTTCCAGTTTAAGAAAATGGCATTTTGAAAACAGTTACTAAATTAACACCCCTAACGGTTTGTGGTACCCGTTGTTATGTTATAGCTACGGGTTTTTCGTAACCGTTATTATTTTCTATTATGAAATAACGGTTTTTTAATTCAACCGTTGTGAGTATTTGATTAGATTTTTCAGTTTGACTACTGCATTTTAAACTTTATTAGAACTTTAATAAATATTCAATTTGACCAATAATAGTCAATTTGACCAAAATAATTCAATAAATATGTCTTCATAATGTTTTAGGTCAAATTCAAAATTATTAAACATTTACTCTTAAATTTCTCTCTAAAAAATATGGCTGGTGTATTGGAGCTACAATCACATTCTCGTTACGCAAAGCCTTTTACTTGCATTCTCCATAATCTCCCGGTTCATTATGATGTAAATGGAAAGGGTTTAAACCCCAATTTTAGGTGGTTGACGCAAATGCTTCATGACTCTGGTTTCACTACGGTTAAAAAGTGTACCCTGTGTCAATAAACAAGCAAGGTTTTGTAGGCTTCGTTTTTATCGTGTTTGACGAAGCCAACTGCCATGACAGTTTTCGTCAGGCAAGAATATTAGGGGTTAGATTTGCGGGGGATGATGCGGGGAAAGAGGACTTCTATTCGGATGATAAACAACAAGGCCCTTATCTATGGGTTGCGACCCATCTTGATCATCATCTGCTGAAACATAACAGGAAGCATCACATTCTTGCCACTGTGCCTATGTCATGGGAGAAAGAGGCCATTCCACCTACGCTTCCCGGTGATAATGAAGGGTCGATCTATGACTTGCTCTATACCGAAATTCATGATGAGTATCCTAATACTTCATCCGATTCTAATAATTAAGTCTTTATTTATTATCTGGCATTATAAGTTGTATTTGGATTATGGTGGTAGTTTGAATTAAAGTTTAATTATTTATGTTTTTTGTTACATTTTTTGTTACCCCGTCCTCTGGAATTCAGAGACAATATCACCAAAAAAATATCTAACTTTTATTATAATGACTTAGGTTTTTAGGAGTACATTAAAAATATCAAGATAAAGATATTTATCGCGTAAAACAAGCATTGACAAACGAGAAAAAGCAAATGTGTATTGTGGAGTAGAAGGGAGGGAGTATGTTTTTTATTACCCCGTCCTATGGAATTCAGAGACAATACCACTATATATGTCTCTTTCACTTTCAGCCCAATCCACAGAGTCGTTTTCCCATTCCAACAGCACTGTCCCCCTGCTCGGCACTGCGACCTTGGCGGTGCAGAATCGGAAGTAGTAGGAGACGGTCAGATTCATTCGTAACCATAAATATGGACCTACCTGCTGGTCATCGTGATTAAACCAGAGTCTCGAAGAGTCATTGTTATAGAATGCCCGCTCAAGTTTGCAAGCCTAAAGAAAGAATTCTTGCTCCTCGCCCCCGCCAAACTAGATGAGGGCGCACCCCCCGAAGCCATCATGCACATCATTATCCGGGTAGATAGTTTGAACCAAATTCAATCCGGCTAACCGAATCAAACCTATTAACTAGTCAAGGCTATACGAGAGTATAGCCTTCCTATACCCGTCCTCTGTATACGAGAGATTGTGGATGATGCGCGTAAAGGGTTTAGCGTACATAATTCTACTTGGGGGTCCTGCAAGAGGTTCATATGATGCTTCATCATCATCATTAGTGGATGAATATTATGAACCACTATAAGTTGATGAACTTGACGACATCATCGATGTGGAAAATTAATGGAGGATTAGCTTTTTTTTTTTAAAGAGGGAAAATTATAATTCTACTTATAATGAGTTTGGGTTGTATGGGAAACGGTATAATAAGATAATAAGAATTGGAACCTGTATAATAAGATAATAATTGGAAACTTAACAAGTCAAGAATTGGAAAGTGGAAACGGTACAAGTTAAATAAGAATCGGTTAACTATACCGTGTTAAACATATAAACTTACAACGACTATCCAAATACCGTTGTCCAATGAGTAAGAACACAACGGTTATCAAAAAACCGTTGTCCAATTAGTAAAAACAAAACAGTTATCAAAAAACCGTTGTCCAATGATTAAAAACACAACGGTTGCATGCCCTATAATTTTTGTGATTTGACTAATGCATGCCTTGTAATTTTTACTTTTTCTGATTCAAAGTTGTAGTATTGATTGTTTGACCATATCTATAACACAAAATGATAACGGTTCTTTGTTAAGCAGTTATCATATTACATATATCAACAACGGTTGGACACAACCCATTTTAAAATAAATTGTTTAATTATTTGTGATTTTCCAGTGTTTGTGATTTGACTAATGCATGCCCTATAATTTTTAATTTTTCTGATTCAAAGTTGCAGTATTGATTGGTTGACCGTATGTATAACACAAAATGATAACGGTTCTTTGTTAAGCCGTTATCATATTACATAAATCAACAACGGTTATTTTAAAGCCGTTGTCATATTGCACCAATAAACAACAGTTTTTCTTATAACCGTTATAAATACAGATCCACTGTAAAAACTTAAAAGTTTGTGGTTTTACCAATGCATGCCCTATTATTATTGGTTGTTTGACCATTATTCACCCCATGTATGCATGCACAATTAATACAAGTTTGAATGTAACGTATGGATGAAATTAATCTAATTAATTATAGCTTTATTATACTATAAATAGCATCACATTTGCAGTAACAATAAGAATCACTTTATTATTACGAACCTTTCTACTTCACTTTTTAACCCGCTATATTAACCCGATTACGTGCATAATTCACAATCTCGCAGTCATACGCGATGCTGCTGGGAAGCCAGCTTCTAAGAGCCTTACCCCATTGAGGGACATCCTTATTGAGAATAGGTTTTCAAATGTAGGGCAATCCACCCGGCTTGGATTTCGGGTCGTGGGTTTCTTGGATTTGCTCTGATCGAGTTTCGAGGGGATGGTCTTGACGATTTTCGCAAACCAAAACAACTCGCTGTAAGGTATGCATCACGTGACCATCAAAGAGGCAAAAGTGACTTTTATGCCGACTACCCTAAGGATCATTATGTACACGCTGGGCCTTACTTATGGGTTGCCACTGCTGAGGACGCTCATCAGATGAGAAGGTTCATTTCGTAAAGTTTTATTAATGTACCGAAATCATGGGAAGACGAACAAGTGCCTCATTTTGATAACCGTCTTGATGACGATGTAGTAAGCTTGATTTTTAATCAAGTTTATCATGAGTAGCCACCTCCTAGTCAAACTCCTGTACGGGTGTTTAATTAATTTACTTAGTTAGCTGTTTGTTTTTGTGGTTTTTTATTTTTTATTGTGTTTCATTTATTTTCCCTTGTTGTACTGTTTTTTTTTTTTTACCATTGTATGATATACTCGTTTTAATATATAGTTCTTCTCTTTATTACATGCAAATGCTTATTAACATAGATTTTAAATAACTTGCGAACAGACAAATGAATGCAACAATAATAATGATTTAGGTTACATTAATTACAATAACATATAATATAATGGCAACGGTAGTGCATAAGAACCGTGTTAGAATATAAACACCTCTAAAAATAAATAAAAATTGGAAGATATATAATTACAACGGTTCTTATAAGAACCGTGTTAGATTATGCAATTACTGAATAACATAGATTTTAAATAACCTTCTTTTTTTTTTTCTCTCTCTCTCTCTCTCTCTCTCTCTCTCTCTCTCTCTATTATTACTCAAATTATGTCAAGTGGTAGCTCTTCTTCTTCCTCTATTTCAATAGGGACATGTAATTGCTCAGTTCGGGCAGCATTGCGGACTTCTTGGACTTTGCAAAATCCGGGAAGAAAGTTTCTTACTTGCAAATTCTATAATCCCGAGACTAAAATGTGTGGATGCAATTATTTCAAGTGGGTTGATGAACCAATGACTGAGTGGCAGAGGAAGGTTATAAAAAGGTTAGTGAATGAGAAAAAGAGCATGGATATCGAGATTACTTAAGTGAGGAGTATACTACATCAACTTGAAGAATCGAAGCGGGGAAATGACAGTGAAATATTGAAGGCAAAATAAGAATGCAAGAAGTTAACCATGGATATCGTAGAACTAAAAAATAATGAGGCATGGCTTAAGTTAATTGTCAAATTTATTCTTCTAATTGTTATTTACATAGTTTATTATGTATGGTGGTAGTTTGTACTCTTTATGTGTAAACTTGTAATCCTTTAAATTAATGGAAATAAGTAAGATTTTCTGAGAAACATATTATAATTAGCTGTCATATACCAAATGATGCTTTATTTCTTGGCGGCAAAATCAAACAAAATGAAATATAAAATAAAACGGTTATACCTAAATCGTTGTTCAGGACATATACAGTTATAATGGTTCAGGCCGTTGTTATGTATATAAAAATGATGCTTTATTTCTTGGCTGAAAAATCAAACAAAATGTAAATATTTAAGACACTGATTATTTCTAACCCATTGTAGATAATACTAATCAATTAAGATTTCAAACAAAACCGTTGTCTGTTTGGAAACAAAATACAACGTTTTTTCTTATACCGTGTTTATTACTTTCCATTAAACAAGGTCTTGCAAGTGTTGTATTATTCACACATATATACTCCGAGCTTCCCCTCTTCGACATAATATCCTCAAACACTGAGCTTCCCCTCAACCACCAGCCAACCCCATCGTTGTCGCAGTCATCGTCATCATCGTCATTGCCACCGCCAGATCAATCCGGATTCTCCTCTTTAAAGAAGTAATAAACTCTCCTCTCTAGAGATTTGTTTGTTATTATAAGTATGAATTGTTATTATTTGTTTAATAATTCCTGCTTTGGATATGGTCGGAAAACGGAAAAGAAACGATGGAAATGCGCCAGGCGACGACTCAGGTGATGAGAATAATTTGCAACACACTGCGGGTCGAATGCGCCACAAGGTTTCCCTAAAAGCAATAAATTGAAAGATACCTGACACGGTTGTCGCAAACCTATCAAAAATAAACCAACCGGCTCTGAAGAGGTAATTCGGGTATCGTACTCCACAGAGAGGCGGTCACTATCTACTTGTTATTCAGTCTGTCTACGGTCACAAAGTGGGGGGGTTTTGATTTGTTTGTTTTGACTAAACTAAAGAACTGAATTAAAGGCAATAAAAGAAACAACAAATAAAAAATAAGCAAGGATGAAATAAAGATGTGATCAAATAAAGAGAGAAATGCCAGGATGTCGGTTCACCACGATATTATGCAAGTCAGCTAAAGGTAAGGTTTGTCGATCTGATGTGAGAAGGGTAGTGTAGGTCCTTCCGGTCCGCTATCCGCTCTAGATTCTTCCTAAATAGCTTCCGCTCTGATTAAAGTTGTCTATTGTTCATAACAGGTTTGTTCATTCCAATCTTCCGATCTTGGTCTGAATTTAACTAAGTTAATTAATAAAGTCACGTGCACTAAACCAACTAATCACTGTTATATTGCTATAAAACAATTCTCACAACGAAAACCTCCTAAACTAATTAAAGCATCATTGCTTTGCTATCATGGCTCCCCTAATCCTAGCACTAAGGGAATTAGCTACTCATAACGATAAATAAAACAATAACGATAAATAAAGCGATAGCAAACATGGTATTAAGATGGTAAAAGGAAAATTGCATAAACTTAATAACAAATCTAATACCTAACAACAATTAAGGACCAGAGAATTAAGGATTGCAAGAGAGAATTAAATTGAATAAGGAAGAGTAAATAAATTACACAATTCGAGATCCGGAAAGAGAAAGCAAAGCAACGTTGACAAGAGCCTCCAAATTAATGACAGAAAACTTAATGATTAAGAAAGCTCAAAACTCCATGATTATTCCTAATTAAGTCTCTCCAATTTATAGGAGAGATATTTTATTAACCTAATTACAACACTTAAGATAATAAATTAATAAGTTCACGCAAGAAAATCCCGCGTCAGATAGCAAATTGTTCGATCGAGCACCTTCAAACTTCTCGATCGAACAACTCCTAGCAAAAACCTCTCGATCGGGTACACAAGCTACTCGATCGAGGAACACCAAAAAGGCACTTCTCGATCGAACACAGCAGGGGTTCGATCGAGAACCTCTCACCACCACAAAGGTCTCGATCGAGCATATAGGCCAGCAAAACCTCTTGATCAAGTCAACTGCCACTGAACCAGCTTATAGAGGACGTTGATATGCTTCCAACGCGACTTCACGTATCCCAAGACAGTAGGTATTCTCGCTCCAATCTTCCATTTCCTTAATGCGAGCTAAAGGGACAGTAAAAGGCTCAATTCTGCTTCGTTTAGGTCCATTCGTGCAATTAAAGCCAAACGAACAAAAGTAGACTATTCGGGGCATTCCGTAGCCTAAAACTACGGGATTCACATAGAAATGCGTGCAAATAAGGCTTAAGAAGACGATATAAAATGCACGCATCAATTCTTACCGTTCCAGTCTCCAAATTCAACATACCATTCCTCCAACTTGCTCCCAAACTGGGGCGGAGGTGTCAAATCAACAGAAAATATGTGACGCAACAGAAGGATTAGAAGGAACCCCATCGGGTTCTACAGAAAGGATAGCATTATAGGGCATGACTTGCATAGGTGCCCTGCGTATACTAGACTGGGTAAAAACTAAGTCCTCCCCTCCTACCTGAAAGGTAAGTGTCCTAGCCCTGACATCTACAATTGCACCAGTAGTGTGCAAAAATGGTCTCCCTAAGATAATAGGGGTACGGGTGTCCTCGGGTATGTCTAAGACAACAAAGTGGACGGGAATAAAGAACATCCTGATCCTAACAGGTACATCTTCTAAAACTCCTAAAGGCCATGATAAAGAACGGTCGTTCATCTGAACGGTCATGCTAGTAAACTGAAACTTGGTCAAACCTAATCTCTTAGCAAGCAATAAAGGTAAGACACTGACACTAGCACCTAAGTCACATAAAGCATTATCTATCAGGTAGGTCCCTATATGACATGGTATAGAAAAACTGCGTGGGTCAGAAAGCTTAGGAGAGGTCCTAATTTGAAGAAGTGCGCTGCACTCTTCAGTCAAAGCCACTGTTTCAAATTCATCTATATTCCTCTTACGTAAAAGAATTTCTTTCATAAATTTTGAGTAAGAGGGTACCTGGGTGAGTAACTCGGCAAACGGCACGTTAACTTAAAGACTTCGCAAAAGATCGGCAAATCTGCCAAATTGTTGTTCCGTCTTTGTCCTCCGTAGCCTCCTTGGAAATGGAACTTGGGGCCTATAGGTATTATCTTCGTTCTTAGATTTACCGTCCAAATTAGATTTAGACGACAAATCATCACTCTCAGCAGTAACGTTGGTCGATCGAGTAACTCCACTACTCGATCGAGAGGATTTCTCAAATATTTTGCTCGATCGAGCAGTTTTGGACACTCGATCGAGAGACTCGTTTTCGAAGTGCTCGATCGAGCACGATTGTCCCCTAGATCAGACACTTCTTCAGAAAGCTTACTCGATCGACCATCATAAACTGGTCAATTGAGTACATCACGTGAATTAATCACTATTTCATCAAAAGAAGCCTTCCCCTGAACAGTAGCATTATCCTCCGAGTCTAAAAATTCAGGATTCTCAATAGGCAACTCATGTCCTTCATAGGGAGGACCGCTCCCGGTATGAACAACATATACCGTTGACATATTTTCCCTCCCATTCAAACCGCCAGTAGCTGAAAAAATAGCATTTCAGCAGCTGCTAGAACAAGCTAAAATCATTTTTAAAAAAAAAACATAATTAAAAACGATAACGGTTAAAAATAACCATTTGCAAATAATTATTTGACAAATGTTTTATTTAGATAAATAACCGTTGACATATTTTCCCTCCCATTCAAACCGCCAAAAATATAAGATAACGAACGATAACGGTTGTCGAGTTCAAAAATTTTACAACGGTTTATTTAAGCAGAACCGTTGTCAAAGTTTCATCAATAAAAATAGATAACGGTTACATATCGTTGTTAATAGATAAATATAACAATGGTTTTACATGCAATAATGCCGTTGTTAAATTTTGACATTTAATTAAATAAGAAAACGAAATGAACCGTTATCATATATAATATTTAACAATGGTTTTGGAACGATAAGACGTTATCAATAGTAAACTCCGACAACGGATTTGAAACCGTTATTAATATATAATAACTATTTATTAAAAGATTTTATAATGGTTCTTGAGTTGTGATAACGGTATTATAGATCCATTATTGATGTTATATAACAGTCGCGTGTTAATTGTACAACCGTGGTATATATTTAACAACCGTCATTGCAATAACGGTCCCGTGTTTCTTTTTAAAAACGGTAATTGCATTATTTGACCGTTATTGAAGGTCTTATTTGGCGTAGTGTAGTTAAGGGACTAAATGTGCGTAAATACGAGTCACATCAGTAGTAGGTATGGTGTGAACTTCGGGGACGAAGTTTGCTTTGAGAGGGAAGACTGAAATACCCTAGATTTTTTGTTGGTGCACTCGGCCGAGTAAGGGATGGCACTCGACTGATTGAGCACTACTCGACTGAGTAGTGGTGACCAAGTATGAGTTGGGTCTACTCAACCGAATGGCCCAGGTCTTTGTACTTGGTCGAGTTGGTTTGGTGACGAGAGTCTATGTACCTTGCCTTATTTTATGTTGTGGGCTTTCTTATTCTTTTCACCTTTTCAACCCAACTACTATATAAGCACCATAAACCTCAAAATCCTAGCCTCCATTATTCAGTATTCAAACCCACTAAAAACAAATAGAGAGATAAAGGAGAGAACTCAAGAGATCTAGAGACTTCTTGTCCCTTCACCACCATGATAAGTATCTCTAATTCTTCAATGACTCTATTATGCATCTTTTGAGTCTTATTTATCCATGTAGTTAGAGGTAGGGTCATGCTTAGGCACATAAGGTAGAGATTAATATGTTAAATTGTAGATGTAGACGTTTAACATTTGGACAGATTCGTAGGATTGATTGTTCTTCTCATTTGGGGGTCTTAAATTCTTTAGTTCATAGACTAGTGTTTATTTCAGGTCTAGTTTATGCCTGTCCAATTTCGTAGCCAGATTCCTTACAGTTTTTTCCTGGGTGATTTGTTTATGATCATGTCAACAAAAGTCCGTAAATTTGATTTTATTGTGGAAAATGGTTCTAAAACCTAATTTAGGAGTCTAATATGTTATGGGATCTTTCTCATAAATAAAATTTGGAGATTATAGATGAGGGTAGGCTTTGGTTTTGCTCGAAATTGATTTGTTAAACTCGTTTTATAAATAAATACTTTTTATGGGACGAATTCTGTCAGTTATTGTAAATATGCCTAGAAACCATTAAAAGGTTTGGAATTCGGGAAAGTATCACTGTTTATGATTTGTAGCTAAGAGTTTTAGGGTCCCGATCCAATTAGCCTTACATCGTTTCGATTTTTCTAGGATTAGTTATGAATTTTATAGTGAGGCTGTCCTGTTTTAGAAAGTCATAAAATTCGACTTTAGTCTTTAAAGTTGGAATTACTTACAAGTCGGGATAAGTCTAGGCATGTGCATGAATTGGTTGATTGAGGATGTAGTAATTATAGATAATCATGCTATGTAGGTGCCAGATGTGTAAGGGATCAGTTTTGTTTGCTTGGTTCTTGGTTGTGGAGCACTTGTGCTTGTTGCTAGCTTTGGAGAATTGCTATAAAGTAGAGTTTTCCCTACTCGGTTCTCATTATTTACATATAATTGTTTGTGTTTTGTGTTGTGTAAAAGATTCATGTTGGTCCTTGTGTTTGGTTGTATTGATACATGTGGTATGTAGTTTTGTGGTTGTTGTGATAGTCGGGTGATGGTGTGTATGAGATTGGCTTGTGTTGCGGTTACTCTTGAGATATGGTGGTTGATGGTATAGTGAGGAGGTGTGGGAACCGACCTCACGCCCGAGATCGCTTCTTGGAGGGTTCCTCACCTCCAAGGAGGATGTGGACATTAATGGTTCGGGTCACCGGTTTCGTGTTGCGATGCAGACTCAGGTACTTTATGTTGCGATGCGAGTACCTCGGGCTGCGGTCCGGCGGAGGTTGGTGATAGTGTTGTGATGGCATCATCGTGGCTGTAATGAGACGAAGATGGATATGGTGTTGGGAGATGTGACAGTGTGATTGTGATACGAGTCATGAGGTCCGAGTGTCATGTCGTTGGTCATAGTATGTTGAGAGTCATGATTATATGTATTGTGATACTGACGGGTGTGTGTCTGTGTAATCGTCACCTATTTCCGGGGTGGCCTGTGTTGATCCATATGATATTTCTGGTCTTATGGGGAGCAGTGTATGACAGGCTTTGCATTTGCATACAAGCGGGTTTTGGGCCGAGCACGAACGAGATGGAGTTTAGTTTAGTCATCGCATTAGAGATGACGTAGATCACACATTAGAGTCATGTGTTTTATTATTGAGATTTATAATTTGTATAATTCATTCGTTTTGTAATAACATTTAAATCATTAATTGTATTAAATGTTTCGTTATTGGACTTTTGATGCACTACCTTGGGAAACCGATACGTTAACATCTCCCGATTCCTTGGCTGGGTATGAAGGGGGTGTTACACCTGTGATACCACAACCAGTGACGACATCGCCCACCAAACAGCTAGACTGTAGTTCGTATAATGGGTACTCGGGACACACCCGTGGTACCAAGTCCGGACGCTAACCGAACTCTTGTCAGGCGTCGTGACACCACACGAGCCCGTCCATAACTCAAGCCATTAATGTGCACATCCCTCTTGGAGTGGGAAGCTCCAAGAAGCGATCCAAGTGTAAGACGGTCTCCTAACCGCCTTACGTCTCCTCAACAACAACAACATTTCCACTATATCCTCCAACATATACAATAATAAACAATGAATGTAAAATGCAATACAATATATAAACATACGACTCATCATGGTACTCACTCCCAAACATGCTATGCACATCAACTCCTAAAATATCCCGACTGTTCGAGTCGTCACAACTCATTAGCATGCTATAAAGCATTTCCGACAACTACATGAGATTGACAACAATCCCCAAATATCACAAAATGATGCAATACGACTTATATCATGAAAACAATGACAAATGACACACCAACAAGTATTCACATTATCAAAACCGAGTAGGATGAACCTACATTTTAGCATACTCCATAAGCAATCCAAGACAAGCAAGACTCCGTCTCATAAAACCGTCTCATCCTACATAAATCATATAATAACTATCATAACATGTCTTATACTATTATACAACACAAAACCCCTTATTACTACCCCTTAATTACCCATCTTACTCATATTAGTTACTAATTAATTACCCACAATAAAACCCCCAAAAGTTAGGATTTGATAACAGAAAGAGGAAAGTTAGATCTTATTCACAAGGTATAAGAAGGAAGAAGAAAGGTGCATAACTCTCTAATCCAAGCTTGGTATCCATGGGAAAGTGTTTAGGATGGTTTTAGAGAGAAGGGAGACGATTTAGAGTGATAGAGAGAAAGGAAAGAATGAATTAGGGTTAGATGGATAAGGAATCCTGTCATAAGTTATATCACCCTCTGACACTCTGCACTCGGTCGAGTGCTGAGTCCAGTCGGCTGAGTGCCACTAAATCGATCAAGTTCCGCCGTACTCGGCCGAGTTCCACCCACACTGTCGAGTACAACTCGTACTCGGCCGAGTTCCAACTACTCGGTCACCTGAACTCTCCATTAGGTCTCGTACAAGTTATACTTGGCCTACTACGCCGCTATGTCATACTCACGAATAGTCTCTCGTCAAGCCTAAGGGTCCTATCACGCATCCAAAGGTTCCTTTATCGGACTCTAAATATCTGGGTATTACAATCTCCCCCCTAAAACACTACTAGGATAACTCGGAAAATATGACGGGAAAAACGAGCTGTCGGATAACACGGGAAACTGACGGAAACACCGTCAGTAACGAGTCCTGAAGGAAATTCCGTCAGATAATATTGGCGCGTTGACTAAGTCAATGGCGCTAAATAGTATGTGACGGAAAATCTGCCAGAAAACCCTTAATTCTGACGGAATATCCGTCAGATGTTTCTTACACACTGTGGTGCACCCCAACTGTCACAATAATTGGACATTTGACGGAATTTCCGTCAGTACTAGCTCAATTCTGATGGAATTTTCGTCAGATATTTCAGATATTTCACTCACCGTGGTGCAACCCAGCTGTCACAATAATTGAACATCTGACGGAAATTCCGTCAGTACTAGCTAAATTCTGACGGATTTTCCGTCAGATATTCCTCTTACTGTGGTGTGTTATAGTTGGGTGAATTATTGAGCATCTGACGGAATTTCTGTCAGTAATACAAAAATACTGACGGAATATCTGTCAGGAGAAGAAAATAACTGATGGAATTTCCGTCAGACACGCCTTTTAAATCAAACGCGAACAAACTCCCTCGACACTTTACCAATTCATTTCCACCAAATCAATTAAACCCCTAACCCTAACCCTCTAAAACCTGACACCACCACCCTCCCCCACTTCCAGCGACACCACCACCACCACCATGCCGTCACCACCACTATTAGGTAATCTCCTTTGTCTTTTCTTCCTCTCTCCTTTCTCTTTTTCCTTTTCCTTTTCCTTTTCTTGTTGTCATTTTTTTGTGCTCCAAAAGCCGCCGATGTCGCCGTCCATGCCGCCACCGTCCTTGCCGCCGCCGTCCCGCCGCCTTCTTTTTCATTCTTCTTTTTAATTATTTGTGAAGTTAATTAGGTATTTTTTAATCTCCTTTTAATTAATTTTTATTTAATTAGCTTAATTGTTTTAGGATAGTAGTTATTGTTGTAATTGTTGTTGAATTATTGTTGGTGTTGATGCATGTTAACTTAAGATAGAAGCCGATTTTGTTTAAATGTATGTTGTGTTGTGAAAATTTTGTGGAGTGTTAATATTATTGTTAAAAGTTGGAATTATTATTAATTAGGTTAGCTATGTAATCTTAATGTTTCTTCTTCTTTTAATTCTTTGTTTCTTAGTTTGGTGATTTATTAATTTTCTTTTTATTTAATTTTTGTTTAATTAGGTTAATTGCCTTAAGATAGAAGACTTTGTTGAATTGATGTTGATATTGTTGTTGGTGTTCATGCATGTTTCCTTAGGATAGAAGCCATTATTTAAATCTTGAAATTTGTTAAATTTTGTGAAGTGTTAATGTTTTTAAAGTGATAATTAGACTTAATGTTAAGTAGATTAGATATGTAAAATGAAAAATTAGTCTTAATGTTACTTAGTTTTTGTTAATGACATTATTAGGATAGTAGTCATTGTTGTATGTTTTGTTTTTAATATTGTTAAAATTATTGTTCATATTGACCTAGTACCCCGTTCAAAAATTACTCATTAGGAGTAATTTTTGAATAGTCCCCGTTTTGGGATTGTCTTTGTACGTTTCAAGTCACTTGGGTAGTAACATGTACTTGTGATTTGTTAATAAGGAAAGAGTTTGGTGACAATTCGTTTAATGTTCTCTGAATGCATATGTGGAGTAATTATTTATTCTACATTGTGTATTTGGAGAACGGAGGGGAATTGCTGCTGAATTTTTTCCTTATTAATAAATCGCAAGTGCGTGTTTGCTAGTGACTTGAAACGTACATTTATGGGTTTAGGTGTGAGTGATAAGGACCCAATTCAAAGAAATAAAGATTATTTGTAGACAATCGTCATTTATATTGGTTATAATGTTTAATTATTGTGTATTATTCTTGATTGTGATATATATATATATATATATATATATAGTCGGGATCCGGTGAGAACTCCTAAATATTTGAGGATTGAGGATTAGTGAATACAATATCACGGGTTCTTCAATACAATATCACGAAAAAATGAGACTTGTCCAAAAAAAAAAAATTTTTTGAAAATTTTTTTTTAATTTTTTTTTTTTGCTCAGCTGTTTTTTTCGTGTGATATTGTTTCGAATAACCTGTGATATTGTATTGAACAACCTGTGATATTGTAATGAAATCCTCAATCCTCAAAAAGATAGTATATACTCACATGATCCCATTCCTATATATATATATATATATATATATATATATATATATATATATATATATATATATATATATATATATATATAAAATCACAATCAAGAGTAAAATCACTGTCATTTTGGTAAGTTGTTAGTTTGTGCTTGGAAATCTCAGCCACTAGATTATATTAGAGATGAATGGCCAAGATCTAATCTTACATGTCATATAAAGTCACTGTCATTTACTTATTTTCTCTTTTTTCTAGTGCTACTCTTTTTTTTACTTTAATTTTTTTTATCTCCTTTTTTTATCTCGTGTTATTATGCTTTTTATTTTACAACTTTGATTTTTTTTCTCTTATGTTTTTCTTTAATTTTCTCATTATGTTACCTTTTTTTCTTTTTCTTTTTGTACCGGATTTTTTTTTACTTGAATTTTTTTACTCTTATTTTTTTTATCTCGTGTTATTATGCTGTTATTGTGCTTTTTTTTACTTTGATTTTTTTAACGACTTTGATTTTTTTTTTCTCTTTTTTTTTACTAGATATTATTGTGCTATTATTGTTATTCCGCTGTTATTGTGATGTTATTCTGCTGTTACTTTGATTTTTTTTACGACTTTGATTTTTTTGTCTTTTTTTTTACCACGTTTTATTGTGCTGTTATTCTACTGTTATTCTGCTGTTATTGTGATGTTATTCCGATGTCACTTTGATTTTTTTACTACTTTGATTTTTTTTACAACTTTGATTTTTTTACTCTTTTTTTACCGCATGTTACTTTGCTGTTATTCTGGTGTTATTGTGATGTTATTCCGGTGTCACTTAGATTTTTTTACTACTTTAACTTTTTTACTCTTTTTTACCACATGTTATTGTGCTGTTATTTTACTGTTATTGTTATTCCGGTGTAATTGTGATGTTATTCCGGTGTCACTTTGATTTTTTTTACTACTTTGATTTTTTTACTCTATTTTTTACCATATGTTATTGTGTTGTTATTCTGGTGTTTTTTTTTGTACTACTTTGATTTTTTAAATTTTTTTAACACGTGTTATTGTGCTGTTATTCTGGTGGTATTGTTATTCTGGTGTTATTGTGATGTTATTCCGGTATCACTTCGATTTTTTTTAGTACTTGATTTTGTTTTTTTTCTCTTTTTGTTTTTTTTTTTCCGTGTTAGTGTGTTGTTATTGTAGTGTTATTGTGGTGTTATTGTAGTGTTGGAGTGTTAATAGAGTATTATTCTAGTGATACAGTAGACACATGCCTATCTAGGTCTACCCTCCTTTCCGCCCTGCCCCCAATACGGCAATACGTTGGTATATTATGACGGGTGTACAACATATGATTTACAGTAAAAAAAAATATGGTTCTTAAAATGAGAACGTCTTGCTATACACAATACACCGTATAATGGTCTAACAGAAAAATTACTGAAGATGGAGTACAATATTCTACAACTACTTTTACAAAGTGCACACTTAGAAAAAGAATAGTTACATTAAAGGATCATCTTAGTGATTTAGTTTGTGTAGGATTGTCAGTATTAGCCCATTTGACAACTGATCTAGCCAAAGCATCCATGGGATCAACAAAGTACTTAACAAGAGGATCATCATATGGTAACAAACACTGCAATTCATCAGATGCAAGTATCACTGTATTAGCTGCTCTCACCAATAGCCCCTGTATTGCTACTCTTAATAGGTTTCAAGCTCCTTCTATGTCTTTGTTCTTCAAGAATTCATTGTCGGCTTTATTATGAACTCCATTGTCGCTTTATCTGGCATTGCTACTTCAAATCCCTTTATTATAGAGATTAAACCGAGTGCCTACATCTCACATCCGCACCAAAATGAAGCCCAATTGAGAAGGACCTCCACCATACGCACCATCTGGTGCGAGTGCTTAGCATGAACAACATCATCGACACAGCCCCGGAATTTACTCACCTCTGATTATCGAACCCAATTCAGAAGCAGCTCCACCATACGCACCCGGGAAACTGAATATTTCTGATTGTTTGTTGATACAATGATCGTTTTGAATTCGCATCCCAAACCATGGTAGTCAGTAAACTGTTATGAGCCTATGATGCTGAAAGATGACCCTTATAAGTATTCACATCAAATAAAGCAACTTCGACCAAACCGAGATTTAATGCTTACATTTTGATACATTCAATTTCAATATCTGCAAGTTCCTTAACTTCCAAAAACTCCTCAATCACTAATTTATTAAACAATTAAACAAATCACTGATTCATTAATTCCATTGTTTTGATGCATCAGATCAAACTCCTCAATACCATACCCATTCAATCAATCATCGACGCTTTCTGGGTACGGCGGCGGGTGGTCGAACGCGCCATCACGTGAGCCATCGCCTGAGCTCCAAAACGCCGACGCATCGGACCTGCTATATGAAGCCGCCGGTCAAGTAAACAAGCATCAAGAGCCTAAGTCGACACACCACCACAAGCATAACCTTCCTTCCCACAAGCAACAACAGCCTAACTCGGAATCGAAACCAAGCCACCATGGCTGCCACCGTCACTTCATTAACCTCCAATTAAACAACCAACGCAGCAGCCCAGATGCGAGCTCGAATATAAATACGGATTAAAATTAGTATTAGAATTATTTTTTTGTTGATTTAGTGATTTTGATTTGATTGTTTGATCCGATGCATCAAAACAAATTTGACATAATTGGAATTTGTATTGATTTGATTCTATAATATTTAAACTGCAAATCCTATGGTTTAATCGCATGATTTTAGGGTTTGTTTTTGGATTTTTCTTGGTTTAGAGATAAGTTAGAGAGAAGTGCGTATTTGATTTTTTTGTCAGTGACTTAGCGTTCTCTTTATTATTATTACAGAGATTTAATCTCAGTCTTCTATTTCCACTTATCCAATGGCTGGGATTTGTGAGCACACAAACTCACAACTCACCGTAAGAATCAAATTCACGAGATCCCGCCTCTATACATATATATATATATATATACATATATATATATATATATATATATATATATATACATATATATATATATATATATGAAATGTAGATACATAATAACATTAAAAGATTAGAATGGTAATGGATGTATAAAAGATTAGAGGAAAAAAAAACCCAAGAAAGCATTTACAGAGGGGGTGAAAGAGTTTATTAAATTCGCGGAAGAAAGTAATCTGTATAAGGATTTAGGTGAAATGAGGTGTCCATGTAAGAAATGCAAAAACCTAGCTTTTAAAAGGAAAAGTGATGTTAAAATTCATCTTTGCTCGAATGGTTTCACCGATAATTACTATGTATAGACATATCACGCTGAGAAATTACCTAGCAAAGCAGGTACAAGTATTGTAGCTATTGATAATACTTACCGTGAGTTCGTGAAAAATGCATTGGGCGATACTGTTGACCGAATTTTGGAGGTTCGACTCAATCCCGATGACCTTAACGATGCAGAAGTGCGTTATGAAACCCTGAACCCCCAAGTTTCTTCCTTCTTTAAAATGTTAAAGCAAGCCAAACGACCGGTGTATAAGGGAAGTAATATGAGTTTGTTGCAAACGACTGCTAGGTTAGTAGCACTCAAATGTGAGAACAACATATCTCTTTGATGCTCTAATGGTTTTGTGTCGTTCGTTGGTGACCTAATTCCAAAGGAAAATCAAATGGCGCGCAATTTTAATGAGATTAAGAAAGTTCTGAAGGGACTCCAACTACCCCATGAGAAGATTGATGCATGTCTCAATGGATGCATTACTTTTCCGGGAGAAAAATGCTAATCCTGAGAAATGTACAAAGTGTCGTGCATCTCGGTATAAAGGTAAAAAGAATTCAAGTGGGAGGCGAATTCCTTGTAAACCATTAACTTATTTCCCGCTTGCGCCAAGGTTACAATGACTATATGCAACCAAGCACATAGTAGGTGAGATGAGTTGGCACTATAAAAACTCCCGATTAAGAGATAGTGGGACAATGGCACATCCAAATGATGGAGAAGTGTGTAAACATTTCGATACAGAGTATCCAGATTTTGCAAGTGAACCCCGGAATGTTCGGCTAGGTTTGTATATGGATGGATTTCAACCTTTTGGATAATTCGAGATGAAATACTCCTGTTAGCCCATAACTGTGACTCCGTACAACTTACCTCCTTGGTTATGCATGAAGAGACAATTTCTGTTCTTATTTCTGCTCGTTCCCGGTCCTAAGAACCCTAAGTCAAATTTAGATGTCTACCTCCAACCATTGATCAAAGAGTTGAAACAACTTCGGGAAACTTGCGTGGACACCTACGATGTCTCTAAGAAACAAAATTTTCAATTAAAGGCTGCATTAATGTGGACGATCAACGATTTTCCGGCATACGGCATGCTTTCCGGTTGGTCCACAAGTGGGCACCGTGCTTGTCCTTATTATCAAAAAAATGACCATAGATCTTTTTGGTTTAAAAATAGCAAAAAGGTTTGTTGGTTTGATTTTCACCGTGAGTTCTTAAGACCTGATCATCCTTTCCGCAACAATTGTAAACATTTTCTAAAGAACAGAAAAACTGAGAATCGCATAGCCGCACCGAAATTAACGGGTGATGAAGTGTGGGATTCTGAAAAGACTTGCCAAAAATAGTTCATGCTTCTGATCAAGAATTGAAAAGATTGAAAGACAAGAATGAAGGTTGGTGGAAACAAAGCATATTCTGGGAACTTCCTTACTGGAAAACGTTGTTGATTCGACACAACTTAGACGTTATGCACATTGACAAAAAAAATTTTGAACAGCTTATCAACACGATGATGGATGTACCAGGTAAAACTAAATTTGGCCCTAAGGGTAAAGACGACTTTAATGAACTTTGCTATAAACGGCCCATATCATTTAGGTTTGTTTTAGAAACCGCGGAGAAAAAGGCTCTATGTGAATGGGTTGCTAATTTGAAATTACCGGATGGTTATGCTTCAGATTTGAGTCGGTGTTGTAGGTACCCAGTATCTGCACCTCCCAAAAACCAACCGATGATGATCGGACTACAACGTATTTTTGATATGCGTGCGTGGATTGGCTATACATGAGACGGTTTAATGCTCTACTCGGATATGAAAAATGATTTCAAAAGTTTTCTAACTTGATTTGCATTCAAATAACACTATTTAGAGTTAAAACCGTCTTCGGACCCAAAACCGACTCAGAAACCCGCAACTCGAGTCAACCTGAGTCAACCCAAATCTCGAATGTCAAAAATAATCCCATGAATGTCTTTGTTATGTCATTTCCATTAAAATGACCCTAATTAGAGTCAAAACCGACACCGGGCCAAAAACTGACTCCAATCTCAAATCCCGACTCACACAGGTCAAACCCGAGTTAAGCACACAAAACACCTACCTCAAGTAACACCCAAAACCATCTTATTAGATGTCCATATTGTTACACGACATTCTATTTGGATACAAAACATCATACCAACAAAATAATAGATAGAGCAAAGGTCACGTCCAAATTGAAAGGGACAGTACACCCCTTTCAATCACTAGGTGGCTCGCGCCTCTTTAGGCATCCCCTTGGCCAGCAAGCAAACTTAACCGACTTGCTACCATCCTCATTTCTCTATAAATACCCACCATCATACACCATAATCCTCATGCGAGAGTCCGCTCCCTCCTTCTCCCTTAAACTTCTAGACCCGACTTCCTAAGTCACAAAATCGACACGTGTTTACGACCTACTGATCGTAGACACAAGCCTTACACATTTTGTTTGGTACCGTCGCCGTGCATTCGACCGACCCATTCGACCAACTCAACATTAATCATCAAGTTTTTCAACAACATATTTTCAACTCATTTTCAAAACAAAATCCTTTCTTAAGGCACCTTTTTAAACATCTTTGATCGTGAATAGTCACAACGAGAAAACCATCTCTAAAGTCGTCTACTTCGCAAACATCAATACACGTAAGTTTGAGGGTGTAAATAACTCAGTTATTTAATGTCTTTACTGTTTTCATAACTTTATAAGCATGAATAATGCAGAACACGATTCAAATATAGGTTAGACGAGCCAAAACCGAGTTTTGGCCTGAGACAGAAGCTCCTTGATATGCAGAGAGGCTCGCGCCTCTTGTGGGTGTCCAGGTCAGACTCAAATGTGTTTGAGTTTGTCTTTCCTTCAACACTTTCTTTTATTTCTACTTCTTTCCTTTTACGGTTTTTACCATTTTAATTCATTTTTATGACAAAATTTTTGACCATTACAAAAATCATCCTTGGTTCGTTATACCATGACGGTTTATTCCGTGACTCGATGATATTATTGGTTAATTACATCTTAATGGGTATTTTTACACCCTTTTCTTTTATTTACCATTTTTCTCATTTATTTACACTTGCAAACATATTAGTCATAATTCATAATCATTCTTGGTTCTTTATACCATGTCGGTTTAATCCGAGTACGATGACAAACTTGACTAATTACAAATAATTAAACTTAACATAATTAGTTCAAATCGAACATTTTTCTTTTACACACTTTACTATGCTTTTCAAACTTGCAAATATTGCAAATCATTTAAATACAAATAAGGTTTAAAACAATCTTTTTTAACAACCAGGAGACGCCCCTTGGGTCATCGTCTGACTCGCGCTCCAAGAGGCCGCCTGTTTTCATATTTCAAAAACCCGGGCAGAGCCCCTTCCCTCGCCAATAGGCTCGCGTCTTAATAGGGCTGCCTGGCAGTGTTCTGTCTCGTTCTGGTACTTGTCTAGGACAATCCCGATTACAGTTAATCCGAATACGTGATGGATCAGATTGATGAGTTTGCATTTTATACTTTATCTTTTAAACACACTTTTTCAAATAAATGGATCGTGTTAAGCATCTAACACGAATTTGGTAAATGGATGTTTAATTTCTGTTTTCACATGCAAATCAATCTAAATCCAACTCGACATCAACTACTTGATATTTGGATAAAATAACCGACTTAGGAAATCTTCACATGTTAGGTTAAGACTTTTGGATGCGCAGTCATGCTTTTAAACTGTTTTATCAACTTTTGCACTTAAACAACCACGACCGATCAGTAGAGGCCGCTAACGCGGGCGGGATTGGGTGTCCGATTAAAGGGCTTCCAAATACGTAACCTCACCCCTTACCCAGAACCTTTGGATAGTGGATGCCCTTATCCAGGGCGTACGTGAGTCATTTTAGGCATAGAATGCTAAAAGGGGGACGAGTCCTTATTTTTAGTACCTATGTCAAGCGCCGCTTTTTGCCTTGATTGAACTAGGTATAAAGTGGATTCGATTGGGTTCCAGGCATCCTACAAATGCTTGGTGGTGACTCCGAACATCTCAAACATTGTTTCGAGACCTTTGCCGAGATCAAACCGACCGATCTAAAGTGATCCGGTCGAAACCATTTCTACGCCACCGAGCGTGGCTTTCAAAAGACCGTTGCATGTCCATAATATGGCTTGGCGTGCAGGTAGCCCGTGACTAAGGACCGGTAGGCGGCTCTTGCCTGCAGACCGGCTTGTGGCCCATGTCCACAGATTGGCGACTCCGCTGGGGATAATTTGTACACTTGTGTCTTTGTGATCCTTAGAGGTGAAACTCGAACGAGGTCGTGCTTAAAAGTGCATTAATTGATATTACGATCATAAGTTGGGCTCCTTGTCCGGGCCCAAAACCTAACCTTTATCGACCAATTGGCTCGTCTCGTCGGCGTGAGTTTTCTCATCCCCGTGTTTTCAATCCCGATTGAGTCAAGCATACCATTGACGTTACACATTTCTATTTCGTCAAAGAGCTTTTATCACCTTCGAGCACGAGGCTAGGGCACCCTCCTTACACATTTTGTTTGGATTGGTATCCGTCTCGAAAATTGGAGTTTGATTGCTTGGTGTGTAACCCACCGTTTTAAGCCAAAACCCGTGTCAACATTATGCATAATATAATGAAACCGCGAGTGCTTATGTGTTATATGATCACAAGTCCTTCCGTGTCATTTCAAACTTTCAAAAACACATTTCGCGCCGTCATAATGGCCATTTCAAACCTCGGTCTTTCGCCGACCGTTACAAACCCTTTTTATACTGTCCTAATGACGACTTTCAAAACCGGTTTTTTTACAACCGTTTCAAAAACACATTTCGCGCCGTCATTATGGCCGTTTCAAACCTCGTTCTTTCGTCGACCGTTGAAAACCTTTTCATGTTGTCGTAATGACGACTTTCAAACCCGGTTTTCTACAACCATTTTAAAAAACGCCTTTTTAGGTCGTCGTAATGACGATTTCAAACCCGGTTTTCACAACCGTTTCAAACCTCGGTCTTTTGCCGACCGCTGCACAACTTTTTATGCCGTTATAATGGCCATTTCAAAACCCGGTTTTTATAACCAATGTCAAATGCACCTTTTCATACCGTTGTAATGACGATTTCAAACCTTAGTTTTCACAAACCATTTCAAAATACCCTTTTACGTCGTCGTAATGGCCGTTTCAAACCTCGGTCCCTTGCCGACCGTTGCATTCTCAAAGCGCCCTTTTATGCCGTCGTAATGACGAATTCTACCCTCGAATTTTCAAAAATTCGAAATCAGTTTTCAAATAAAAACGTTTATCAAACCGTCGTAATGACGATTTCAACCCGAGCAACTTTCCAAATTTCCAATCTCGTTTTCGAAATCAAAATTGGCTTTTCTAAGCCGTTATAATGACGATTTCAATTCTCACACTTTTCGATTTGCATAACGTCTTTCAAAGGTTAAAACAGTTTTCTAACTCGTCGTAATGATGAATTCGATCCTCAAATTCTCCAATTTTCAAATCATTGAAAACAATTTAAACCATTTCCAAATTTCCAATCAAAACTTAATCATTTGAAAACAAATTTAACCGTTTTCAAGTTTCAATTCAAAATCCAATCTTTGAAAACAAAATTAACTGTTTTTCAAATTTCAATTCAAAATCAAATCTTTAAAAACAAATTTAACCGTTTTCAGATTTCAAATCAGATTTCAGATTATTTGAAAACAAATTTAACCGTTTTCAAATTTTAATTTAAAATCAAATTTTTGAAAACCAATTTAACCGTTTTCATATTTTAAATCAAAACTCAATCTTTGAAAACAACTTTAACCGTTTTCAAATTTTCAACCCAATTTTAAATTCCTTGAAAACCAATTTAACCGTTTTCCTGGCCATTGTGATGACGATTCCAAATTCTTCAATTCTCGATTTTCAAATCCGTGATTCGGAATTTCATAAACAGTCTTCGAAAACAACACATTGTTTTCAGAGCCACCGTAATTTCAACTCAAGCCGTCTTTTGAAACAAAACCTAAGACAACCCTTTCAACTGGCCGGCCTTTTGAAGATCCCTACTCTTTGGAAGGCGTCCATAAAACGAAAAATGAATCTTTTTGAAAATTTCTATTTTCGAGAATTTCAGTCCACCATTCCGATTCAGCCTCGAGTCGATTTCAAGTCAAGTCGACTAGATAACGTCAAGTCTCCGTCGAAGTTAGTACCTACCTTCTGGTCTAGGTCGTGTCGCCTAATTATTGAGATATCTTCAGTGGCGTTAGCAGAGTCAAAACCTCTCGGGTATTAAACCCGTCTCCCCCTACATTACGGGTAAAAGGTCAAGTTTGTGTACATGTCTTGTCCAACGACGTCACTCCATCGACAAACCTCCAAACTAAGTTAGAAGTCGTCTGTCTAGGCGTCACTATGCCAAAGATGACACTCGAGTCTAAGTCATGCACCAAGAGTTCAAACACAAGAGGTCGTTCATGATCTTTAATGACCTCATAACCTAGTCACACTGTCGCGTCTTCAAGACAAAACTGCCTTTTGTACATATGTGTCGTACTTGCCTTTGTTTTTGTAATCCCTTGCCAAGACAAGTTATAACGCCTATCGTTATGTCAAATAGGAATCCATTGGGTGCCATCAATCGCCAACCAGAAACTCAAGAAGTTGATCAAGCTTCATCCGCCATGACTTCTGCTGAAACCAACAACGTGGTCCTTCGACTCCTACCTACCGTGGAAAACTTGAGTACTCGTCTCTCCCAAGTTGAGGACAAAATGATAACAAGGAATTTTCCCTCTTCTGATATTGAGCAAAGGGTTAAGCTCCTTGAAAGCCGACTGCTTGGCAATGGCAAAACCAACCCTAGTTGGAAGGCTACTAAAACCACTGAAACCAATTCCTTGGGTGCTCCACCAACCAATACCAGCCGACCTCATAGGTCCTTTTCCGATTTGGGTATGCCTTATGCCACAGCCTTGGAAAGGCTAATCTCCAAAGGAAAGCTCAAACTGATTGGTCCAACTCCAGACCCTCTACCTTGCAAGCGAGGACGTAGATGGGCTGGAAAACTGTTTTGTCAATATCACCAAGGTCGCGGACACGATACTGAAATGTGTCTCCCCCTAAAAGGCGCCATCCTTGATATGATTGAAAAGGGCGAGTTACCATTACCTCCATCAACAAACAACAAAAACAACCCTCCAGAAAACCCTTTTGGAGACAGTCAGGGATCTTCCCTAGACTGCTCTCATCTCATCTCTCCTGATGATGAGAAAATTCATGCAATTGATGAAGATGGCATACAAAGCGTTATAATGATGCTCTCCGTCTCTATCAACAACATATTCTCAAAGCTGCAAGTGGCTATCGATGATTTGAACACTCAGGTAGCTAATATGGAGAAGAGGTTTGGTAGTACCGAAAATGAACCTAACTATCAAGGAGAAGACCAACCCTCCATTCACCAACCAACAACTGTTGAAAATGAGGACTCATCTAATGGTTCACACACCCATGAAACCCCCAACAAAAAACATGAAATTAGCTCGCCAAATACCCCTTCAAAATACCAAGCAACGTCCCAAAAACTTCCCATTGACAACAACCAAATCCTTCTTCCGCCCAAGATTGACAAAAACAAAAACAAAAACAAAACTCACAAAAACATCCCAAAAAACACCAATGTTGGAATCATGGGAAACCATCAAAGGGTATTCACAGATCTGGGAATAACATATGGCACCGCTCTGGGATAGTTGCTTCAGAAGGAATGTTGCAACCCATTGGTGCGACTCCGGACCCACCAAAACACAGAAGAAACCATTTCTGGAATGGTAATGCTTATTGCCAATACCATCAAGGCAAGGGCCATGACACTGAAGCCTGCTTCAAACTCAAGAATGCCATTCAAGATATGATTGAAGTTGGCAAAATCATAATTGCACCTCTCAGTAAAGACAATCCTCCTGAATGTCTCAAGTCAAACAGCAAGGTTGAATGTTCTTAAAGGACATTCATCAACTTCAACACAACCTATGCCACAGCACTTCAAAAGCTTATGACTGAAGGGAACCTACAACCAATCGGGCCCACTCCGAACCTGTATGAATGCAGAAAAACCCATTTCTGGGACGGTAATGCCTATTGCCAATATCATCAAGGAAAAGGTCATGACACTGAAACATGCTTCAAACTGAAACATGTTATTCAAAATATGATCGATAACCATGAACTGGTAGCTTCATCCCTAGGCCAACCAAGTGATGAAAACAACCCTCAAGAACATCTCTTTCTGCAAGGAGATGAAAGCCTCATGGACTATTGTCGTCATATCATTCCCAACAACGAGAGTGAAGTGTTCAAGTGGGTCAATGCTCAAGAACAAACATTCAAGCCTCTGGATGCCGTGAAGGAGAGCTTCGAGGAGGAAGGTGATGATTAGGAGTCCGTATCTACGGTTGAGTCAGAGTCCGAGTCCGAGTATTAGGCTTTCTCATATCTATCCTAGTGTCTGTCCTTTTATTCCTAAGTGACAAACTGGGGGCTGTCCCAATGAGTCACACGTATTCATCAAGTTTGTGCTAACATCTTATTTATCTAAATAAAAGCACAATTTCCAACTAACATATATTCTCCTCTTTACCATTTCCCGTTGACAACGAGAATTTATTTGAGAACTGATTTAAAACAAACAACATGTTCCAATTCAATGTGAGTACACTCGAGTGACATTCCGTACCGAGTAGGCAGAAGACTAGAAACTCCATGTCCATTTTCTTTACCTATTCCATGTCTGGAAATAGAAACCTTTAATTACCACCCAATCTAGAACGAGCTCTTATCAAAGGGATTCTACGACGAACCCAGATAACAAACCCAAAACATCTCCTTGTTTATAATCAATGACGGAAGGCAAGCCCATTCCCCACAAAAACGTGTCATCACAAAGAATAAACCTCTCACCAACATGTACATCCCCGTCTGCACCTTTACCTTCCCCGAACGACGGACGGCAAAGAACCAATGCACCCAAAGCCAAAGCTAAATCAAAAACCAAAACCAAAGCGAAAGCCAAGGCTAAAGCCAAAGCAAAACAAAACAAAGACCAAAAGCCATTCAGCCGATGCAACAGCCATCCAGCCGAAGCAAAAGCAAAAACCATAGGCCGAGGCCAAGACCTAAGCCAAAATCAAAACAAAACCAGATTGAACCCTTTTTTGAAAGGCCGAAATCCAAAAAACACAAACAAACGTCTAACAAAAATGTTAGTCTAACCCAAACAAAAATGAAATAATGGAATTCAAAATTCGTTATTTTCCCACAATTCAAATGACGGAATTCAACCATCACTTTCCAAAAAAATGAAATAGCGAAATTCAAATTCGTTATCTTCACATAAACTAAAACGACGGAATTGAAAAAACCATCAATCTTCAAACAACAAAGCCCAGGACCCATAAGTCCAACACACCAAGTCCAGGACCAACAAGTCTAAAGCCCAGAACCCATGAGTCCAATACACAAAGTCCAGGACCAACAAGTCCAAAGCCCAGGACCCATATGTCTAACACACAAAGTCCAGGACCAACAAGTCCAAAGATCAGGACCCATGAGTCCAACATACCAAATTCCGGACTGATGAGTCCAAAACACCAAACACAAAAACCTCAACTACTTCACCCCTAAGTCCTTCTAGAGACTGTTATAGGGAAACTATCTAGGCTTCTAAGGATTCCCCTCCAACTCATAATATCACACCTTAACCTTGAAGGTCCAGACATGGGATTCTTATCCCAAATTATTTACCAACCATCTCGTGCTCATTCTACATCGAGCCCGAGACCCCATTCAGCACCACATTACAGGGCACAACCCATCGGCCTAAACACCACAAAATACAAACTCCAGATTTTTATCTCTCAAACAAACCTATTATTACCAGGCTCCACATTCCATAATGTCGAAGCCACATTCACCCTGACCCAGATACGGAGTCTTCAAAAAAACATTGCTCCCCGGAACGGGACATGCCCATTTCATTCTTAGAGTCCACTTTTTAGTGTGCTCACATAACAAGAAACATTTTCCACAAACTATGCCTCTACGATTCATGATCAAGAGGGATTTCTCTCCAATCAACCTTCGAGTCACCAAACGAAATTTACCGTCGTGACCCCAAACTCCAGATTTTTATCTGTCAAACAAACCTATCATTAACAAGCTCCACATTCTATAATGTCGAAGCCATTTTCACCCTGACCCAGATACGGAGTCCTCGAATGCATTCCTACCGAGAACGGGGCATACCTATTCTACCCTGAAAGTCCACTTTTTAGTGTGCTCACATGATAAGGAACATTTTCACAAATTACACCTCTTCGATTCATGATCAAGGAGGAATTCTCTCAAATCAATTTTCGAGTAACCAAATGGAATTTACCGCCGTGACCCTCACACTTTAAGGTCCTAATAACTCTCTTAGGCACACACACTTAGAACTACGATCTGGTTTGATTTCACTTCACGTGAATACGTAGGCAGTCCTTCAAGAACACAACTATACACCTCAAAATTAATTATCAAAACACATGCAGAACTATGATCTGCTTTAATTTCACAAACACGCGAATACGTAGGCAGTCCTATTACAAGGGCACAACTGCATACTCCTTTCATAACATTTCCAATTTTCAAAAAACAGCTCAGAACTACGATCTGATTTAATTTTACTTCACGTGAATACGTAGGCAGTCCCTCAACAAGGACACAACCACATCCCCCTTTCAATCTCAAACATCAACATCAATCCTCAAAAGCAGCCCACCCAGCTGTAAAAATTAATCTTATACCTCTTTACTGGGGGCTTCTTCCTTAAGACGTCGCTCATTCTCTGTTTTGTCAAATTCCCACCTTTTCACTCTGGGGGATTCTCTTTCAAGATGCAACCCATCCTCTATCCATAAAGATATTTTGAGTATCAACTACAGTCCAAAATAAAACCGCCCATAGTCTAGTGCTCGGTTCGGACGATGACAAGGTCTTGGTTCTGCTCTCCGAATCATCATGCCTCAGGGAAGAATCTCAAATGAGCAAATGGTGGCGAGGATGTTCAGAGAAGATAATCAATTTATGTTCCCCAGCCGAGCGGGCCTTCTACCTCAGCGATTTGATTCACGTTGTCACCCTTTCTTGGTTAAAGAGTTGCACATACATAAGCAAAGTCTATCAGAGTCATCCCCGTGTCGTGACGATGCCAAGTTTGTATCACGTTCATGATATCCTCTTTGCCAGCCTGTCAGTATGCGTCCATGTGAGTCAATGTCGCGACCGTCATCTGTCTTCAATTTATCAAATCACGGATCTACGAGTAACAAGACTCAATTTTAAGCTTCACTACTTTCAAAATTTCTATCTCCCCTCGCGTGAGATATTGCATTCTAGTTGCTTATATGCTAATTGCTCACATGCTTATATGCTTGCATGCCTACGTGCTTGTCTATGCAACTGCGGATTTGTGTGGTCACTAACCATGCAGATAATCTTGAGAAGGAAAACGCACTCCAACTGAGTATTGGGTTCTTCCCAACAAACGACGACCCGTTAAGTCCAAGGGCTTAGCCCCGTTGATTACATGGCATACGCTACCTCCCAACGAGAGGCAACTCATATTCCCGACGAGTCATGATAAGTTTCTAACTCCCCAGTGATTGCCGATTTTTAAATGGATGTCACACAGGTCTTTCAAAGATTCTCGCAATATTGTTCATGATCTCGACGCAGCGCTCTCCCTAATTGGTTTTCCAGAGAGCCTTGCTCAGATGATTTATCCTCATGGAGTTCGTTTAGGACCCCCATCAAGTTGGAAGTTCATCTCTCCCTAGCTGAACCTATCAACGTCAACCTGGTTGGAAGTTATTGCATCTCGAAAGAAGCCTGATGTTTCAGGCTATTTCCCACAGTCGATCATTCAACCTCCAACATGGCTGGCGAGCCTCAAAACGCACCATCTTCAACATGGCTGGCGAGCCTCAAAATGCACCGTTAAACACGACTGGCGAGCCTCAACATGCACCATCAACATGGGTGGCGAGCCTCATAACATACCTTCAACATGGCTGGCGAACCTCAAAACGCACCTTCAACACGGTTGGCGAGCCTTTGCGCGCAACAATTCAAGGACATATCCCGAAGATGCCTCAGGTATGATTCCTTCTTATGGCTGGCGAGCCTTTATACGTAGTCTAATGGACTTTAAAAAACCCGCATCGATATTCTACAGACTCAAAAATGTTCCCGACAGCAGGTCCTTGATTCGCTTCCCCGAGTCGCCTCGACGTCGCCCTTCCCGACGGCAGGTCCTTGGCTTAAACTTATTTGATCCGCCTCGACGTCGCAATGGTCTTCAGGTTGTAATCTTCGATTGACCTGGAGGCTATACTTTAACTTTCGCCCCGTCCAAGCCTCAGTCAAAGTGGGGGCTCTGTAGATACCTAGTATCTGCACCTCCCTAAAATCACCCGATGATGATCGAACTATAACGTGTTTTTGATATGCGTGCGTGGATTGGCTATACATGAGACGGTTTAATGCACTACTCGGATAAAAAAAAATTCAAAAGTTTTCTAACTTCATTTGCATTAAAATAACACTATTTAGAGTTAAAACCGTTTTCGGACCCAAAACCGACTCAGAAACCCGCAACTAGAGTCAACCTGAGTAAACCTTAATCTCGAATGTCAAAAATAATGCCAAGAATGTCTTTATCATGTCATTTCCATTAAAATGACCCTAATTAGAGTCAAAACCGACACCGGGCCAAAAACCGACTCCAAATTCAAATCCCCACTCACACGGGTCAAACCCGAGTCAAGCACACAAAACACCTACCTCAAGTAACACCCAAAATCATCTTATTAGATGTCCATATTGTTACACGATATCCTATTTGGATGACAAACATCAAACCAACCAAATAATAGATAGAGCAAAGGCCACGTCCAAATTGAAAGGGACAGTACACCCCTTTCAAACACTAGGTGGCTCGGTCCTCTTTGGGCATGCCCTTGGCCTGCAAGCAAACTTAACCAACTTGCTACCAACCCCATTTCTCTATCAATACCCACCATCACACACCATAATCCTCACGCGAGAGTCCGCCCCCTCCTTCTCCCTTAAACTTCTAGA
Organism: Silene latifolia; assembly: GCF_048544455.1. Lineage (NCBI taxonomy): Eukaryota > Viridiplantae > Streptophyta > Magnoliopsida > Caryophyllales > Caryophyllaceae > Silene > Silene latifolia. The sequence continues at coordinate 357,112,728 of NC_133538.1, forward strand.
CCCGACTTCCTAAGTCACAAAGTTGACACGTGTTTACGACCTACCGATCGTAAACACAAGCCTTACACATTTTGTTTGGTACTGTCGCCGTGAATTCGACTGACCCATTCGACCAACTCAACATTAATCAACATGTTTTTCAGCAACATATTTTTAACTCATTTTCAAAACAAAATGTGTTTGAGTTTGTCTTTCCTTCAACACTTTATTTTATTTTTACTTCTTTCCTTTTACGGTTTGTACCATTTTAATTCATTTTTATGGCAAAAATTTTGACCATTACAAAAATCATCCTTGGTTCCTTATACCATGATGGTTTATTCCGTGACTCGATGATATTATTGATTAATTACATTTTAATGGGTATTTTAACACCCTTTTCTTTTATTTACCATTTTTCTCATTTATTTACACTTGCAAACATATTAGTCATAATTCATAATCATCCTTGGTTCTTTATACCATGCCGGTTTAATCCGAGTACGATGACAAACTTGACTAATTACAAATAATTGAACTTAACATAATTAGTTCAAATCAAACATTTTTCTTTTAAACACTTTACTATGCTTTACAAACATGCAAATACGACAACGAATATTACTAACATAATAGTAATTATTCCGAGTCATGCAAATCATACATGCAAATCATTTAACTACAAATACGGTTTTAAACAACCCTTTTTTAACAACCTGGAGATGCCCCTTGGGTCGTCGGCGCACTCGCGCCCCAAGTGGCCGCCTGTTTTCATATTTCAAAAACCCTGTTAGAGCCCCTTTTCTCGCCAATAGGCTCACGCCTTAGTAGGGCTGCCTGGCACTGTTCTATCTCGTTCTGGTACTTGTCTAGGACGATCCTGATTACGGTTAATCCGAATACGTGACAGATCAGATTGACGAGTTTACATTTTATACTTTATCTTTTAAACACACTTTTTCAAATAAATGGATCGTGTTAAGCATCATAACCCGAATTTGGTAAATGGATGTTTAATTTTCGTTTTAACATGCAAATCAATCTAAATCCAACTCGACATCAACTACTTAATATTTGGATTAACAAACCGACTTAGGAAATCTTCACATGTTAGGTTAAGACTTTTGGATGCACATTCATGCATTTAAACCGTTTTATCAACTTTTGCACTTAAACAACCACGATTGATCAGTAGAGGCCGCTAACGCGGGCGGGATTGGGTGTCCAATTAAAGGGCTTCCTAATACGTACCCTCACCCCTTACTCAGAACCTTTGGATAGTGGATGGCCTTATCCAGGACGTACGAGAGTCATTTTAGGCATAGAATGCTAAAAGGGGGATGAGTCCTTATCTTTAGTACCTATGTCAAGCACCGCTTTTTGCCTTGATTGACCTAGGTATAAAGTGGATTCGAACGGGTTCCAGGCATCCCACAAATGCTTGGTGGCTACTCTGAACATCTCAAACATCGTTTCAAGACCTTTGCCGAGACAAAACCGACCGATCTAAAGTGATCCGGTCGAAAGCATTTCTACGCCACCGAGCGTGGCTTTCAAAAGACCGCTGCATGTCCACAATTTGGCTTAACGTGTAGGTGGCCCGTGACTATGGACCGATAGGCGGCTCTTGCCCGCAGACCGGCTTGTGGCCCATGTCCACAGGTGTGTTGACCATATAAAGATGGTGTTGCATTCCATGAAAAGTCATGATTGTTCGTCTTTATAAAACGGCTACTCCATGTTTCCTTAAAACAGTTGCTCCCGACAGGTTCTTGGAATGCAATAACTAAGATAAGCCTATTTTTTAGAGACATGTGTACTTCTACGATTAGAGTTGATTCTATGGAACGTCTAGAGTCAAACATTACAGAGATAATATGCAAGTTAGAGAAGATATTTCCTCCGTCTTTCTTCAGTTCCATGAAGCATTTTCCTCTTCACCTACCTTATGAAGTGAAAGTTGGAGAGCCTATTCAATATCGATGGATGTATCCATTTGAGAGATTTTTTAATTATTTTAAAAAAATTGGCAACAAAGCTCAGGTAGAGGGTTCAATATGCAACGCTTTTTTGTTAGAGGAAATTTCAAATTTCTATTCCTTTTACTACGAAGATCACATTGACACAAAAGCAAAAGACTTAGAAGTTGGTGTAAATTCTGATGACCAGTTAAATTCTAAGTTACCCAAGTTATTCAATGATGACATGGGAACTACAACCGAGAAATGTATTCAGAGATACTTGACTGAGAAAGAGTATGAAGAAGCTCATTTTTATGTACTAAGGAACTGTGGAGAATTTTAGAGTCTTATGAAAAGTAAGTTAGTACTTCATCATTACTCAATTGTTTTTTAATTATCAAATTAGATCAAAGTTATAGGTAATACATAACTAAAACATGCTTTTGGTACTTATAGGGAATTTGAGACACATATTAAACTCAGATTTCCTGATGTCACGTCCTCTGATGATGTTTGGACAAAACATGACAAAATTTTCCAAAATGGTTCCGAAATGAAGTAAGTGATGATACATTTTCTTTGAAATTAAACAACACATTTGAATTTCTTATTAAATATTGAGAAGAATATAACACCTTAATTACCATTTTGTTTTATTCATAGGTTCATAGATGGAAGGATCCTCTAATAATAGCTTTAGCATTGGGTCCTAGTAACATGGTGAAGTCTTGGAGACGGTATTCCATCAATTGCTATAAATTTCGAGCTTTTTAGGACGAAGTTGATGTTTCGAAATCTACCTTAAGCAATGGGGTTTCTGTGAATTCAACTGAAGAGTTGGACTACTATGCAACCCTAAATGAAGTAATTGAGCTTTCTTATTATACCGAGCAAAGGGTTTATAGGGTCATATTGTTTAAATATGATTGGTTTGATAATTCTCCACAAGGACTTAGTATCCATAAGGTTTACAGAATTGTAGATGTAAACGGGAAAAATAAACTTCGTGGACATAACCCATTTGTGGCAGCTTTTCAAGTCGATCAAGTTTGTTATGCTCCTTATCCAACCATTAAGAAAGGTAATCAAGGTAATCAGTGGTCCGCGGTTTTTAAAACCAAGGCAAGATCACAAGTTGATGCTCCTGTTGAAGAAAGTGTCTTTCAAGAATATGTGGTTGTGAATGATCACTTAATTTCACCAATTTTGGTGGAAGATATAGTGGGTGAAGATGAATACGAAGTGGTTGTGGAAAGAGGTCAAGGGGAATATGACCGGGACATCGGAGAAGAAGGGGATGAAGATGAAGTTCAAGAACTTATTAGAGACGAAAATGAGGAAGAAGAAGAAGAAGTAGAAGTGCTTTTTCCAGATGATGAACCTCTTTTGATTTGTAGTGACAGAAGTGAGGGGGGCTAGTTGTAATTGTACAATTATTAATCCATTTGTAAAAAAGTTTGAATTTTAAACATTCAATAAAATTTGCATTGTTTATATATAGTTAATGTTTGTTTCCATTGTTTATATATAGCCTGCAAAAATGATTTATTTGCACTAACGATTTTTGTTTGGACTAACAATTTGCACTGTTTTTAAGCAGTGATAATGCCGAATATTTTTTGACGTTTTTTAGGGAGTAGTTGTGGTGGATCTCGTCGTGGATAGGAGAACGAGGAGGCTGAGGATGACGATCCTGAAGCTCCAACAGAGGAGCAGGAGGGCATGCAGGTGATTCTCTCAGAGGACCGTTCTCGGCGAGGTCGTTATTGGTAAGTTTATGTTAATTTTTTTAAAAAATTTTATGAATGATATATATATATATATATATATATATATATATATATATATATATATATATATATATATATATATATATATATATATATATATATATCATTTACATAATAATGTTTTATTTTCAAATATTTATGTGTTTTTCAGGTGGGATGACTCGGAGATCAAGCAATATGTTACTTGGTCGTTCACCCGTAACCTCGGAGATGAGTACTTCACTAGGTGGGGTGATGCAAGCCAAGCACAGCGTTTGAAGATGTGGACTTATTTTCCGGTAATTAATTTGACACTTATCTATAATTATTTATTTCAATAATAATTTTCTTAAGTTTTATAAAATTAATTTGACACTTGTTTTTGAAATAGACTCATGTAAGATCCGTCGATCGTGGCTATGATCCTAGGCTTGAGTGGTAGACTAGGGTAACAAGGCGGATTACCTCTCTTATTAATGGACTCAAGTATAATAAGAAAAAGCCAGATTGGGTGCCTGTGACTTGGTGGGAGAACCTTAAGAATAGGGAATAAACCGATCCCGATTTTGCCTAACATTCGAAAATAAATAAGGTAAATAGGAGGTCGGGTGCTAAAGAAGGGAAAGCATTGGGCACCCACACTCTTGGTCGGAAGAGTTGCTCCGATGCTTTTAAGGAATTGGTAAGTATTGTACATATTGCTTTTAAAAAGTGGTTAATATAAATGATTGGCGAATATACTTGATTTTACTTGTTTTCATGCTACTTTCAGGGTGAAGAGGCCACTCCGTATAAGTTATTTCAGAAGGCGAAGAAAAATAAGAAGGGCGAGTGGGTTAGTCCTCAAGCTGCTGAGATAGACGTAAGTTTTTGCATTCAATTTAATGTTTATTTTTCCTACAAAGAACCATAATATTTTTCTTAGAAAGAACGGTAATATATATATTTATCATTTCTGACGGTTTTGTCTCTGTTTTCAGAGTGCTTACAAGGAGGAGATAAGTCAACCATTGCCACCAGGACAGTCTCCAAACAAGATCCGGTCGTACTACAAGGCTGTCAAGGGTTTTGATAGGAAGAACCAGCTATTTGAGACCGGAGAAAAGGGGGCTGAATTGTGGTATGATGCTCCTTCCAACAAAAGTGGTCCATGATCTTTCTCTTATGCTTCTAGCATGATTTCACAGCTTTCCACCCAAATGAATGATGAGCGAGCCGCTCGACTACTCTTGAAGAACTTGTTCGTCAACAGGCCGAACAAATCGCAGCAATGCAAAAGGCCTGGGCTGATATGCAGTCATCTCAACCCCCAAACACGTGCCCACGTTTTAATCCACATGGTAGAGACGACTTTGCGGATGACGGATACGGGTTTGGAAGTGGCAGTTTTGTTGAGCCTTTATGTTATAGCCATAGGTTAGAGCCTTTAGGTTAGTGTTATCATCTAGTAGGGAGTATGAAAAAACATTGGTGATTTATGTTTAATTAGTAAGACAATGTACGAATTTGACCGACTTTTTATGTAAAAGAAATTGTTTTTCCAATTGCGTTCAATTTTCTTTTATTGCCTCTTTTGATTCCCGCAATTGCGGACGTGAAAATGGATTCCCGTTTGGAGGTCGACAATTGTATGTGTTTTGAAGGTTTTGGTTGTATTTGAAACGATGCAAATAGGCATCGTGGCCGTATTTGACACGATGCAAATAGGCATCGTGGCTGGGCAGCAAGCTGCTGTTTCCAGCCACTGCATTAAATACTCCTGACGGAAACTTTGTCAGGAAAGTCAAACCATAGTTGACTTTACTGAGGTAATTTCCGCCAGAGGCCCAAATTTTCATATTTTCAATTAAACCGCCAATATTGCAACGTGTCACAGTCCTGACGGAAAAACCGTCACTATTCACGTGTACTGACGGAAATTCCGCCAGTCATGTGCTGAGACTGGACGACGGGTTTTCCGCCAGTAATCCTCTTTTACTGACAGAAATCCGCAGGACAGTGATTTTAGTGACGAAAATAGCTTACGCGCGTTCCTGACGAAATTAAATGGAATTACAGACGGATTTTTGCCGCCAGTATCCCGCGTTTTTGTAGTAGTGTAAAATGAACATCGTCCTCGAAGTTCACCTCGACTCTCCTTTCACAACAACTTCTTCATTTCTCACTATCGGCTCTCATACACTTCCTTTACTTTTTGTAAAGTCTCTCAAGGTTCTTACCGTCATCATCATTCTCATTATGTTAACATCATCCTCTTCTTTCTAACCATGCTCCCACATGTTCGCTTATTCGTTTACACTCTTTTGCACTTGTCATATCATGCTTTCTCTCTTACTCTATATTCCCATTAATTACATCCACTCCCCCTAAAAGAGAACTTCGTTCCGAAGTTCAACGGTAAAATCTCACCAATACCCTTATAAGTTTTGCCTTCAGATCCATATACAACCAAGCTTCGGTTTCGCTACTCTCCTTTCACTATCGAGAATCTGTAACTAAGTCTCATGTATCCTAAAAAGGATAAAAGATTAAACTAACTCAAGGGTCTAACGTTCTACCCTCATAACTTAGATCATCGTTCTTGTACACATACACGGCTATATATATATATATATATATATATATATATATATATATATATATATATATATATATATATATATATATATATATATATATATATATTTATAATAGTACGGTTTTCTATGTTGTTGGGTACTCTATGGAGTGGGCTTACTCTGTCGAGTAGGTGAGCTTGGATTTCGAAATAGTGTACTGCTGATGGGTACTCGATCGAGTAAGGGTGGCACTCGATCGAGTAAGGGTCACTCGATCGAGTAAGTCACTTACTCGATCAAGTAAGTCGGTTCTACAGGTTATTTCTGCTGGGTTTTGTTAGCAATGCGAGAATGATATATATTAAGTTTTCCGTCAGTTTCTTTTTCACTTTTTATCTTTTCTAAAATCTCACAAAACCTAAACAAAGTACGTTGCTCTCTTCTTCGCATTGCTACCAAATCCTAAGGGCTATAGTTGTCGGATCATCATGTTCTCTACGTCTTCGAGTTCGTTGTATTGTGGGTAAGATCCTTGTATAGTTTTTATGCTTTTTCGTTGATTTTGTTTAAAGTCCTAATTGGGTATTTTGGGGGATTTTGGGAGTATGATGTGTATTTGATAGTGATTCTATGGTTAGGTGATTATAGGAGGTGGTTTCGTAGAGGAGTAATATTGAATAGCGGATTTGTGATGATCTCGTGATTTGCTTATTCCAGGTAGGGTTTCCCTACTCCGTTATTGATTACATAGTTGTTTGGTGATGGTTGTGATTATTTTTTTATCTCAAACGTATTGGTATTGTATTGGTGTTGTTGTTGTATAATTGGTCGTGTAATTGTCTGTGGTTCGCGAGGCGTGTCCTGGGCTGAGTGGAGTCACTTGCGGGAGTGGCTTCACGCCCTTGATTCGCCCTCTTTGGAACCCGCCACAGGAGGGGATATGCACATCAAGGAACTTGTGTTTTTGCTCGGAATAGATGAGCGGAGATTTGGTGGGTACCGCTGCGGTCCCCCACTGGCGGCGTGGAATATCTGTTGCGATGGGTATTCTGCTAGGACTACACACTAGAGTGTGTATTTAGGTGTGTGGAGATATGATGGAGTTGGGTGAATGTGTATTGTATCTTGTGTATCTTGTTTTGCGTAATCAGTAACTGACCCCGTTGAAATGTTTTGAAAACTGTGGTGATCCATTCGGGGATGGTGAGCAGTTATTTAGCAGGTATGAGATGGATTGCGCGAGGGATAGCTGGGATGGAGTCACCACGTGTCATTATAGTCTTCTGTTGTGTCATGAGCTTACTTTTGTTTTCATTTTGTTTGGTTTTGGAACATTTGTATTTCTTTTACAGTTTGGGATTTTGATGTTATAATAACTTAAACTCATTTATTTAATTAATCACATTTCTTTATGATCAATTTGATAAACATTGCCTCGGGTAACCGAGATGGTAGAACTTCCAAGCATTAGGTGGTCTTGGTAAGGCACCTTGGTGTATGGGGGTGTTACAAAGTGGTATCAGAGTGACGATTTTGGAACCTATAACTAATGAACCCAATGAATATAGTGAGTCAAAACAAAATGAACCCGGGTAGGAGTTGTTAGGAGCTAATGCAAAGGCTTGGGAGACGTCCTAAAGTAGCGAACTCGCCCTACAACTTTGAACCGGTCACTATGGGGTGTCATGGGATCGTTATGTGCTTATTAATGTTCTATTTCATATATATTAAATGATGTGTTGTATGAATTGGTGGATACATGATGTGGAGAATGATGGATATGGTAGAAAAGGTGAAGTAGATTATATGCTCATATGTTGTGTGAATAATGACGTTGCATGATGGTAATTTATAACGTGGCTTTATAGAAACAAGTGAATAGGATGTTGCGTTATTTGTATATATGTATATATATATATTATATATAGTTGTGAAAAGTAGTTAAGTTAAGCATGTGTGTAGCTAACGAGTCAGCATGACTCAGTCGAGTGAGGGATACTCGATCGAGTAGGTTGGGCTCGATCGAGTGGCATGGACTCGGTCGAGTGGGGTATATGACGTTTTTGGGCAGTCGCTACTATTTTGGGGCAATCGATTGAGTAAGTCGGGTACTTGATCGAGTGAGGGCTACTCGATCGAGTAAGTGTGGGGCTCGTTCGAGCGGGTTATGTGATACGTTCTGGTCAGGTTCTGGAGTTGAGGTACTCGATCAAGTAAGTGGGCAACTCGATCGAGTGACCTCAACTCGATCGTGTAGGTTGAGTTGCTCGGTCGAGTGTGGTCTGCATAGGTTATATACGCGTTTAGTCGTGGGATGTGTATTTATGTTTGCCTCTTTTCTTATATAGTTCAAAGATGTCGCCAAAGAGATCCGCTTTGTCTGCTAGGGCTGAGTTGATGAGTGTAGATGAAGTTGCCAAGATGCTTGAGCATCAAGAGGCGCTTACGAAGGCGTTAAAGAAGTTTAGGAAGGACAAAGAGGCTGGGATAGACTTCGCTAAGATGAGCACTAACATAGCCCGTTTCAACCCAAAGAAATATATAGGTACCGGAGCGCCAATTTTCTCGACATTTGGCGTAGGGAGAAGGAGAATATCTTGAATGTGGTTCACTGTCCCGAGGACTTCAAAGTGGAACAAGCTGCGTTCTACTTGAGAGATGCTGTGGGAGAGTGGTGGGATAAGGTATGGGAGAGTGCCCTATATTTGTATGTGAGGCAGGGGAAGTCGGCTATACCATCGAGTGAGTTTAAGAGAGCTATGCGCCGAGAGTTTGTACCTGAGCATGTATGTAGTAAGATGAGGGAGGATTTTGATGACTTTAAGATGACTCCGGATAAAACGGTGGCTGAGTACTATCATAAGTTTAATGAGAAGTCTAGGTATGCAGAGGATATGAGGTTGAACCAAGAGAACTTAGAACTGAGGTTTGAGAAGGGCTTCACTTTCAAGATAATGGAGAAGCTACCGGTTCGGGTCCTTACAGATGTTAAGGAAGTGTATGAACGAGCAGGGACATCTGAGAGATTGGTCGAAATTGTAATACCCGCCCTTTTAGGAACCCGTTGACCATCATTGACTGACCTTGGGAGGAGTAATAGTCCTTAGGAATACGTGCCAAAGTTATCTTGTGTCTTGAGTTGTGGGTGGTACTCGATAGAGTAGAGGCTACTCGATCGAGTAGCTCGGATACTCGATCGAGTAGGGGCCACTCGATCGAGTACGTTAGTTACTCGATCGAGTAGTGTCTTTTCAGTGAGGGTTTATAATCGTGTTTTCCTAAAATCGCATATCATTTCCGCCTCTTTCTTCTAAACCTAGATGTCGTCCCTTCCTCTTCCCTTCACCAAATACCTTCCATGGAAGCCTTTGAAGGTCCTTGTGCCATAGGAGTGCATAGCTTGAGTCGGGTAGCGGTCCTTTGCCAGATTTTCTCATGTAGGTATATCGTTATCATCATCCGTGTCTTTGTGTTTTCAGTTAGGGTTAGAATGGTAGTGATAGATGATTTTATTGTGTGTATAGGTGTTGCTTGATTGCTGGGTCTTGCGTGTGTGGACATGGAACCGTTGCAGTCGCTTAAAGGTAGGTTCGCCTACTCAGTTTCTGTGGTTGGTCTAGTGTGTCGGTTGTTGTGTCGTGTTTGTGTTGTTGTTGTTGTGAGTGTGTGTGGTAGAGTATATGCGGTAATCGATTGGTGTATACAGGTTGTAGGTTGTTGTTGTTTTAAAGTTGTCTGTGATTGATTATCTCTGGTTCTCGAGGTGCTTCCTCGGCTGAGTGGAGTCACTTGCGGGAGTGGCTTCATGCCCTAGTTTCGCCCTCTGTGGAACCCGCCACAGAGGGGATGTGCACATTAATGGGATGGGGTTATCGTTCGATATGATAAGCGGGGCTTAGTTGGGAACGGCTGCGGTCACCCACTGGCAGGGCTGGTCCTGTGGACGGTCGGTGACAGAGATTGATTAGAGTGCTTGTGACTGGGGGCGTGCTTGGTTGTGGTTGTTATAGTTGGTTATGTTTGCCGTGTCTTATCTCGGTTACTGATCTTGTGTGGTTTGTCTTGTTTGTTTTGTTGTGTCTACCGTGATCCCTTATGGTGAGCAGTCAGTCTTAGCAGGTGTTGTCTTGGATGATTGCTGGAGTCCGGGCTGGGATGAGTCCTCACGAGTTATGACAGGAAGTAGGATATAGTGATGAGTTGTATCTTTCTTTTAACAGTTTGGTTGTAACGCTTATAAAAAAGTTTGACGTTCTTTTATTGACCTTTGATGATTACTTTCTCGGGCAAGCGAGATGGTGATGTCCTTATATTCTAGGGAAGGTCTTAGTAAGGCTCCTTGGTATATGGGGGTGTCACAAACTTGTATCAGAGCGACGATTTCGGAACCTGTAACAAATGAACCTAATGAACGTAGTGAGTCTAATAAAATGAACCTGTGTATGTGTAATGGGAGCCCGAGCCGATGATAGATTTTGGGTGAGTAGGCGCCCTCATTTCAAAATCTTGGCCCCATTGTGCTTAAGCCAGTCACTGGGTATGAGAATGTGGAGTCGGCAAATATGTGTTCAATATGTAGGATGGTTAAAATAGTAGTGCTAATGGTTGAGTTTTGTTGAAGTTAAGGTAGGCATCTTAGTTGCGTTAGAATTGTGTGTGGTGAAAACTTGAAAGAGTTGGTGTGTGTATGTGATGATAATAAGGAACGTGGAAGGTTTTATACGATAGAAGTGTGTGAAAAGTGTAGAAGTATGTGATGTGATATGGAATGTGGTAATGTCTGTGTTTGCTTCAGGCGGTTAGTAATGGTGATTTTATACGGGTTAATACATCTTACAGTAACCATAATAGTGATAGTTAAGGAATTGTCAAATTAGTATTAGAATTGTCGAAATAGTAATGGTTATATGCAATGCTTAATAGTTGAAAGTATTCGCCTGTGTGGTGATTAATTTGGGTAGAATAATTCGTTTATGTTGAAGCATGAATATGTTAATACACTTGGGAAATACATGGAAATTTATCGTTAATTATGTATTTCAACTAGCGTGAGTATAAGTTTGCTAACAATGTAGTAAAACAAGTTAGACATGATATAATGAGATAATTGCATACGTGGAGGACTCGGTATCAGGTAAATCATGTTGTGTGAAGTTCGTTGTAGCATAATGTGATATGAATCTTATTTGATGAGACCGTACGATATATTTAAGTAGTAATGGCATTATATGAATGAGTATGATAACCAGTGATGACTTCCGAACATGATTTGGAATCGACACGTGATATTGTTTTGAAGGAATCTTCAGTTAATTTTGTAATTTTGACCATGTACTCAACCTTACTTGACCGAGTGTAAGTGCTTACTAGACCGAGTAGACCTCACTCGATCTAGTAAGGAAGCTATGACGTCGAGACCTAGGAATTTCCTATGGTTACTAAATGAAATAGCGCCTACTCAATCAAGTAGAGGGCACTCGATCGAGTACCCGAGGCACTCGATCGAGTAGGCTACAGTACAGGGACTTCCGCGGGATTCATAAATCCTTTTTCTTCCTCATTCTTCTTATTCCTTCTTCATCTTTCATAACCCTAATCTCCTAAACCTCCCTAAAACTCTTGTATCTTGTGTTTGTGGTGATTAATTTGGGTAGTTTTCATTGCTTTGATTCGTTCTTGCACTTCCTAATTGATTAAGGTATGAATTTCTTTCCTATTTTAATGTTTTCATCACTTAGAAATTATTGGAAAGGTAGAATAATCTGAAACTTCGATTTATATGGAAGAAAAGTTGCTTGTAATTGTTGTAAGATGATCCACATGCTTCCCTTTTATGATTGCTGTTGTTTATTGTGCTAAAAATTGAATAGAAATTACAAAATTTGGGGACGAATTTTCTAGGGTTTGTGAAATCAAATTGATTTTTGGGTGTCTTTTACATGATTGAGTGATGAAATTGAGTAGTATATGTTGCATATATCATGTGGGAAGTTGAATTTTGTGATTTTCACCTCGAAATTCGCCTTAAAACTCCGTCTTAAAAGTGCCCCAAATTGAAATTCGTTTTCTATGATTGGAATTTTGTGTTGAATATGACTATGTGTTAACGGTTAAACCTTTGAAGTAGTAGTAGTGATGTTAATTCATGCTATGTATGACAAAATTATTACAGCTGTAGAGACCGTCTGATGACTAGAATTGAGAAGTCTACTTATAGTTTGGATTGTCAGTCATAGTGTGTGCTTGGTTACTCTTTTCTATGAGCATACAAGAATGTTTTACATACTTTCAAGTATATATGTGGTTGTATTCAAGCCATGTGTTGATAGTTGTAGTAGTTGAGTAATTCATGTTAATTATGCTAAAATTTTCACAGCTGTAGAGACCGACTGAAATGCAATAAACTGAAATTCTATGTATCAATTGGGAAAAATTGTTGGTGATAGTGTGTACATGGATGGTTTATTCAATGCTTAATCTGTGTAAATTACATGCTTTGGTGCCTATGTGAGTGTACTTAAATTATATGCTGAAACAGATGCCGAGACTAAACTTAGGAACCCGACAAAGTAAGAGGGGGAGGGCTTCTCAGCCCGAAGTTAGGGAGGGTAGCGGACCAGTAGTATCGTCGGTACCAGAGTACCCTTCGGTAGTCTTTGTGGACTACAAGCAGAGGGAGAGGTTTGTAGCTTTACAGGCCCGAAAGATGAGGCCCACCCATTGTGTGGACACCACACTTCTAGAGGACCTGGGGATTGAGACGGATGTCCGTAATATTTTTGAGACCTTAGGATTCACTGGGTTGTACCGTTTGCGGAAACATTTCTATGCTTTTCTGACCTTGGAGTTCATGAGCTCGTTTAAATACGAGCTGGCTGAGCAGTCTGTCCAGTTCCGTCTTATGAACACGAGTTTTGTTTTAACCATGTACCTCTTCGCTTCTCACCTTGGGTTGGCCAAGCCTCCCAAGGGATCTCTCCGTGACATTCTAGCTGAGTGCGGGGTTTGCTGCCTTATGCCTTGCCTTACTGGGAAGTCAGCTCCCACCGCCAGCAACATGTTGATTAATGATGTGCAACATGTTACTTTGAGGATCTTTCTTTGTTCCATATCGAATCTTCTTTATGAGAGGCCTGATATGAGTAAGTTAAACTCTCACGAGTTATTGGTTTTGATGGCTTATCTTAAACCGGAGCGGACCGAGAAGGTGGTCTTTAATGCTCCCGCCATGGTTTGTGCAACCCTTGCTTTGATGGCTTCATCTACCATTAGGTTCTTGAGTTGTGGCGCTTTTGCCACTCGGTTAGCTGAAAAGCTAACCTCCTTTGAGGCTTCCTCTGAGTACGTTTCCTTAGCCACCGCAGTGCCTACCATGGACAGAGATTACTACCTCGACCTAAAATGGTTGAGAACCTTGGCGGATGGTAGCCTAGCATGGAGGGTGTGGGGTATGAGCTAGATGAGGATACCGGCTCCTGAGCACCTCCCACCGACTGAGCTTTTGGATGCGGTTGATTCTGATGAGGAGGAGCATGAGGAAGCACCTCGTCCGTGTAATACTCCGTATTTATAAGTCTTGGGGTACTCTATCGAGTAGCCCTTACTCTGTCGAGTAAGGGTAAGTTGCGAAATAAAATAGTTTCTGACCTGTTGGGTACTCGATCGAGTAGCTGGGGTACTCGATCGAGTAAGGGGGTACTCGATCGAGTACCTTGGGTACTCGATCGAGTGTCCGGTTTTACGGGGAGATTTCTCGGGTTTTGTTAATTATG